>NC_064624.1:24054797-24654797 GCF_023898315.1 Schistocerca nitens | reverse complement strand
TTGTGGGAAATCTCTTGCTACGTCAGATGATCTCAAGACACACACATTAATTCACACTGGAAAGAAACCTCACAAATGTGAGATTTGTGGGAAATCTTTTGCTAGGTCAGGTGATCTCAAGAAACATGTATTAATTCACACTGGAAAGAAACCCCACAAATGTGAGATTTGTGGGAAATCTTTTGCTAGGTCAGATGATCTCAAGAGACACACATTAATTCACACTGGTAAGAAACCTCACAAATGTGAGATTTGTGGGAAATCTCTTGCTACGTCAGATGATCTCAAGACACACACATTAATTCACACTGGAAAGAAACCTCACAAATGTGAGATTTGTGGGAAATCTTTTGCTAGGTCAGGTGATCTCAAGAAACATGTATTAATTCACACTGGAAAGAAACCCCACAAATGTGAGATTTGTGGGAAATCTTTTGCTAGGTCAGATGATCTCAAGACACACACATTAATTCACACTGGAAAGAAACCTCACAAATGTGAGATTTGTGGGAAATCTTTTGCTAGGTCAGGTGATCTCAAGAAACATGTATTAATTCACACTGGAAAGAAACCCCACAAATGTGAGATTTGTGGGAAATCTTTTGCTAGGTCAGATGATCTCAAGACACACACATTAATTCACACTGGAAAGAAACCTCACAAATGTGAGATTTGTGGGAAATCTTTTGCTAGGTCAGGTGATCTCAAGAAACATGTATTAATTCACACTGGAAAGAAACCCCACAAATGTGAGATTTGTGGGAAATCTTTTGCTAGGTCAGGAAATCTCAAGACACATGTATTAATTCACACTGGAAAGAAAACCCACAAATGCGATATTTGTGGCAAATCGTTTGCCACATCAGGTTCACTCAAGATACACACAATAATCCACACTGGAAAGAAACCTTACAAATGTGAGATATGTGGGAAATCTGTTGCCCAGTCAGGTCATCTCGAGAGTCACATATTAATTCACACATTAAAGAAACCGCACAATTGAGATTTGTGGCTAATCATTTGCTAGATCAGGTGATCTCAAGACACATACTTCAGAACACATTAGGAGGAGACCTCACAAATGTGATGTGACAAAAGTTTCATTCAGGTGGGAACTCTCAAGACACATCACTACTTCACATCGAAAAGAAATTACGACAAATAGATTTTCCTGGTTGGTGCTCTCAAGGCCTATAAAACAATGGAAGTGGCAGGGGGGCAGTAAATTGTATTGCCTGTGAAATAAAATTAAAATGTGGTAGGATTGTGAAAAAATGTGACAATATATAAATCCGCATCTGCCACTTTACATGTCAAGCAATGGTAATCTTAAATACTCCAGAAACATGAATCAAATGTGTTTTTGTCATTAGCACTGCTGCTTTTTCCCATCGATCTTGAGACAAGAAGATTGTGAATTGTGATAAATCCTTACATTTGTCAGTAATCGTAAGTACTATGCAATATTCAAGGAAATGTTATGACTTGCTGTTTATTATTCCAAACAAAGTCATCATGTAGTACTTGTATCTCTGTATTTTGGAAACAGTGACAGTAAAAATATATTCATGGCACTTGCTTCATTCAGAATGGTAACCTCAAAACTGGAGAAACGCAATTATAATAATTGTTTTACTCGGACATGTTTTCTCAAGAGATTTGCTGTGTCATTAATAGTGTGTACATTTATGTTCTGTTAGTACTAATCCTGCATAAGTACGCGTAACAACAAATATAGCAACCTGCTTAATAGCATGTTTGTCCACCTTTGGAACACAGTGCTTGACATATCATTTACATGTTTCTGGGTTTATGTTGCACCAGTTGTATTCCACACGTTGAGATCAGCTAAATGGTGTGGTCCAGATATCGGTGTTAGTTACCATGCTACTCAGACCAATGTGGAGTCATTCTGCACGTGTGACATGGACAATTATCCTGCTGAAAGATGCCTTCAGCATGGGAGAGCTCACCAGGAATGCAGTTGCAATAAAGGTCACATAGTCTGCAACTATCATGATGCTTCTATTACTACCAAATGTCCCAAAGGAACCAAAGTGACTGCCCCATAGCATAATGCGCCCCCCATCTGGTGCCATTCACCTATATAGCATATGTGGATGTACAACTGACCTGGTGTAACAGGAAATGTCACCCATCCTGATAGTTGACATTTGCAATGACCTTCATTCCAGCCTCAGTGATCCCATGCCCACTGCAGTCGCAATTGAACATTTTAGTGGATCGATATGGAAACATACAGTGACCATATGTTGTAGAGCCCCATGTTCAACAATGTACATGTACATTGAATTGTCTGTTCAAAAACGTGTATGGCTGCTCTAGCATTGTTATCCCTCATTAGATAAGCCACATATTGCCTCATGTCCAGCTTTACAGAGCAGGAAAGCATCTGACTTCCATGATTGGTGTTGAAGTGTATATTTATTACATCATTTCATAAGGTTATGGATTTATCACCTTTCAGCCACTTCCACAGATGTTCACAACAATATCATAGATCCAGCCAACCAGCTTCAACACTTTTGAGCTGTTAGTTTCCAACTGCCATGCCATTTTAACTTCACGTTTGCTAAGGTCACTTATGTCATTGGATTTACATGTTTGCAACCCATCTAACTGGTAGAACAATTCCTTGTAAATCTCTAGTCTGCTTATATACTTGTAATCTGCTTATTGCATCATGTGCACACATGTGGCGTTCATTCTCCTCATTGGCAGTGTTCATGACATTTTTGCCCATCAGTACATTTTCACGTAAATTGGTCAGATGCGAAACTGTGTAATCTAAGAAATTCGTCATGCTTGGTTGCCATTTACACCAGTGCACAATAGCTGTATTTTTTTGTGAAATATTTTTGTTTCACACAGCTCTGCACATGATTCAGAGATAATGTAGATAAGTGTTATGCACCAAAGCTCTTAATTATTTGTTCAGCATTTAATACTGTGTAAGTTCTACAAAAAAATGAAATAGGTAAACAAACATTACGTGTTATGATTTGATTCCAGTTATTTGTATACACAAGAACAACACTTGGGAGAGCTCAGAACGTGAGCACCAAATATTTCTTGTTATATTCCGAGATGTTTCCATTGTGGGTATTTTTCTTAATTTGTGTAAATTTACATGAGGTTTTAGGAAATCTGTACTTACGCTTCATTTTTAATTTCAGAACGATCGTTTTTAATTTTCTACCTATTTGTTATTGTTGAAAGTGGTTTAGTATGTTCCATTATATGTGTAACAATGGGAGATAGTTGTAATTGATTGGCACTGTTCTGTGTTGCTACACTTTAGCTGTGACACTTAGTAGTGATGTGATTACATTGTATCCCATCTTTCTCATGATAGTACATCCACAACTGCTGTATACGTTATTCATAATAGCCAACATCCATATACATTTGTATTAAATATTAAATTTGTATAAAATATTATTTTCCAATAAAAGGAAAGAAAAACTGGGTTTCTGGACAATAGCCTTATATTCAGATGAATCTGAAAATGTACTACAAAGTGTGACGACTATACATATTATGAATCTCTAAGAAACTGTAAAATTTGTAGTAACATGTTAAGAAAGGTACACAATATGGCCTGAATATCTATAGGCATCAGCTATGGATGGGTCATATGGTGTTTCTCTGGTACACGAGATGTAAGCAGAAAATAAGCACATTCAGTGGTTGTGTGGAAAACCATCCAAAGAACTGAGTCTACATAAACACAGTACATACCCATAAATTAAAAGTGTAACTGCATCTATTAAAATAATAACCTAAGCTAATAACTACAGAATAAACTATTGTATAAGAATTGGCAAGGACAAGTCAGTTGTAGGTTGTGGATCCAGGAGCACAGGGTAATCAAGCATATTGTTTAAAGAAAATAGAGAGTACTTTAAAACAACTGACTGGTGTTTACATCAGAACTTTACTTCTAAGGCCACTGACAGACTGAGGTCATAGTGCTGGAGAATGGGGTAGAAGCACACCTCTGATCAGACTGAAAGCTGGTTGCCAATAGTGAGCCAAATTGATCCCAGCTATGCTGTATGGCCCCATGTGACAATTAACAGTGGTCTGATTGGTTGCTGGATGGTTGTCTAGGTCGTTTCCCTCACTAGCGATGCTTCTTGGAAGTGTCTCCCCATCAGCATCCTCACCATCAGAATGGTATGAATGTGAACAAGGCATATACAGTGGTAACTGATACAGAACCAGACCCTGCCTAACCACAGCTCTGCAGTGAAACGTATTTCATAAAGTGTTCCCCACTCGGTCCATCAATCTACCATGCACACTTCACTCCACCTCCATACCAGCCGGCTAATTATTTCAAAATTACAAAAGTAGTAGTTTAATGTTAGAAAGTGCTCCTTTGGACCGGTGGTTCTTGCCAAGGGATGCAACATTCTAATAGGGGAAACAAATAATTTCCAAAATGCAGTAAAAAAAGTGGACAGGAATAGAAAACTCCAAAGTATTTAAGAAGCGACAAGTAATAGTACAATAATTTAGAGTTTGGATTGGCCAATTTTGGCTATTGTAGAAATAATTTTGGCTATTGTAGAAATATACGCAGCCAACTGAATGATGCGCTGATACGGTGGTGTGGTGGTGGTGCCAAGGCAACAGGTGTGCCGACCATGTACTGAGTCATCAGGGACAGTATGAGGTCTGCCAAGATACATCAGCTGGGCAGTGGCTAAGCTGGTGCAATGGTGATGACAGTGGGCAGTGATGGAGTATTGTGGTTCGGAATGACGGCATTGGGGCCAGCAAATGTTGTTACTAGTTGTGAAGGTCTAGCCTCGCAGATCATGAAAAGCTGTAACACTGCATCAAATGGGTGCGATCATCGAAGGCTGGCTGGTTATTTCCATACAAAAGGTCTAGCTCAATAATATTAATGATTCATTACTTTTCCTATAATCTCTGCAGTTTGTAGTATAAAAGTTAAAATCACAAAGTTATTGAAGGATACATTACAAACTGAGTATATATCCGTAATAAATTAATCTCATTAAGAAAACTGTAACACTTCCATTGTTTTATGAAATGTTATTTCATGTACTTAGGTTGACAGCCCTGTAGCCGGGCGGATGTGCGTGTACAAAGCTCTCGCTAAGTTAAGCGATTAATATTGAAATAAGAGCTAATTTAGTTAATATTACATTTTAGACTAGTGCATTTACTGCTTATCTAATCTATCTATTGAAGGTTTCGCTTTTCTAAACGTAATTACATCGAAAAGGAAGTATTTTGTAAAGGCCAATAGTCGCTTAGGCTTAATTAGAAATCGCGAATTTGGAATTATGTAAGCTAAGGGAGGAAAAGGACTCTGGGCGCTAGGAAAAGGTAGATAGCAAAGGGCGAAAAAGGGAAACAATTGATAAAATTTATAAAATTCACTTAGCAAATCAGTTTGGCATCCTATCTGAAGTAGTGGAGGAAGGGCCTTATTCAGATTTAGTTGAATGTAGGTTGAAGCAGAATATTAGCTTAAAGGAAAAAAGACAGGTCGGGATCAAACCAGAATAGGAAAAGAAAAATTCTGCTTATCGGTAGCAGTCATGGGAGGGGTGTGGGCCAACAGCTTCAGGAGAAATTAGGGACAGAGTACCAGGTCACAAGTTTTGTGAAACCAAGTGCTAGCCTTAGCGAGATGACAGAAAACTTAGGTCAGCTGTGCAAGGACTTTGAGAAGGAAGGTCAGGTAATTATAGTTGGGGGAGCAGTAAACAGCCTGGCTATGAATCAAAGATGTAATATTAGGAGTGACCTGGATAAAATAGGAGCAGAAACTGGGCACACGAATGTTGGGTTTTTGGAGATCTTTCAGTGCCATGATCAGCCCTGTGTATGGAGTGTTAAAACTAAACTGAATGGGATGCGCCAGGCACTGGCAAAGTCTCACATGACTGTTGTTCCAGTTGATGTTATTGGTAGGTGGGGTTACACTACAGATGGCCTGCACCTTATTAGGAAGGAGGAAGATAAGTTAGCTTCTCTATTAGCAGATACTGTAAGGGGGGCCACAGTCACACAAGGAGGCGATCCCTGTGGTTATTGGGACTAGGCAGACAGTTTTTTTAGGTTAAAGCCAATTTCCAGGCAGACAACAACCAAGGAAAATAGAAGAGAAGAAACTTCATGCACAGCAAATAGGGATAAAGCGAAGGGTGGTATCAACTTACTTCACCAAAATATCAGAGGAATAAAAAAAAGTAGATGAGCTGATAATGTGTTTAGATGATCTCAAAAATAAGAATGAGATTGATATACTTTGTCTGAGCACCATGTAACTTTGGGGACGGAAAATGTCAGTATAAATGGGTATAATTTAGCATCTTACACTTGTAGATATAGTATGGATAAAGGAAGAGTTGCCATTTTCATAAAACAAGGGTATAAATACAGAACTGTTGAAGTAAGCAAATTTTGTGTTGAGCAGCACTTTGAGGTTTGTGCATGTGAACTTCCGTTCGATAATGTTGTGTTGATGCTAGCAACAGTGTACAGGTCTCCATTAGGAGATTGGGAGCTATTCATAAAAAAGTTTGACTCCCCATTATGCTGTCTGTCGTACAAAAAGAAGAAGTTACTAATCTGTGGTGATTTCAGTGTTAACTTTGTAAGCGATTCTGATAGGAAAATTGAACTAGAAGTGTAGTTAACAACATATAACTTAGAAGCACTGATCACTTTCCCTACACGTATAGCTCAGGACATAGTACTCTAATAGATAATGTATTTGTACAGCAAGAGTTTTAAAAGTGATTAATAGTCTGAAGTCCTAGATGTCAGCTGGAGTAGATGAGGTGCCAATAATATTAGTAAAGAAAACAGCTAATCAGATAGCGAAACCATTAGCGCACATAGCAAACTTGTCAATGGCTGAGGGTGTGTTTCCACAAAAACTGAAAATTTCTAAAGTCATTCCCCTGTTAAAAAAGGGTGATAAACTTAAAATAGAAAACTACAAACCCGTCTCACTCCTCTCAACTTTCTCTAAAGTTTTAGAAATACTAATGAAATATAGAGTCACACATTATCTTAATATGCACAACCTGATAAACGGTAATCAGCATGGATTTCAAGCTTGGAGAAGTACCGAAACAGCTGTACTAGAATACACAAAAGAAATAATCACTAAATTGGAGGAGGGGAATAGTGTAGTTGGGATAAATCTAGATTTGTCAAAAGCCTTTGACACTGTTGACCACAGTATACTTTTGAAAAAGCTTGAAGCTATAGGTATCAGAGGACCGGTAAAAAAGTGGTTTGAGTCTTATCTGGAAAAGAGGATGCAGGTGGTTGAAATTACAGCACTAAATATTAATCAAAAAATTAAACTAAGGTCAGATCCGAGGGAGGTCACAGTAGGAGTATCCCAAGGAAGTGTATTAGGCCCCTTGCTGTTCCTCATTTACATTAATGATATTCAGGTGTCAGAGAGAAAAGCTAGAATCATGTTATTTGCTGATGATACTAGTTTAATGTGCAATATGGAAAAATAAGTGAACAGGACGACCTAAATCCCACCATAGAGGGCGAACAACTTGAAAGAGTACAGTGTGCAAAATTCCTGGGTATGCACATTGATGAGAAGATTAATTGGAAGGACCATGTGGTGAACTTAGCACTAAAACTAAATTCAGCATGTTTTGTGCTTAGAATAATTTCAAGAGTTTGTAGTAATGACTGTACCAGATTAGTATATTTTGGCTATTTTCAGTCCATTCCATCCAATGGGATAGTTTTCTGGGGAAAAACAAATTGTCGTCTAAATGAGATTTTCAAATTACAAAAACGTGCTATTTGGATAATGACCCACAGCCCACCTCAAACACATTGTAAGCCCCTTTATAAAGCATTGAAAATTTTAACAATTCCATCATTATACATTCTGAAATGTCTGTTGGTGATCAAAAGAAATCAGGACAAAATGAAAACCAATACAGACTTCCATAATTACGATACACGGCAATGTAAAGATCTCCACATACAAGCTGTAACAAGGACCCGAAGCCAGAAACATGTATGTAATCAAGGAATCAAACTTTTTAATGCACTACCAAAACATATCAAAGAGCTGGAAAATGAGGATAAATTTAAAACTGTTCTAAAGAACCACATGCTTGACAAATGCTATTACAGCAGAAGCGAATATCTCTGCGCAACTGTATAAAATATATGTTTAAGTTAATGTGACAAATGAAATTACATCAGTGCATAATAAATTATGTTATAAAAACACTTATTAGTTGTATATTGTATTAAACATAAGATAGATTAATATGAATTCAGCACAGATACAAATTTTGTAAAGATATTATATAGTTGTTAAAATGTATCCTGACAAATCCTATATCACAAATGTGATCATTGGGATGATAATAAATAAATAAATAAAAGAGGATATAGAACAAACACATGCTTTCACTGTGGTAAATGGATTATCTGACCATGATGCACAATTGATTAACTTATAAAACATAACATGAGTTCCAAAAGAAATCCGTTGGAATTCGATTACTCGATAAATAGTACAATTCGCAAGGCTGTCAATTCAACTAAGTACCTGGGTGTCAAAATCACGAACAACTTAAGTTCGAAAGACCACATAGATAATATTGTGGGGAAGGCGAGCCAGAGGTTGCGTTTCATTGGCAGGACACGTAGAAGATGCAACAAGTGCACTAAAGAGACAGCTTACACTACACTCGTTTGTCCTCTGCTAGAATATTGCTGCGCGGTGTGGGATCCTTACCAAGTGGGATTGACAGAGGACATCGAAAGGGTGCAAAAAAGGGCAGCTAGTTTTGTATTATCACATAATAGGGGAGAGAGTGTGGCAGATATGATACGCGAGTTGGGATGGAAGTCATTAAAGCAAAGACGTTTTTCGTCGCGGCGAGATCTATTTACGAAATTTCAGTCACCAACTTTCTCTTCCGAATGCCAAAATATTTTGTTGAGCCCAACCTACATAGGTAGGAATGATCATCAAAATAAAATAAGAGAAATTGGAGCTTGAACAGAAAGTTTTAGGTGTTCGTTTTTCCCGCACATTGTTTGAGAGTGGAATGGTAGAGAGATAGTATGATTGTGGTTCGATGAACCCTCTGCCAAGCACTTAAATGTGAATTGCAGAGTAGTCATGTAGATGTTGAGGTGTACACTTCAGAAACCATTAAGTAAAAGTGTATCTATAGATCACCTCAAAGAAAGCTTAGGAAATGTAAACTTGGAAGATGTATATAATGAGCCAAATGCTAATGATAAAGGGAGCATATTTCCTGATAAATTTATATCCCTTTTTGAACATTGTTTTCCAAAGAAAATTGCTCAATGTAACACCACAAACTTTTCAGAGAAACCTTGA
This sequence comes from Schistocerca nitens, assembly GCF_023898315.1. Lineage (NCBI taxonomy): Eukaryota > Metazoa > Arthropoda > Insecta > Orthoptera > Acrididae > Schistocerca > Schistocerca nitens. The sequence continues at coordinate 24,645,382 of NC_064624.1, read as the reverse complement.
ATTATTGCAGGTATTAATGTGTCTTCAGAAAGAAAAAGAAAACTGTATGAGACAGCAGGAACTAGTAAAGATCCAAAAGTAGATTTACACCATAAAAATTATTGTAACACACTGAGAAAAAATGTAAGGAAATCAAGAAATATATATGTTAGAGAAGAAATTAACAACTCTAGCTATAAAATAAAATCAATATGGAATGTTGTTACAAGGGAGAAAGCAAAAGTAACCACCGGGGTAGGTAGTATTACTGTTAAAGAGAATGAGACCATCTTAATCAACAGTACACAGGTAGCCAATGTATTTAACAATCACTTCTTAAGCGTAGGAGAAAAAATTAGTGAGAATAGTTCAAAAGAAAAAGCCAGGCAGCACATGGAAGAGTCAGTTTTGAATAATTTTAGTCAGATTAAGTTTCATCTAACAACCTCTTGTGAAATAAGGAAAATTATTAAATCTTTGAAAAATAGATGTTCTGTTGGAGTAGACGACATCTCTAACAAGTTATTAAAACAATTTGGAGCAATTACAGCTGATGTTTTGAGTCACATATGTAATGCATCACCGACTCAGGGTATTTTTCCAGGCATGTTAAAATATGCGATTGTCAGGCCTCTCTACTAAAAGGGGGAAACCACAGATGTCAATAATTACCGACCAGTATTCTTCCTTACAGCATTTTCAAAAATCTTTGAGAAAGTAATGTACTCAAGAGTGGTTAGCCATCTCAACAGTAATGGGATACTTAGTAAATCACAGTTAGGATTTCAGAAATGCTGTTCCTTAAATATCTAAATAGTAAAATCTCACCAGTAGGAATATTCTGTGACTTGATTGTGTGAATCATGACATTATGTTAGAGAAATTAAGTCATAACTACAGAACAGGAGAACAGGAAGAAAAAAGTCTCTTTGTATGCTTCTAGTGATCCGAAGGAGTTTGCCACTTCATCTAACTGGAGTGAAATTACATTAGGCGTTCCACAAGGTTTGATAATGGGGTCCCCTCCTGGTCTTGATATATGTGAATGACCTCCCTTCTTATGTGAAACAAGATGCTGAACTGACACTGCTGATGATACAAACATAATTATTAATCCAGTGAAGGAATGTCCAATAGAAAATGACACAAATAAGGTCTTTGGAAAAATTATTAATTGGTTTTCTGCGAATGGGCTACTTCTGAACTTTGAAAATACACAGTACATCCAATTGTCTGCTGCAACAAGTATAATTTCTTCAATAAACATAAAATATCAAAAGAAGTCTGTAGCCAGGGTAGAGCATATTAAGTTTTTGGGTGTACATATAGATGAGAATCTTAATTGGAAAGTTCATGTTTTGGATCTCCGAAAGCGATTAGGTTCAGCACTTTTTGCAATCAGAATAATTGCCAATTTTGAGGATGTAGAAATTAGTAAGCCAACATACTTTGCATACTTCACCTCTGATGTCGTACGAAATAAAATTCTGGGGAACTCAACACTTAGGCAAAAGGTATTCACTGCTCAAAAGAAAGTAGTTAGAATAATGTGTGGGGTTAATAATTGCGCATCTTGCAGGGAAGTGTTTAAAAGGTTAGGAATTCTTACACTGCTTCACAGTACATTTACTCAGTAATGAAATTTTATTCACGACAACATGGACCAGTTTAAAATCAACAGCGACATTCATGATTACAATACCAGAAAAAAGAAAGACCTACACTATCCTTTACTTAACCTATCTTTGGCACAGAAAGGGGTAAAATATGCTGCTATAAAACTTTTTGATAAATTACCAGATGAAATAAAATATCTGACAGAGAGCAGTAACAGTTTCAAAAACAAATTGAAATCATAACTCCTTGACAACTTTTTCTATACCATAGATGAATTATTGAATACAAGTAAATAAATCCGGAGATATAATATGTTGTGTCTAGACAAGACAGCCTAGACACAATGAGAGGAAGCCGAAAGGCACGCGCTAAGCTAAAGCAGGATGGCGTGAGGTCTGAAACAGGATACATAATGAATGCTATAAAGAAAAGTACGTAGCTTTTTGAATACTTAACTTTAATCCATCCTTGTGGTACATCTGGAAATTGTGGCGATACAAGTGAGACTCTTTAGATACATGCAATGTTACTAATGGCGCCTTGCTAGGTCGTAGCCATTGACTTAGCTGAAGGCTATTCTAACTAATGCTCTGCAAATGAGCGAGGCTTCGTCAGTGTGCATCGCTAGCTACGTCGTCCGTACAACTGGGGCGAGTGCTAGTCCGTCTCTCGAGACCTGCCGTGTGGTGGCGCTCGGTCTGCGATCACTGCCGGTGGCGACACGCTAGTCCGACATGTACTAATGGACCGCGGCCGATTTAAACCTACCACCTAGCAAGTGTGGTGCCTGGCGGTGACACCACATAATATATGCATTTTGTGGGACAGATAATAGAAATATTTAGGTATAACACTAAAATGTAAACAAAAAAAAGCAGCTTGTTTCCTGTGCGCATTTCTTGTGCATTTGAAACATTCCACATCATAACGATTTTTCTGTGCTATTGATCAATGGAACATGTGACTAACTAACTAACTAAATTAATTGATATTGATTGTTAAATCCTACGTCATTGGTTTGGTCCTTAACTAAGTGGATGTAATGCTCTCCCATGTTTCAAAATACGCAAAATGACAAAATTATACAATGGAAACAAACTAATACATACTAGCATCCCATCTCCTAATGCTTAGTCGTAAACGAGAGTCGTGACTGAATTGCACCAGGATCCAAAATCCACTTAAGTATGAAATTACCCAGCAGCTGCTGCTTGTACGCCACTGGTTTTGGTGATCTGAATAGTTAACAATATCCTGGATTACATATGGTCCATATAACCATTCTGAGGACAACTACAGTGACTGGAAGATAGATGACATTGGGGCAAGCACTCTATGTAGGTATTCCAGCTTACTCCGATCAGTGATGTGTGAAATGCCGTGGTCAATGGCAACTTGCAATTTTCCCAAGCTAGTATTCATCAGTGGCTTGCAGAAGGCGAACCTTTGATATTTTTTTTTTTTTTTTTTTTTTGTAGTGTAGGCAGGCTGTCGGTTGGGTGCCACCACAAAAGGTGTTTCAGGCAAATTAGCGTAAAAAGTTCAAAGCTGTTGTGTGTGTAAGTTAAATGAGCAGATAACCTAATGGTGGGTGTGATACATCATAATAAGAACGTTGACTAAAAGTCTACCAATAGAGAAACTCGGTAAATCTGGAGTGTAAATGCATGGTCACAGCAGAGAACTGCTACCAAATACAATAATCTGTTCCCAGTGGACATAAATAAAGATTTGTGCATTGCAACAACAATGTGAGAGCAAGGGAATTATTTGGTTTCCTCTAAAAGCAATGCAATTTCACAATGCACGTCACTAGTGCAGAGTAATAAGGTAGGTCGCTTGTAATAATTGGTGTGATTACACAGTTGAAACTCGAACTACATGGCAGTGTGATGGACAACCCTTGCAAACAATCAGGATGCCAATTTGCCAGACATTGTGTTCATAGGCAGCTACACAGGCAACATCAAAAGAGGTGATAACACTCAAATTTGCGACTGGTGCTATTTATGGGCAGGGATATCTGCGCATTTAAAACACCTGTAGATCATGACAGTTGTACAATAGCAGCAGTGCAATAATACAGCAAGGTTGATTCCTACATGGAGTAGATCATTTGCATGTGTACTGATGCATGAAATGAATTAGTAGTTATGGTTTGCTGGAAGGTTTCAGCTGGCACTAAGTTGGGGCTAAGGCTCTGTTGCAGTCTTGGCTGAATGGTAGTGTGCACAGTGTTAACATGCAACTGTTGCGTGGGTGTTATACAACAAAATCTGTAAGGCTTTGGTCACTTCCAAAGTAGCAGTCAGGTTGCACAGTTCCCTGTGTACAGTTATTAAGTTACGCTGGATCGCATTTTAAAGTTCTTAGTATTTCAGTATTAGCACAGCGGCTAAATTACGGATTTGTCAGTTGGTAACCAAAAGTTGTCTTCAATGTGATTGAGCTGCACATGCCGGGATAATAGGATTTCATGATACTGCGTAACAAAGAACGAAGCTCGCTGGGGAGCTTTATCACAGCGATCATCATCAGTCTGATCAGGGGTACCAAATTTGTTTTCGACACAGCTGCACTTCCATTAAACCAAACTTGCATAGCATTGCGGAGTGGTACTGTGACTGTTTTTTCACGGGATGAACAGTGTTTGTAATACAGTGAAGGAGAATTAAATCAGTGTGAAAAGACAGAGATGGTAGGACACATTGTCTGGAAGAGATAGCACTCATGTAGAGACAATACCAACAGGGTACCAAGGTTCGATGGCTTCGCAATCAAGATGATTGATCAGCAGTATTTATAGTATGTTCAAAGGTGCTAGTTGTCTTGAAACTTTGCAATTGATTAAAAGATTACTATTCTTTCGAAAAAATACTGATGATTTATAGTGAGTAGGGCTGAATGTTGAGGGGACTGAATTCACAGCCAGTTGTTTTTGGCGTGCTTTTAGAAAGAACAGAAGACGTTATAGCCTGGAATATTGCAGAATTACGTCAACAGTTGGCTAATGTGTATGATTTACTGTAGTTGTGCTAATTCTATACTTTGTTGGGAAAATAAATGTGGGTTTCTATGACCACTTTTTTGAAAATTAATGAGAATGAAACCACATTTTGGAAGTGTCCATTATGTAAACTGGAATGAATATGGAGATGTTAGATTTAGGACTAGAATGTCAAAATGGGAGCCAGTAGACATACCCAGAAGTGATAACTTCCTTGGTGAACTATGGGAAAGAATAGAGGGCTTAGCTGTTAGGAAAATGGCCAAACCAGCTTCCATTATCTGTAACGAAATTGAAATTGAGGGTAGTGGTTACATTTATAATTGTAATGAATTAAAATATGACGGGTGGTGTAATGAGAATGGGAGGTGAACTAGGAAGGGAATCATGATCAAGTGTCCAAACTCATGATGGCTATGACTGTAGCCTTGTGACTGTTGGGGGACCATCCTAATTAAATTAGGTGATAAAAACAGATCTCAGAACATGATGACAATATGAACTGGAAAACAGAAATACATTAACAGGAAAAGAGGTGACATCATGCACTACAGTTACTGCAACTTAATCATAAAGGGAAGTAAAAGGAATGGCAGGACATTATTTCTAGATGAATCAAACTTTTTCGTCATCTCATCAGCCTATCAAGGTGTAATGAACTTATGAGTGATGGGAATCGAAAAGAGTGTGCTGCTGCCATACACGATTTGTGTCATGAAGCCATAGAATTTTATTCTGCTGCTATAAAACTATGTCAAAGCTAAATATAGTAAAGGAATGTGAACTGAGCAGAAACGCCTGTAGATAAGTGAGGTAAGTAAATGAGTTAAAAGAGTCGAAGCATTTAAAGTTTTTCTCAGTGATGCAGTGCTGACAAGTAGTATATTAACTTTGTAGGTGTGTAAGGCGCTGGGGTGTGTCCAATTGTATAGTTACTTATAGTGTACTACATGTGAATGCATAATGTGGTACGTATCAGTGGATATGAAAGGGTCACAAAAGCAACCTGTATCAGTAATGTATGCATATCCTCTGCTCTTTTGGTTAGTGACAGATGAAGAAGCACAGAGCAGTTGAATAGATTGCATGAAGCATTCTAAATCTTCCCATAAATGGAATGGTAGTCATCAGATGAGTTTGCATTCAGGTCATCAAAATAGCAGAGCCTAACTGGCAGGTAAAACACATCACCAGAGGGACAGATGCACAAAATTGTGGGTTAGTGAGTATTTAATTAGGGTATGAGTGTAACTGATAACATTGGTGGCGGCCACATCGGAAAAAGACTTCATTATTCATATTTCTTATTGAAGGAGTAAGCAAGGCTGAAATTGGTGTGGTGCCAGGTACATCAGCCAGAACTGCTTGATAGATGTGATTTTGTACTGCTGAATGCCACATTTTATTCCATGGAGGATGTAGATAATATCTGTGGTCCGCTTTTGCACAATGGCGACGAGTAATGTAGAACAGCCGGCCGCTGTGGTCGAGCGGTTCTAGGCATCTCAGTACGGAACCGCACGACTGCTATGGTCGGAGGTTCGAATCCTGCATTGGGCATAGCTGTGTGTGATGTCCTTAGGTTAGTTAGGTTTAAGTAGTTGTAAGTTCTAGGGGAATGACGACGTCAGATACTCACATAGTGCTCAGAGCCATTTGAACCATTTTGAATGACATGCTTTCAGAGTAACTGTCACAGTGACAAAAGCAGTTAGTCCATCACTGTGTAATTACAGCAATCAATGCATTTACCCTTCTTTGCAGAACTGTAAGTAATTCTTATTCATCCATATGACAGTGAAGATGCTACTGTTGTTTGAAAATTGTTTGTCTCTTAACTTCATATAGAATGGGGCATAATTACACATTACCTTTCACAAACCATTGCTCTGAAACTACATTTGACACCTTCTGTGCCTTTAGTGCCTTCCAGGTACATTGTTTGGTAATAAAGTTAAGTCATTTGTGATACAGAAGTAGTATATAATTCAACTTATCTATGCTTTCGTTCTCCTGACCTACCTTTGATACCCTATATTTTTGTCATGCTGGATCTATGGTCTCGACATGTAGCAGTGTCTTCTGACAATGCACATACCTGTGATGTTCAGGATTTCACGTCTGAAGTCTATTTTAAATTAGGTGGAGAATCGAGAAAAGCATAGTTTTTTGAAGGCGTAATACATTTTCTATAATGGCATATGGCAAAATTCGTAACCATAAATAGCTTGTTTCACCAGATCAATCCACATGAGGTACTATACATTCTACCACAAATTACGGCGGCTAGGACTTATTTTTGTTGTGTTATCTTTCACATACAAAGAATATAGATCATCTGATGTGCAAAAGTCCTGCCAAACAGTAACTTATGCTACTCTATATGCATGTGTTGGCCTGACTGCTAGTAATATCTTGTAGTGTGAGTTATTCTTTGTTTACAAAACGCTGACATAACTTCGAGATAATACTGTCTTATACACTGCTGGCCACCGTGAATGCAACACCAAGAAAGACAAGAGGTAGCACAACAAAATTTTTTTTGTAGATAACATGTTGACCAAGTATCAACTGATTACGTTTACAGACGTCTGTGACATGTGGTTCCTGCCAGAATCAGTAGCCAGAGTAGCCGCCATTGTTGGAGATCACCGTTGCCACACGTCTCGGCATTGAGTCAAAGAGACGTTGGATGTGTTCTTGGGGTACAGCAGCCCAAGCAACTTCCATACGTTGCCAAAGATCATCTGGTGTGGCAGCTGGGGATGTAATCTGGGTCACTCGTTGAGCAACCATGGACCACATGTTTTCTATCAGCGAAAGATCCGGAGAGCGAGCCGGCCACGGAAGCAATTCAATCTGGTTATTGACGAAGAACCTTTGGACAATGCGTGCCACGTGTGGTCGCCCATTATCCTGTTGAAATATGGCTGTGGCCGAGCCCTGAAGGTAAGGAAGGACAACTGGCCCCAGCACCTCGGATATGTAGCGCCGGCTATTTAAAGTACCGGCAATGCGTACTAGAGGCGTGCGAGAGTAATATCCAATACTGCCCCATACCATCATACCCGGTGCAAGACCAGTGTGGCGGTGCATAATGCAGCTGTCCAGCATCCTCTCTCCACGGTGTCTCCACACTCGAATCCGACCATCGTGGTGCTGCAGACAGAAGCGTGCCTCGTCAGTAAGGATAACGTCATTCCATTCTGCCATCCACATCCGTCTGTCATCACACCATTGACGACGGAGACGTCTGTGGTTCTGCGTCAATGGTAGACGAAGCAATGGACGTCTTGCGGACAGACCACTCTGCTATAAACGGCGTCGAATGGTACGCGCAGACACTGGATGATGCGTTACAGACGCAATGTGCTGTGCTATGGTTCGGGATGTCACTGAGTGATCCGTCACTGCCATGCGCATAATTTGCCTATCAGCACGTGCAGTGGTGCACCGAGGTGAATGCAATCGACCACGTCGGTCCGTCGTACCCTCCTGCATCCAACGGTCACATATCGGCATTACAGTTGTTTGGTTTCGTCCAACACGACTAGCGATTTCTCTGTATGATAATCCACAATCTCGGTAAGCCACTATCCTTCCTCTGTCGAACTCGGATACTTGATCAAACGATGTTCGCTGTTGTCTACGAGGCATAAGTGATCGTCTTGTGAAACAACCACAAGGTAAACACACGTGCCGAACGTACACTCGTCGAAATCGCCAAGCCTTAAATGGCGCTATGAGGTGGCGCCACAGGCGCGCGTGATGTGCGTCTGCGCTGAAATTCTAATCAGTTGCATATCTCATCGCTGCAAACCCATGGTGTAAATTTCACTTGATTCGGATGCTTCCTTCAGGGTGTTGCATTTACGGTGGCCAGCAGTGTACATTATAACTTCCCACTAGTGTATACTGCGAGAGTCTTGGGTAATTTCATAGCTGTGGTTTGCAGATTTTAGGCGAGTGTGTCAAGTACATGATCTCTGTAGGTGACACACTCGCCTAAAATCTGCATGATCTCTGTAGGTTACTCATTGCATGAATTAGTCTTTAGTGTTAACTCGAAGCACTTGATACAGAGGTCGCCTGGTTGTTGCAGATTTGGTTCTTAACTGTTAAATAAATGAATGCACTTATCTCTTGTCTCTTCATGTATTAAATTAAGAAGTTTACTTGCCTATTGTGGACAATAGGACTGTGAATTCTAAAGTAAATTTTGATAGTAAGGTGGAAATAGCATGACATCTGATAATAAGTGAAAAGTTGTTGTATGTGTTTTTCGTACGAAACTCGGCAAAAGAAAAATATGTATTGCTGTAAAGAAACCATTCGATCAATATCAGCTACTGGAAAGAGACTTCGTTACCTAACGTGTCCAATTATCTATTTCACTTCAATGCTGCTTATGAGTTGGTTAAGTAAAACATTGTTCTACCTCAAAACTGTAATTCTCATCTTATAACAATGTAGTACTGAGTAAACCTCGTTTTCAATAGTGTAAATGCTTTCGTAAAAAGTCCATTTCACATGACATAAAGTCTTTATTGCACATAATGCAAAACTAACAGTTATTTCATGTATCACCACAGTATGGTTCTCACTCATAGGAAGGTTTACAGCTTTACTGGCTAACATAGTAATCTCCGGATGATGTTGAATAGTAGCCCCTCACATTCTCTTTTACTGCTACTTTATTATTATAAAACAACTGATCTCTATAAACTCTTGTCCACTGTATAAGCAATTACTTCTGGTCACACTTTAATCATTTACATACTTTCCTGTTAATATACAGTAACTTAAAATACAGCAAGGCACACTCGTATTTTAGAAAGCAATTTTTGCAGCATCTTGCATAAAAAAACTGCAAAAGAAAACTGGCCAACTAGCCTCAACTGGAGACTGGTTCTACAGTCTAGCACAATTCGTTTGCAGTAGCCAGTCAACATGACTGACTGAATGACAGAATTATTACTCACAACAGCATCAATAAAATAAATTTTTTCCTATAGTGAAATCACTCCTACACAGAATAAAATACCACATAAAACCCGTTCGAACAAACGATACCTCAATCCCATGACCTCGAGGCATATGGGTGCTAATTTCTCAAGGCATACAGAGGATGAGCTGACAGCAACTTGTCCTTTTTTCCTTCATTTCTGCATGATAGTACATGTGCCTTGTCATAAATAATTTTGAGCTGAACTAAGTGACACCTCAGAGGGTGGCAGAGCTTGACCATGGTACAGCTGTAACCAGTCAGAATGTACTACCACTGTATGGTTAGAAAATGAATATCTGCATAAACAGAAGTCACTCGTGTAATGGAATAAGGAATTTCGTATTGAGACATGAATTTCTTAGTCTTTTCTTTCTTAATCATGGGGTTACAAATCAAAAGTAGCTACTCAAGTTTACACTGAGAAAGCACAGCCCCTTTGTTACTTCGTTCATCTTGTTTCTGGGTAGCTTATATTTATTTTGCTTTATCTGCTTCCAGGTAGTCTTTAGGTGACAACTTCTGCCAGATACACGATAGATGGGAGTTTATCATGTTCAAATGGGGAGCTCATAGGCCGTCCATATACTTCCTCATAGGATGTATACGTAGTTGGTTCATGTATATGACTATTTTATGCAGAATTTACATAGGCGACCTACCTGTCCCAGTCATTGAGTGGTTTATGTAGTAAGACAAAATCCGAACTGCTGTTTGATGAACACATTGGAGCTGGCTATTAGCTTTTGGATGATATGGAGTGTTTCTCTATTTTTGGGTTCGTAGTAATTTATAAACTTGTAGAAACAGAGTGTACATGAAATTAGTCCTCTGTTCAGTCAAAATATCATCAGGGCTTCCGAATGATAAAACTTAAGTATTGACAAAGGCACTCATTACTGTTGTCATACCTGCAACTTGTACTAGAATTAGATATCTAGATCAGTGGTAGATAGGATATATTAATAAATCTGTGTGGTCTGTGGGAACGGTCTGACAATGTCTAAGGCAACATTCTGAAATGGGTTTGTAATGTCTGTAGCGTCTATAAGTGTTTGCAAGGCAATTTAAGTCCATGGCGGGACTGACCTCTGACCACAAGGCTTGTAGTTTTGTATATACTTCTGAACATCAGTCTGTCTACCTTCTCATCAATACTGGGTGTCTATTCTGGCATTCATGGCTTTTTGTCCTTTATGACACACCTTCAAACTGTCATAATACTGAGCTATTATACATTCTTGCAACTCTTTCTGCAATTATGACTCTGTTGCTCAGGGGGATTTATGTGGCATACAATATAATCAACTGTGACAAAATGTGGGAGAGAATTGTACCAGTGACATTGTACATCTCTCAATTTTTCTATTAAAACAATGTCAGTATGAATCATTTTGACCTTATGGCTCAGTGCATCAGCATTCAGGTGTGAACAGCCTGGTTTGTGGCATGTGTCATAATCCTGTTTTGATAGTTTTAATGCCCAACGAGTCAAATGACTACTGGGGTCATTTAAACTGCGCCTCTACAAAAGAGCAGTATAATCAGAGACCACAGCGAATTTTCTTCTGTAGAAATAACATCTGCAATAGTTGACTCCGAATTTAAGTGCTAGCAATTATTCCTGACAAAGAACAGCACTTATAGCATATTCGAGGTGTCTGTTCAAAGGATAAAAGGCTTTTCAGAATCAGTATATTAATAATGTGAACCTGTCAAATCATATTTAAGTTTCCTCATAGCCTATTCATATCCTTCTGTCCGCTCAAGCACTGCACCTTACTTTAACAACATAGTTAATCGTTTGGCTGTCATAGCAAAATCCTTTACTAAAGACGATAGTAATTAGTGGAGGCAAGAAAAGTTGCATTTCCTTAGCGTTAGTGGGCCTGGAAGAGTCTCAACTGCTTTGGTTAGCTGTGGATCTGTCTTAACCTCATCTGAACTGATAATATGTCCCAGGTACTTAATCTTTGATTGTGCAGAAAAACAACTTTTAAATTCAAATGTATATGCTGTAACCTTGATAAAACGTACCTCAGTCTCACCAAATATTCCTCAGTACTCCTTGAAAATATCATGTCATCCAAATACACAAAAGATGTTGCAGGCTTCAATCATCTTATTAACAAGTCATCGAATCTTTGGAAAGTGACAGGCGCATTTCTAAGGCTGAAAGACATGTGTAAAAACTCAAACAACCCACATGGAACCACAAATGCGGTTTTTTAGGTATTCTGGTGCAATCAGAATTTGGTGGTAAGTAGTATACATGTAAAAGGTAGTAAAATACGTACAGTTTCCCAAACTGTCCGATGTTTCATCGATATGGGGTAGAGGGTAGGTATCAGTGGCAGTTACACTGTTTACTGCTTGTACTTTAATGCATAGGCGATAGGCTTTCTCTCTACTGATTGCCTATTTCGGTACCACAAAGATAGGGACCAAGCAGCGGTTCACAGAGGAATGATTTATCCCTGCAGCCAGCTGTTGTGTAACATCCTGAACAACAGATTGTAGATAAAATAGGAATCTGTCCAGTTCTGAGCCTGTCCAGTTTCTAAGCAACTGGCCTAATGTCTTAAGTTTGAATTTCGTGTTGTACAACGTCAGTGACTGACCTATACTGCTGTTCCTCGAACAACCAAGCATATTCCTTTAATACCGAGTACAAAAGATTTCACTTACACTGGCAAATGTGCAAACTTCTCATAGGCCTGATTTTTAAGCAATATCGCTACTGTGCAAATTCTCCTTCTGTCAGCTGCTTTTTGCTCTTACACTTATTTTCACACTGAAATTCTTCCTCTGCAACTTCCTTAGCACTAGCAAGTATTGTTCCAGGTGTAGTCTCTATATCTCCTTACCGAAAATCATTAATAAATACCGGAGCACAAAACTTCTGTACCAGTGTCTCTATTTTATTTGCACTTCTTCTCACACGAATCAACAACCTGCAGAGAACATTGTTTAGACCGAGTGTATCAACGAGAAAGTCTAATCTAGGCAACATTTGGATTGTGAAGTCTGTCCTGAGCCACCGCTGATTGTTACCAGTTGTGTAAGTTTCAAATGCCCATGCATGTGGTTCTGTTGTAGGTTGTGGAAGAGGCCTCATTCCACAAATTGCTAGCGATTGAGGGTCGCGAATTTCGCCGAAATAGTTGCCTCACTGAATCTAACAATATGCGTCCCATAATCTACCACCACCCAGTACTGATGTAGGATATCCTTCTGTAGAATGACACTGAAATCCCTTCTGCGTGTTCTCCCAACTTACCTAGCAAGCCATAATTCTTGCCATCCACCTGCAGGTTTACAAAACATTTTCCTGCGGGCAGTATTACTTCTTCTCTTAATCCACTAGTGTTACTGCGCAACGATTTAAGTGCACTCTTATCATTAAGACAAACAAATAATGCTCTAATTTGAGCGTCTGTATCTACTGACACTTTGGCAGCTCTTCCTCTGATATTGACCTCTAAACTTATGTAAGTCACCTCATTTACACTTCTGTCTTGGTCTGGATACATTACCCACGTTACGTGGAGGATGGATGGTGGGGCCTGATCCCCTAGTTACGTATCAGCGTTTGGAATTCGTATCGTTTACAAAAACGTGGCGCAGCTTATTGCTTTGCGACAGAGTAGAGATGAACCTTGCAGCCTTCTTGCAAAAATGTGTCAGTCTTACTGCCTCATGCAGTGAATATGTGAAGCCACCTTTACTTCACTACATATCTGCAGATCTATTCCACGAATGAAGACGTCAATTGTTCTGGCTCTAGGTACCTCAATTAACACGTCATTACATGTGACATCCCACCATAACACATACGTTCCACCTGACACAGCTCGTATTTGATCAACAAAATCTTCATTCAGCTTGTGCCTTAACGTGGATAAAAGGTCTCTGTAGTAGCTGACTTCTTATTTGTCGGAATAGTGCTCTGCTAAATCGTATGCCAGGGCTTCAGAGAAAGGTAATTAAAAAGATTACCAAGGACTGTCCTTAAAGTTACATAAGTGGTCCACTAGTTTGGGATCTTAGTATTGAACCCTGTTACATCTGGGGCAAATGCTATTGAAGGTGTTGTCACATACGCGGGTGACATCCTAGTAGGTGTGTCTGCAGACCCCAGGGCGAGACTTAAGGCAAAGGCGAGCGATGGGCTTGCTGAGATGCAGCGTTGGTGCAAGAGTAACAAACTGACTACAGCTGTTCATAAAAAAAACCACATACATACATCTGAAGGGAAGGTTTTCTCTTAGTAGGAATCCTTCCCTGAGGCTTGACAGAATACCTGCAAAATGCAGCTCTGCTAGGAGATATTTAGGCTTTCTTCTAGTCGAGAAAAACTGTCTAGAACACTATAAATTTGTTACTCAGAAAGCGGCCAAAATTATGCATACTTCTGCAGCTCACTGTGACTTTCGCACTACACCTGTAGAGGGTTAATTGGTGATAGTCGGGATATGCCTGAGGACCTATCGTGGTATGTTACAGGGCAGCGCTGTTTTGGTTAGAGTGTGAGCTATATGATCATGTGTATGAGATCACAGAAATGCATATTAGTGATGAAAGACATTTATGAGCCTGGAAGTTAGATGAATAGCAGTCTGATTGGGACGCTAGGAGCACTGCAAGGAGTGTTTAACGCATGTTGTCAAGCATCAGGAACAGATTCAAATTTCGCGACGAGGTATGGTGCACGAGGTCGAGGGCACACTCCATATCTAAAACATCTGCACCATGTGGGTTGAAGTAACACACGAATCTGTGAATGTGGAGGGGAAGATTATGGTGATCATGTCATTCTCAGATGTCCCCTTTTCCAGGTAGAGAGAGATTGCAGACAATTAGACTGCACTCTGCAAACAATTGCAAGTGACCAAAATTTTAGGTCTAAAGTCAGTGATTTCACATTAAATATCCAAAAGGCAACTGTTTAACTTTCAGTCTACAAGATCAAGTGGACGCTCTGAGTATCAAAATAATGTCAACAGTTCACAAAAGCATTTTCTCAGTTAAAGATAATAATAGGCACATACACATGTAATTAAGTGACCACCCACACAGGTATACATTGACTTTAGGATTGTCAAAGCATGCACATACCAATGTGGGTGACGTACAATAGTGTATCAACAATAGGTTTAAAAGTAGGAGTAGCTGTAGATAGTTGGCAAACCTGAGGTTCTTAAGATGCTGAATTAATTTCCCTTATTTTACGTTTTTTTTAAAATTAATTCTTATTTTTCAAATATTCTGTTTCAGTTCTACTTTAATATTACCGTTGGTTGCTGTTAACATGATTTACTACTACATATATAGTATGAAACATTGTATGTCACCATTATTAACCAATATGTACGACCTGCTTCGAGTTTCCAGAAAACAGTTCTAAGAATCGTAGTAATAAACTGAATTGAATTGAACTGAATTGCTTCAGATTGTATTGCATTTTATAATGCATCAACATATTAAACGTACTTACATGTGTCATCTGACAACTTTAACCTAACTGTGTTTAGTAAAATTCCATTCAGCCAAGTCCAAAAATGCCCGGATCGCGAACATTCTGTAAGAAAGTGGTAACACCTCCATTCGGCTTTCCCAAAAATGTAGGTATAAAAGAGATGGCAGAAGAGCTGTTTGGAATGATTCCTACAGATGCTGCAGAACTAGCTGTAGGGGTTCCTGAAAAACTTGCAGCTGTCCGACAGGCTTTGTGCTCAGTTTAATCCCTTTGCACCAATTCTTCACACTATTCCTGTAACACTAACTTCTGACAGGTAAGTATATTAATTTGTTCAGCTGACGTATTTATCAACTGATCTAACACTATTAGAAGTAATAGGTAAACTCTTTATAGGTGAATCACTTATTAAATATTTACGTGGTCCGAACAACCTACTACTGATGGCCAACTGAATAAAATGATAGTTGCTAAGAACTTAATTAAGAGAGTGCAACAACGAGTAAGCAAACATAACTAGAAGGTCATAGAACCTCAATATAAGGTACATGATCTAGTCTTAGTAAAACAACATCTTCAGAGCTCTACCTTGAAGAAAGAAACGCATAAATTTTTTCAAAAGTATGTGGGACCTTACCGAGTACAATGGGTAATCCACCCAAAAACCTTATTTTTAGTGAATCATACAACTGGAGATGGAAAAGGAAAATATATTGTTAAAGATATAAATTGGTGTATTCCCCAGGGACGTTAACATTCTGTGTTAATGGGCGGAGTGACAACCGTCAGTTCCTGTGTTGGGTGCAGTGCTACTTCCACAATAAGTTTTCCTACACTGAATTCCCTTCAAATCTTCGACAAATCTGTAATCTATTTATAACCTCTTAAACTATCCTATCATATTAGTATTTAAGTGACCGATTGTGACTGCACGGTTATGACTAATTTAAGAAGTTACAGTAAACAGTGACTTCTAAGCATGAGGTAAAACTAACAGAATAACATTCTAGAAGAAGATATAAAATGATGGTACTGTTTAAGAAGATGATACCTAGATGACATAAAGTGAACGGGGTACCTTATATGTGTATAAGATATAATGTGAAGTGACTAACTGGTAAAATAACTATTTGATTATAGTGTATAATTTTCTATTTTTATAGAGTATTTTTTCCCCCCCATGAACCATGGACCTTGCCGTTGGTTGGGAGGCTTGCGTGCCTCAGCGATACAGATAGCCGTACCGTAGGTGCAACCACAACGGAGGGGTATCTGTTGAGAGGCCAGACAAACATGTGGTTCCTGAAGAGGGGCAGCAGCCTTTTCAGTAGTTGCAGGGGCAACAGTCTGGATGATTGACTGATCTGGCCTTGTAACATTAAGCAAAACGGCCTTGCTGTGCTGGTACTGTGAACGGCTGAAAGCAAGGGGAAACTACAGCCGTAATTTTTCCCGAGGACATGCAGCTCTACTGTATGATTAAATGATGATGGCTTCCTCTTGGGTAAAATATTCCAGAGGTAAAATAGTCCCCCATTCGGATCTCCGGGCGGGGACTACTCAAGAGGACGTCGTTATCAGGAGAAAGAAAACTGGCGTTCTACGGATCGGAGCGTGGAATGTCAGATCACTTAATCGGGCAGGTAGGTTAGAAAATTTGAAAAGGGAAATGGATAGGTTAAAGTTAGATATAGTGGGAATTAGTGAAGTTCGGTGGCAGGAGGAACAAGACTTTTGGTCAGGTGATTACAGGGTTATAAATACAAAATCAAATAGGGGTAATGCAGGAGTAGGTTTAATAATGAATAAAAAAATAGGAGTGCGGGTTAGCTACTACAAACAGCATAGTGAACGCATTATTGTGGCCAAGATAGACACAAAGCCCATGCCTACTACAGTAGTACAAGTTTATATGCCAACTAGCTCTGCAGGTGATGAAGAAATAGATGAAATGTATGACGAGATAAAAGAAATTATTCAGGTAGTGAAGGGAGACGAAAATTTAATAGTCATGGGTGACTGGAATTCGTCAGTAGGAAAAGGGAGAGAAGGAAACATAGTAGGTGAATATGGATTGGGGGGAAGGAATGAAAGAGGAAGCCGCCTTGTAGAATTTTGCACAGAGCATAACTTAATCATAGCTAACACTTGGTTCAAGAATCATGAAAGGAGGCTGTATACATGGAAGAAGCCTGGAGATACTGACAGGTTTCAGATAGATTATATAATGGTAAGACAGAGATTTAGGAACCAGGTTTTAAATTGTAAGGCATTTCCTGGGGCAGATGTGGATTCTGACCACAATCTATTGGTTATGAACTGCAGATTGAAACTGAAGAAACTGCAAAAAGGTGGGAATTTAAGGAGATGGGACCTGGATAAACTGAAAGAACCAGAGGTTGTAGAGAGTTTCAGGGAGAGCATAAGGGAACAATTGACAGGACTGGGGGAAAGAAATACAGTAGAAGAAGAATGGGTAGCTCTGAGGGATGAAGTGGTGAAGGCAGCAGACGATCAAGTAGGTAAAAAGACGAGGGTTAATAGAAATCCTTGGGTAACAGAAGAAATATTGAATTTAATTGATGAAATGAGAAAATATAAAAATGCAGTAAATGAAGCAGGCAAAAAGGAATACAAACGTCTCAAAAATGAAATCGACAGGAAGTGCAAAATGGCTAAGCAGGGATGGCTAGCGGACAAATGTAAGGATGTAGAGGCTTGTCTCACTAGGGGTAAGATAGATACTGCCTACAGGAAAATTAAAGAGACCTTTGGAGAGAAGAGAACCACATGTATGAATATCAAGAGCTCTGATGGAAACCCAGTTCTAAGCAAAGAAGGGAAGGCAGAAAGGTGGAAGGAGTATATAGAAGGTTTATACAAGGGAGATGTACTTGAGGTCAATATTATGGAAATGGAAGAGGATGTAGATGAAGACGAAATGGGAGATAAGATACTGCGTGAAGAGTTTGACAGAGCACTGAAAGACCTGAGTCGAAACAAGGCCCCGGGAGTAGACAACATTCCACTAGAACTACTGATGGCCTCGGGAGAGCCAGTCATGACAAAACTCTACCATCTGGTGAGCACGATGTATGAGACAGGCGAAATACCCTCAGACTTCAAGAAGAATATAATAATTCCAATCCCAAAGAAAGCAGGTGTTGACAGATGTGAAAATTACCGAACTATCAGTTTAATAAGTCACAGCTGCAAAATACTAACGCGAATTCTTTACAGACGAATGGAAAAACTGGTAGAAGCCGACCTCGGAGAAGATCAGTTTGGATTCCATAGAAATGTTGGAACACGTGAGGCAATACTGACCTTACGACTTATCTTGGAAGAAAGATTAAGAAAAGGCAAACCTACGTTTCTGGCATTTGTAGACTTAGAGAAAGCTTTTGACAATGTTGACTGGAATACTCTCTTTCAAATTCTGAAGGTGGCAGGGGTAAAATACAGGGAGCGAAAGGCTATTTACAATTTGTACAGAAACCAGATGGTAGTTATAAGAGTCGAGGGGCATGAAAGGGAAGCAGTGGTTGGGAAAGGAGTGAGACAGGGTTGTAGCCTCTCCCCGATGTTATTCAATCTGTATATTGAGCAAGCAGTAAAGGAAACAAAAGAAAAATTTGGAGTAGGTATTAAAATTCATGGAGAAGAAGTAAAAACTTTGAGGTTCGCCGATGACATTGTAATTCTGTCAGAGACAGCAAAGGACTTGGAAGAGCAGTTGAACGGAATGGACAATGTCTTGAAAGGAGGATATAAGATGAACATCAACAAAAGCAAAACGAGGATAATGGAATGTAGTCAAATTAAGTCGGGTGATGCTGAGGGAATTAGATTAGGAAATGAGACTCTTAAAGTAGTAAAGGAGTTTTGCTATTTAGGGAGTAAAATAACCGATGATGGTCGAAGTAGAGAGGACATAAAATGTAGACTGGCAATGGCAAGGAAAGCGTTTCTCAAGAAGAGAAATTTGTTAACATCGAGTATAGATTTAGGTGTCAGGAAGTCGTTTCTGAAAGTATTTGTATGGAGTGTAGCCATGTATGGAAGTGAGACATGGACGATAACTAGTTTGGACAAGAAGAGAATAGAAGCTTTCGAAATGTGGTGCTACAGAAGAATGCTGAAGATAAGGTGGGTAGATCACGTAACTAATGAGGAGGTATTGAATAGGATTGGGGAGAAGAGAAGTTTGTGGCACAACTTGACTAGAAGAAGGGATCGGTTGGTAGGACATGTTTTGAGGCATCAAGGGATCACAAATTTAGCATTGGAGGGCAGCGTGGAGGGTAAAAATCGTAGAGGGAGACCAAGAGATCAATACACTAAGCAGATTCAGAAGGATGTAGGTTGCAGTAGGTACTGGGAGATGAAGAAGCTTGCACAGGATAGAGTAGCATGGAGAGCTGCATCAAACCAGTCTCAGGACTGAAGACTACAACAACAACAACATAGAGTATTTTATACCTTTTGGTGAGATATCATATGAATGGGGAGGGTTTTGTACCAATTTTGAAAGGGTGTGGGGGTGTAGGTACACAAGGTTAACACTACACACACTCCACACCTTTCACACAACCCTCGCAGACAGGTGTGACTGATTCTTCACCATTTGCTGTTCCATAGAAGTTGCTAAGATTTTTCTTCAGGGACTTCAAAGGTGAAAGTGAGAATGTCCATTCTTCAGGTGACGTTTAACATCATACCTCCTCTGGCTCCTCACTCAAGTACCGGTGAAGTAGGGATCCTGGGGAAGGGGGGTGGGAAGGTTTTCCTGTCTTTGGGGCTATCTTCTTTCTCTTCTTCGATCTTAGCAACGGTTTCCACTTCTCCCTTTCTTACTTCTCCTTTGAGTATCGGTCCATCTTTCCCTCTTTCCATATGCATACACTTCTATTGCTGAAGTCCTTCTTACTTTCCATGGTTTCCTATAACCTTCAACTTATTCCAAATAAGTAGGCCGAAGAATCAGGCTGCACGAAAACACATCGACATACACACAAAATGAAACTTAGACACAAACATGAAAATTACGAATTAGAAACCTAAAAGCAATGGCAGATCCGCCAAGATATGTAGGGGAATATAGATATATGTCCATCTGAATCGATGCTCATATTACGTTGTTGATATGTGACAGTTCTGCATCGTTAATTTTGTAGCTCTAAAATATATTTACATGTGACGTGCTAGTCATTGGAGGAAAGTTAGTAAATACACACAGATATAGCATGCACTAGGTGTGTGCATGATCTCTATTTATATAATAAAAGTGAAGAGTGAAAGAGGATTCCAGGGTGTAAGATGATGCATTAGAAAATGGAATATGGGTGTAAAGTAGATTGGTAATCTGACCAGAGAATATTTAAGAATAGTATACATAAAGATATGCTAGGGCAATGAACCAGGAGGCCTAATCAGGAAGGAGAAGGAGGGCGCACCCAGCATTTAGTGGATGGTAAGGCGCAGATAGGCAGACCCAAGAGAGGCTGACCTGTACTGTGTAGACAGGGGCACCAAGATGGGGATCGACCTGTACCATAGATTAGGAAGTTAAAAAGGGGCGTACCTACCCAAACAGAAGTAGAAAGGGTACTCCTAGGATCAACCCATGTAAGATATCGGTACTGTTCCAAAAGGGAAAAAGGGGCGGTATTGTGACAGAAGTCACAGGTTTATAGAGATTATTCTGGTAAGTTTGAATTCTCTATTCCACTAGCCTTGTCAGGTTTACAAATATACAAGAAGGGAACACTTTTATTCTACCCAGAGCTTCTACAGATTACAATAAGTTATTATTAAGTACATACTTAGAAAAAAGAGTAGTACGGGAAGTAAGGACAAAGCAAAAGAATGTTCATGAGTCATGTGCACTTGGAATTTACGACTGGAAGAGGAACAAAAAACAGAGACAATTCCAACCTGGATTGAAAGGTTCACAGTTTGTAATTGTGGTATCATCGTGTGTAATATTAATATATAGAATGAATATGTGTAAAATATCGCGCGTTCGATCTAAGGGGAGGGATATGTAGTGCTTCGAGAATTTCGGGGTAAATTCTAGAAACACTTGGCTCTCCACCGTCTCGAACACCCGGTATTTTAACGACGAAGGTGAGAGAGCTTTTTTACTGCGCCACACATATTTGTGTGCGCAGGAAGGACAGCTGTCACGAGAAGCCTAGTGCGGCGTCAGACGAGCGGCCCTGACAAGGACGTGTACGCCTTGGAAGCCGTATGTCCGGTCAAAGGAGTAATCAAGAGACACTCTTTGACAATGAAACAGTAGTGACTGTTGGGAACAAATGAAATATTTTTTATCTAGAGACTCTAGATACTCTGTTGTTTGACATACTAGAAGCAAGAGCTGTTTTAAAAGAGGTTATTAAAACCAAACGAGTCTGTAGTCTTATATCTTAAGTACTAATGTTTTCCAGCCAGGGTTAATTTGCGAGAAATGGAAAAGAATGTGAAACTTATGTATTTGTTATATTGTGAAGAGGAAAATAGAGATAAGATAATATGGAAGTATTCTGAGAGTAAGATCATTTCCAAAGTAGAAAAGTAGTTCAGTATAATTCCCGCAACCAGTACGAAATGTTCGGAGAAGAAGCATTGTGGAGATCGACGCATCCGTCTGCCTTGAGAAGAAGATCGGCTGCGCACAATACGTAAGTCAACCGCGAGAGACGCGCGAGTCTTGCACACCAGTACCACACAGTCTCCAGTCGTCAGGAAAGCAGTAGAAACTCCGGTAGTAATTCATTCTGTACTTTAATTAGACCCTTTAAATACTGCTCTGCCGACAGCGAATTTGCACCTAACTGATCCCTTACAGCATGCTACATAGCCTCCTATAGTTCTCTCACTTTCCCTTGTGCCTCACAAACACTAACATACACAAACTGCAACCACTTTGTCATTAGTACCTCCCTATATAAGACTTCTGCAACTCGGCACTTTACTTCTCAGATGAGTTGTAGTAGTTGTATGTTATTCAATACGTCCTTCTCTAAACCTCACCTACGAGCAGGAGTACCTATTACTACCCTCCCCCTTTAATTCTTTGCTGCTCCACAGCTGCTTACACTAAATGCACTAAATGTAAACATAACCCCAAAAAATATTAATGTCCGTTTCCTAGGCCTTAATCCATGTAGGTTCCTCATTACTGTTTCTTTCACAACTTCTTTTTTCCTCTTCTGATACCTTTCGCCTCACTCTCCCTTTCTGGTTCACATTCCTATCCCTGGAATAACTTCCATACTCCCTCGAAAAGCTTTCAACCGCCCTACGCGCACAATTATCGGTCTCCTCGACAGCTGAATCTTGACATTAACTGGTGACGTAGTGTCTACCACTTGGTATGGCCCCTGATACTTCGCAAAAAACTTTTTTATCTTTCCCTTAGGCGTACACAAAGTTGACAGCATCATCCAATGATCAACCTTATACTGTGGCATTCTTACTGTATGGCCCACTGTTTCTTCCTGTTTCTCCAGTGCTCGTGTATTTGCACTCTGTACTGCATTACAAATTTCCCTTATTGCTCTGGCAAATTCCTTAACAGACTCTCTAGTCTTCCCATTCTTCACTTTCAATATGATCGTAAAACGACATCACCATTTGACATATTGAAAGTGACGAAAGGGAAGACTAGAGCGTCTGTTAAGGAATTTGCTATTTCATATAGCTATAATCCTGGATTTGTATGGTGCTTTAAGTCGTAGGTGGAGATGCTGTACTTGAAATAGACATGCTGGTCGGTTTGATGTGAGTCATTGCAGTATCGAAACACGTCCCTGATCGTCCTGTGCACTCTTTCACTTCTTCCATTGGCTTGTCGATGGAGAGAGTTCAGTCGTAACTTCTTCACATTCAGTAACATACACAAGTCCTTGAATAGATCTGACATGGAGTTCGTTCCCTGGTCTGTCGTTATTGTTTCAGGCAATACAAAATCAGTATCCGGTTATTCAAAAGAACATGTGCAAATGTTTCTGCCTGTTAGTTTGGCATTGTGACAATTTCTAAGTATTGTGAAAAATGATTTATGATTGTGAGTATGTACTTATTCCCTGCAAGTGTTTTATTGAATGAACCTAAACATCAATCCCCAGAAAACCCTTATGCTTCAGGTAACCCTGCAATGATACTCTCATTGGACACAAATCCGCTCTCTGTGTGCACTGTATGCAGTTCCACGCATACTGGTTTACTTCTGTCTGCCTGTTCCTCCATCAATACCTTTCCAGTACTCTTCTGTTGGTAGATCTGCAAGCTCCATGACCCGCTAATATGTGATTTTGAGCTTGTTGTAGCACACTATTCCTTAGCTTCACCGGCGACCCCAACTTGGTTTCTTTATATAGCAACCCATCCTCCATACAAAACTATGACTGCTTAAAATACTGCTTAATGCTTCATCCGCTTTTGGTGCCGCTCGCCATTCTTATGCTTGTAACCCCCAACATGTAAGACTGCTACTTTTGTACTTAACCTGCCCATATTTCTGTGGTTCTTCCCACATTGTTGCATAACTTCAAAATCAATTTCACTTAGTCTTACTATCCAGCGTGACAGCCTATTGGAAGTATCCTTTAATCCCAACAACCATTTTAATGCCGCATAATCTGTTATAGCTTATTTACTGTACAGATAACATTTGAAATATATTGTTCCTTAAATAAATCTTAACATTTCTTTCTACGTTGTGGAATAATTTCTTTCCACAGAATTTAGTTGCCCTGATGCATAGGCTACTGGCTAGTTACAGTATATGACGTAGCTCCAATCAGTAATTCAAAACTACCCTCCAAAGTTGTGCATTCAATTAATGACTCAACAATTAGAAATTTCAGGGAAAATCTTCAGCAGTTACACCGGGATGAGATGTACAAGGAACCTGATGCTAATTTAAAATATAATTTAATTCATGATACACTTGTAAGATAATTTGAAAACTGTTTCCCCAAGAAAATAGTTAAATCTAATTATAAGAAACCATGCAAAAAACCTTGACTTACTAAAGGAATAAAAATATCTTGAAACCACAAAAGGGAACTGTATCTAACAACAAGAAAGGGCAATGACCCAGAAACAGCCAAATATTATAAAAACTACTGTGCTACATTTAGAAAGGCTATTAAAAAGTCCAGAAGCATGTGCATCATGTATGAGATTAATACCTCTGATAACAAAATCAAAACAATTTGGGATATTATTGGTTCAAATGGCTCTGAGTACTGAGCGACTTAACTTCTGAGGTCATCAGTAGCCTAGAACTTAGAACTAATTAAACCCGAATAACCTAAGGGCATCACACACATCCATGCCCGAGGCAGGATTCGAACCTGCGACCGTAGCGGTCGCTCGGTTCCAGACTGTAGCGCCTATAACCGCATGGCCACTCTGGTCGGCTGGAATATTACTGAAAGGTACACAGGGCAACCAAGAGTACAAGATTACAGCATTACCATCAAAGCGAATGGAAACTTGACAAACAACAACAGAAGTCGAAAACCTTTTGAATAATCATTTTTTAAATGTAGAGAAAATAAGATCTAAATGTTCATTAGAAGAACCAAGGCAGTTAATGGAAGGGGCTTTACCCACACAGTTTGATACAACTGAAATTCCACCCACCCCTCCTTCTGAAATTAATAATAAATAAACTCTCTCAAGAATAGAAGCTCACATGGAATTGATGGCATTTTCATCAGGATAATAAAAGCTTGTTCCCAAGAGATAAGTGGGATTCTTAGTTACATATGTAATAGCTCTCTGAAGCAGGGTATTTTCCGAGATAGGCTAAAGTATGCCATTGTTAAACCACTGCATTAAAAGGGGGATACATCTGATGTCAACAACTACTGTCCAATCTCTCTTCTGACTGCCTTATCCAAAATTCTTGAAAAAGTAATGTATTGTACAGTATATTCACCCCTTTGTAAAAATAAAGTTTTAACAAAATGTCAGTTTGGTTCCCAGAAAGGTTTTTCAACGGAAAATGCTATATATAATTTCACTAAAGAAATATTAAATGCTCTGAGTAACTGTAAGTCTCCCTTTGGGATTTTTTGTGATCTCTCAAAGGCTTTTGATTGTGTAAATCATGGAATACTTCTGGATGAGCTCAAGTACTGTGGTATGAATGAGACAGCCCTCAAATGGTTTAAATCATACCTAACTGGAAGAGTGCAGAAAGTTGAAATAAGCAGTTCACATAATAAGGAAAATATTGGCGATTTCTCAAATAGGGGAACAATCAGGAATGGGTCCTCTGCTGTTCTTAATATATATTAATGACTCGCCATTCTATATTCACGAAGATATAAAGCTGGTACTTTTTGAGGATGATACAAGTATAGCTATCACACCCAACAGACAAGAATTAACTGATGAAATTGTAAACGATGATTTTCAGAAAACTCTCTGCAAATGGGCTCTCACTAAACTTTGACAAAACACGGTGTATACAGTTACACACAGTAAATGGAAAGACACCATTAATAAATATAGACTTCGATCAGAAATCGGCAGCTAAGGTAGATTATTCAAAATTTTTAGGTGTATGCATTGATGAGCGGTTGAACTGGAAAAAACACACTGAAGATCTGCTGAAACGTTTGAGTTCAGCTACTTATGCTGTTAGGGTCACTGCAAATTTTGGCGATATGCATCTCAGTAAATTAGCTTACCATGCCTATTTTCGTTCTCTGCTTTCGTATGGCATCATATTCTGGGGTAACTCATCATTGAGTAAAAGAGTGTTTGTTGCACAAAAGCATGTAATCAGAATAATTTCTAGAGCTCATCCAAGATCATCTTGCAGACACTTATTTAAAGAGCTAGGGATCTTCACTGTATCCTCACAATATATATATATTTAGTTATGAAATTTGTTATTAACAATCTGAACAAATTCAAAAGTAATAGCAGTGTACATGGCTACAAAACTAGGAGAAAGGATGATCTTCACTACTGAAGGTTAAATCTAAATTTGACTCAGAAGTGGGTAGCTTGTGTTGCCATAAACGTCTTTGGTCACTTACCTAATATCATCAAAGTTGACAGATAGCCATATAGCATTTAAAACGAAATTAAAAGAATTTCTGAAAGGCAACTCCTTCTGCTCATTACATGAATTTTTGGATATACTAAGTGAGTAATTTCCCCACTCCAAAAAAAAAAATTAAGTGTCATGTAACATTTTGTGTAATGTAATATCTTGGATAGACACCTTTTATTAACCTGATACGTTCCACATCGTTACAAAGTGTCGTATTCATGATCTATGGAACAAGTACTAATCTAATCTCTAAACGACTTCTACCTCTTGTGACAATACACAGTCTAGTTTATGGTTTCATGCATCACAATATAAAAGAATTTCTCTATTAAAATCTGGAAATACCTATATTGGACTCAATGTAAAAGATTGTTTTAACTCCTCCAAAGCACGCTGGCACTCTTCTGAACAGAAAAATTTAGTACCCGTTTTTAACAATTGACCTGTCTCAATGGTATGGTAGTATCCACAAATCCTTTTTTGAGCCACCGGTATTAGTTTCCTAGTGCCAAGAACGATTACAGCTCATTTACAGATTCTGGTACAGGAAATTCACATACAGCTCTAATTAATGTTGGGCATGCTGTAAAATCACTTTTACTTATGATGTGACCTAAGTATGCTAACTGTTCCATCACAAAATTGCACTTTGATGTACTCAGTGTTAAGTATACTAAATCTAACCTTAGGAAAACTTCCTTTAATTGCTGCATATGCCATCCCATATCACTCCCATAGACGATTGCGTCATGAAGATACACTAACAACTGCCATGGTTTCAAACCTCTTAAGTACTCGGTCCAACAATCTCTGAAATGTTGCAGGTGCATTTTTTAATCTGTATGGTATTCTTCTGAATTGGAATTGTCCAGACTATGCCGAATACGCTCATTTGTGTCGATCTGGGCGTGAAGCCTCTATCTGGTCAGGGTGTATACGACCCCGGACAACCGGGAGATCCGGGAAAAACCCGGGAATTTTCTCATCCGGGAGAAGAAAGGGAAATACCCGGGAATTGTTTAGAATTCCGGGAATTTTTCATTGTTTTAGTTTTCAGTTAAATTTTTGTGATTTTGACTGGTAAGAACCAATACTCTAACAAAGGATGTTACTGTATACCGCTATTGCAGAATAATACTGCAGCAACAAAACATGAACGAGAGAAAAAAAAACGAAAATAAAACTTAAGTTGCGAAGGAAATGCCCCATATACAACAACATAACATTGTTCATCGAAGCATCTGCCAACAGCAAAGTGTGTCAAAGGCTTTAAGAAGACTGCAATGCTTCATAACATGCGCAGCTGAGTCGCGCGTAAGTAGTATCTTCTCCCGCTTCTGGTTACAGAAGTGTGGCTGGGCGCCACTACTTAATATTTCCCCGGTTCAGAAATATCGTAGATCAGGGCTGATGCACAGAGCAGTCTCAGTTGTGGTGGGGAGGTGGGTCGTCTCTACATGACCTGTGTTTATGTTCAGTGATTTTGTTGTTTCCTCTTCGTTTGTTGCTCTCACGTTAAATGAGAACAAAACTGATTTTTGTGTATTTTGTTAAAATACGTTAGCATAGTTATGGATGGGCAAAATATGTTGTTAGTTTCAGATATTATTTCCACCTTTCTGACAGTCTGGTCCTCTACTTCTAAAACTATTACTTTCTCTTACTTTACCCACATCATCTGGAGGCTGGCGACATTGCCTCCTTACATACCCCATTTGTCCACACGTGATACATTTTATATTAGCTGCAAACACTGTCCGTTTACCAAGCATTCCAATCAACAAATCGATCTCTTCACATACTATAGGTAACTGAATTGCTGTGCGAAAATCCGTCTAACCCCTGTCTACACGTCTTGATATTTGTGCATGCAACTTTCTTAAAAAAGCGTCGAGCGCCCTCTGTTCAGTTTCTTGGAAAATAATTTCATTAAGTGCATCATTCTATCCCAGTTCATAGGTACATCCATTAATTTCCCTTAGCCCATATGCAAATTGTTCCACGGTTTCCATATTCTTCTTAGTTATCAGCCCTAATTGTCCCCTATAGTGCCTGGCGCTATTTCAATTCGTATATCTTTGAATTGACCCTTCTTTAAATCCTTCTAATGTTGAGGCTCTCTTAAGTGCTTCTGTATACCCTACATAAATTTATGCTTCCCCTGTTAGTCTCAGTTTCGCAACACTCAAGAATTCCCTATCAGACCAACCTTCCATTTGAGTCAGATTTCGAAAGCCTCCCACAAAGACCTACACATCCTTGGTGTCTTACGCGAAAAAGCAGCAATTAAACTCTACTTGCAATAATATCTACTTTACAAAATGCATGACCAAAACTTCTTCTCCATGACCAAAATAAAATAATTTTTTTTGAATCAGTGTACCAAAGGTTAAAGGTTGCAGATACATACATTGCTCTGAGAAGGTGACATCAGTGTTCTGACACTAGTCTTTAATGGCCCTTAAGATAGTCTCCTGTGGAGAGTGAAATGAGACATCAGTACGACAGTAGATTTTTTAAATTAATTTCTTTCTTCTGGCCCTCGGCCGTCCGTAGTACATCAGGAACAGCTTGGTGGAGGCCTCCAGTTGCCTCTCATGTAAAAAAATAGAAGTCCATCATTGTTGAATGCGCAGGGAGTGAGGCCCAGCATGGCGTCACTAAAATGCTGCTGTCAGTCACATCTCTGGCAGCGACTGTGATGACAGTGTGGCTTTGCAGCTGACGATGGCTGTGAACTTCCTCATCCTTGTGACTCATGGCAGGGTGCCCTGTCTAGTGGTCGAAAAGTGGACCCCGTACTGCACTCTGGGAGATCGCTCTAGGTGTCACAGACTCCTGGTTTAGGCTGTTATACTGAGACGAGATCATTTAGTACGTGAATGGGAATGGCTGAGAACTTAAATGCTTGAGGCACGTACTCTAGACTCTTCCGTAATTGCAAGTGAGGAAAGGCTTCCATCCTCCGCTAGCGTACTGCAAAGTCGACATCTACATCTCCATCTACATGGATACTCTGCAAATCACATTTAAGTGCCTGGCAGAGGGTTCGTCGAACCACCTTCACAATTTTCTATTATTCCAATCTCGTATAGCCCTTGGAAAGAACTACCACCTTTATCTTTCCGTACGAGCTCTGATTTCCCTTATTTTATCGTGGTGATCGTTTCTCCCTATGTAGGTCGGTGTCAACAAAATATTTTCGCATTCACAGGAGGAAGTTGGTGATAGGAATTTCGTGAGAAGATTCCGTCGTGACGAAAAACACTTTTCTTTAATGGTGTCCAGGCCAAATCCTGTATCATTTCAGTGACACTCGCTCTCATATTTCGCGATAATACAAAACATGCTGCGCTTCTTTGAACTTTTTCGATGTAATCTGTCAGTACTATCTGGTAAGGATTCCACACCGCGCAGCAGCATTCTAAGAGAGGGCAGACAAGCGTAGTGTAGGCAGTCTCCTTAGTAGATCTGTTACATTTTATAATTGTCCTGCCAATAAAACACAGCCTTTGTTTAGCCTTCCCCACAACATTTTCTATGTGTTTTTCCCAATTTAAGTTATTCATAATTGTAATTCCAAGGTATTTAGTTGAATTTGCGGCCTATAGATTTGACTGATTTATCGTGTAACCGAAGTTTAACGAATTCTTTTTAGCATTATTATGGATGACTTCACACGTTTCGTTATTTTAGGTCAACTGCCAATTTTCGCACCATTCAGATGTCATATATTCCAGAATCCTACTGTACATCGATATTAATGATATGGGCCTGTAATTAAGTGGATTACTCTTACTACCTTTCTTAAATATTGCTGTGACCTGCATAACTTTACAGTCTTTGGGTACGGATCTTCCGTCGAGCAAGTGATTGTATATGATTTGAGTATGGAGCTAATGCATCAGAATACTTTGAAAGGAACCTAATTGGTATACAGTCTGTATACAGTCTGGACCAGAAGGCTTGCTTTTATTAAGTGATTTAAGTTGCTTCAGAACTGCAAGGATATTTACATCTACATTACTCATTTTGGCAGCTGTTCTTGATTCGAATTCTGTAATATGTACTTCGTCTTCTTTTGTGAAGGCATTTCGGAAGGCTGTGTTTAGTAAGGCTGTTTTTGCAGCACTTTCTTCGATAGTATCTCCATTGCTATCGTGCAGAGAAGGCATTGATTGTTTCTTGCCGTTTCACGTACGACCTGAAACTCTTTGGATTTTCTGCCAGGTTTTCGAGACAAAGTTTCGTTGTGGAAACCGTTATAAATATCTCGCATTGAAGTCCGCGCTAACTTCCGAGCTTCTGTAAAAGATCGCCAATAATGGGGATTTTGTGTCTGTTGTCCGCAGCTCGTGGTCTTGCGGTAGCGTTCTCGCTTCCCGCGCACGGGGTCCCGGGTTCGATTCCCGGCGGGGTCAGGGATTTTCTCTGCGTCGTGATGACTGGGTGTTGTGTGTCTTTCATCATCATTTCATATTCATTGACTCGCAAGTCGCCGAAGTGGCGTCAACTAAAAAGGGCTTGCAATACGGTGGCCGAACTTCCCCACATGGGGCCTCCCGGCCAACAATGCCATACGATCATTTAATTTTGTGTCTGTTTAAATTTGGCATGTTTGTTTCGTTGTTTCTGCAATAGTGTTATGACCCGTTTTGTATACTAAGGAGGATCTCCTCTGTCGTTTGTTAATTTATTTGGTATATATCTCTCAATTGCTGCCCGATACTATTTCTTTGAATTCAAGCCACATCTGGTCTACACTTATATTATTAATTTGGAAGGAGTGGACATTGTCTCTCAGGAAGGCGTCATGCGAATTTTTATCTGCTTTTTTGAATAGGTATATTTTTCGTTTATTTTTGGAGTATTTGGGGGTAACAATATTCAATCTTGCTATGAGAACCCTGTGTTTGCTGATCCCTGTATCCGTTTTTATCCTCGTTGTTAACTCAGGATTATTTGTTGGTAAGAGGTAAAGTACATTTTCACAACCGATGGTTGCTATACCGCTCCCAGATGGCTCTGCTTCACAACGCTACTTCGCCGAGTTTTGCTTTGCAGTGCATAAAGGTCGGGACACACACGTCTGGGCCGTGTCAGGGCCGAGCGTCGAACGAGTGACGGTCGTGCTCCGGTCCGTTCCTGCAGGGGCCACACATGACCGGGGCACGTCCGTGTCTCTGTTGTTCCTTGTAGTGACTCGGACGCGGTGAGCTGTGTTTCTGTTTGTGAAAGCTGTAAAACATGTTCACTAATTTTCGTAATAGTGAATTAGGACTTATAGCACTTGCTTTAGACGAAGAGGAAAACGAACGAAGGCAAACAAGAAGAAGAAAATTATGGATCCACAGTGCCTGGAAAACAAAACCAGTACAGGGAGAGTTTCGAACACTATTTTCTCACCTCGTAGATGATGAGACTAAGTTTTATGAATATTTTAGGATGACGCAGTACACCTTCTGTGAACTTTTAAAGAAACTAGAACCAAGGCTGAGAAAAAATGACACGTTCTGGAGAGTATCAGTTTCACCCAAAGAACGACTGGCTGTTTTTTTACGGTAGGTTAAAGAAAAGTACACAGAACACAAATAAATAAGAAGTTTTAAGGACAGCATTTTTATTTTATTACTTTAGTAATTGAAAGATAAATACATAAGTTAGTAAATAATACCGTTAAATTTCTACTACCCTAAGAAAAACAAGTGAGGACTATTCAGTGAATTAGTTTCTGAAGCTGATGAGGATGCAGGGGAACTTGGAGGATGATGGCTTTGGTTATTTATATACGAATTGTGCGAATCCCTTTGCAGGTCCAAAAGCTGCTGTGTAGGTTCTGTTGACTCGTTTCCCACAGGTGAAGGATATGGTGTTGAAACAGATTTTGCTGAGAAATTGGAGGATGATGGAGTGAATTGATGGACTGATACGTCATTCATGAGTTGCTTCAGTTCAAAGTCTTGTACAATTGAAAAAATCCTACTTTTAGCTTGATGAAACAGTAGTGGATGCAATGATTTTAGGGCTGGTGCTATACCAGCCAAAAAAGCATCAACTGGGTTTTGTATATCTGTCTGTTTTTCAGCTTTTTTTTCTGCCAAAATGTAAGCCATGAGCTGGCTTGATGCAGATTCTTGTGGTTTAACCTCACTCTGAAATTTTCGTTTCAGTGGTGGTTTCATAAACGTGTTCTTCTTTGAAGTGACGGACGAATGAGCTGAGGGCGTCTGGGAATGCCGAGTGCGCTCTATCAAATTCTCTGTTTCACTATCCTGGGTTTTAATGATCTATTCTTCATCTGCAATGTCTTCTTGTGTAGACACTTTTTCGTTTTCAACAATCGACTGCTCTTCTTGGGAATCTGTATTTGATTCTTGTTTATGCTCATTATTGTCTTGCGTGTAAGGAACATTGGAAACTGTTTCTCGTTCTACCATGTAAGGTAGCAGGAACGTTAAGAGATCTTCATACTTGTATTTATGTTGATGAACAGCAGCTTGTCCTGAAACAGTTTTCCTTTTCTGCAAGGTCTTCCTTAGTTGGTCACGAACAGATGCCCATTTTTTTTTTTTTTTGCATTCCTCTATTCCACCTGTAGCAAAAATATTTTAAATCGCGTATTTATATTACAATGTTTAAAATGCTGCAAATATTTTATAGATTATACAGTATTTCTCATCTTAAACATTCAATTTTTTTCAGGTTCCTTGCTACAGGAGATTCCTTTAAAACTATTTCCTTCAGCTACAGGTTGGGAAAATCCACAGTTGCAGCTATCGTCCATGACACCTCTAGAACAGTTATCGATTTATTGTTAGAATGTGTTAAATGTGTTAAATTGTGCCGAATGAAGAAAAATGGAATGCTATAGCTGAGGAATTTTGGATAAAATGGCAGTTTCCAAACTGCATTGGATCTTTAGATGGAAAGCACGTAACAATACAGGCTCCAAACAACTCAGGAAGTCTCTATTGGAATTACAAAAAAACATATTCCATTGTGCTTCTTGCTCTGGTTGACCCATGTTATAATTTTATTGCAATAGACGTGGGAGCGTACGGAAAAAACTCTGATGGAGGCATTCTAGTAAATTCAAATCTTGGAAAGTCATTGGAAAACAATACGCTTAGCGTCCCAAAGAGTAAAACTTTACCCGGAACTGATGTTGAACTTCCAATGGTAATTGTAGGCGATGAACCTTTCCCTCTCAAAACATACTTGATGCGACCATATCCTGGCAGGAACTTAACAAATGACAAGGCTATATTTAATTGTCGTTTGAGTCGGGCAAGAAGAATATCCGAAAATGCATTCGGTATATTGCAACAGAAATTTCGAATATTTAGAAGAATCCTTCAGGGAGATCCTAATAACCTTACAATGATTGTGACGGCTGCGTGTGTACTGTACAACTTCATTCGAAAAATGGAAGGTTATAGGGTGCCCGAACAGAGGATGGATCAAACGGAAACTGCTGAGGGATCCGGAAGTTCATCAAATCTTCGAAACCTACCTCGAATTCGTGGGAGATCAACAGATGCTGCATTTGCTGTACGAGAACAACTCAAAAAATTCCTGAACTCTCCACAAGGGACTGTGGAATGGCAAGAACATGTCGCCTTGGCGATATAACGATGACATAAACCAAACATCTGTTTGTAAAATAAAATATAAATAAATATCTTTCGGGTATTAAAACTTGTATAGTTTTTATCTTACCTTTGGCTTGTAGATCTGTTGCAATTGTCTTCCTAACTCTGTCTTTGTACTGGATATTCCTGTAATTTTCACTTCCCTGATCGTAAAGAACAGGAAACTTACGAAATTCCTCTATTAGTCGTTCCACATCCATGTTTTGTACACAGAACAGTTTTGCGCAGTTGCACAGCTCACAAGACAACCCCACCGTCAGGCCGTGTCCGTCACGTGAAAATTTAAACACGGCGAATCCCGCCCGGCCCGGCCCCGGCCCGTTGACGTTCCCCGTGCACGGCCCGGTCAAGTGGGGCCCGCTGCATTTGTTTTAATGTTGTATTTCGTAGTCCGGGTCACGGCCGTCACTCGTCCGACGCTCGGCCCTGACACGGCCCGGACGTGTGTGTCCCGACCTTAATGCTCTCGCCCACCTGCGGCTGTCTCTGTTACAGCTCTGACGTATTTTTTACCGAATACAGTCGATACGCTACAGGAAGTACAAGTTCACTGTGTGGAAATTACATAGTAACTAAATGTTAAACTATTAATTAAAAAAAAACATTAACTTCGTAGTTGTT
This sequence comes from Schistocerca nitens, assembly GCF_023898315.1. Lineage (NCBI taxonomy): Eukaryota > Metazoa > Arthropoda > Insecta > Orthoptera > Acrididae > Schistocerca > Schistocerca nitens. The sequence goes on along the minus strand of NC_064624.1, from coordinate 24,610,936 downwards.
TATTTCCTAAAAACAACACACACACACACACCGTTGTAGGAAAGCTAACATTTCTGTCATGTAAGCAACCTAGAAGTACTAACAAAAATTTTCCAGCAGAAGATAATAGCTGACGTATCTGTTCCATACATGAGTTCAGAGCGACTGGCAGTTCTGTCTGAATGGTCCTGTTTAATTTTCAAGCATGAGTCAATACATGGTTAGACCAACGTCGTTGCTCACTAGAGTCCAGATTGGAACATAAATGACGAGTGCACAGTTTCATGAGGCTAAGTCAAAAATTATTCAGACTTTTAATGAGACACTCCATTTACTTGAAAAATACAATTTGATTTACCCATTATTTTTCAATATAGTCTTCTTTCTTTGAAATGCACTTGGTCCAGCCGGCCACAAGCTTGTTTATGTCTGCCAAAGAGGTTTGCGGTGGTTGTGAAGCCACTGGTTTGTGGTCGGTTGTGAAGCTACTGATGCACCATTTCTGGCACCTGTGTGTCCCAGGAAAATCGGTGACCTCGCAAAGCGTGTTTGAGCGGCCCAAACGAATAAAACTCTGATGGAGAACGATCTTGATTGCTAGTTGGATGTTCCAGCAGCTCGAAACACTGTTTCTGGATTGTGTCAAGGGTGAGGCAAGCCATGCGAGGATGGGCGTTACTGTGTAACAGTGAAACGTACCATGACAAAAGACCTCATCCTTTATTGCGAATTGCTGGTTTAAGTTTCTTAGTCAACAACGAACAATAACAGACTATGGTGATGATTTTCCCCTCCTCCTTGTAATATTCCTTTTGCATCGAAAAACACGGTTTGCATAACCTTTCCTGCAGATGTTGCAGACTAGAATTTTTTCTTCACTGGTGATTCTGGGTGCTTCCACTCCATACTCTGGTGTTTTGATTCTGGCTCATACTTATGAGCCCCCGTTTCATCACGCATCACTATTATTTCCAAAAACGGCTCGCCTTCTCTGTTGTAATGGTCGAGTACTTATTGGCTGACCTCAAGTTTGTGTTCTTCAGTGTGTTGTCACGGCGTCCATGACAAACAAACTTTATGGAAGCCAAGTTCATAACGGATGATGGTATCAGCAGAACCATGACTGATGTTCAGTGTAGGCGCTATGCCATCGATAGTAATCCGCCTATTCGTCAAAACCGTCAACTGAGCTTGCTCCATTTTGTCGACCGCTGTGGACGTTGACAGGCGCCCTGCTTCCTGTTTGTGAGTCAGTTTTGTCCAGCCACATTTGATTTCTCGACCCACTTGAAAGAACCTGACCACAGCAATGTACTGTCCCTGTACTGTGCTAATAGTCTATCATGAATTTTAGCCCATTTCACTCCTTATGACCAAATAATCGTATCACTGCTCCTTGTTCTTCGTTTGTGCATATTGCTCATGGAGGGGATATTTTTACGCTGCCACAGCCAGCCCACTTCAGTTTGGATAAAGATCAAGTGAATTGCATGTCACCACAGTAGTACCAACCGTAAGTATGCTTTCACAGTATGCATACGGCTACCGCGAAAGTGTTATTTTTAGGAAGATTTGGATAGTTTTGGCTTAACATCATACATTGTATCCTTTGCGGAACTGCAATTCGCTTTGTTTGGAATTACTTGATTGAACTAAGTTTACTGGAAGATGATACAAGCGCCATTTGAAGATAAAAAAAACGGCTTCTCATTAAAATGTAAAAGTAGAAAAATATTTTCTGATGCATGTTACTCATTTACGTTTTGTGTATAAATATTGTTCCTGTTATAAAAATTCTCCTGTTATTGATGTTTATGAGGCAGTTGCCCATTTAACAAGGTTAAATTAATTAATTAATTGATTGTGTAATTAATTGTGTTTCATTTGTAGGGGGTAAGATAATGCTGTGCGCTACATAGGCTACTTACGTAGGCCACTCATTTATTATTCGTATAAATTTCTGCAAGGTGGAGCAGTCAAGTTGCACAACTATGTAGTTTTATGTCTTTGGTTACTAAGCAGAGAGAGGTATCTGATGTAGTCATTTCATGTAAAAATATGTGCCCAGCGTACATGAGGATCCCACTGCAGCGGTTCTTGAAGTTAAGCTTCTTTTTGTAGCGTACGATCAATGATTTTAACATATATTGTTATAATTCAAATTTTTAAACATCCATATGCTTTTTCCGTTACTACCAGTAACCGTTTTCTCTTCAGGCAGAATTAAAGTTTCGTCTAAAATAATAACTTCTGGAGAACAAATATGTATCATTTGTGGAAGAGGCTTTCAGCATTGTGATATCAACAATAAAACATTATACCCTTAGAAAAAACTCATCAAACCTCAGTATGAAATCCTGTCACCTATGTTCATGAGACTATACGAGTTTCTGCAATGTAAAGCGTGCCATATGGCTTGAGGGTAGAATAGAACTAATGTTTGTAACGAGGTCCACTGAGACATAATTACAGTCAAAGAATTCTGTGTCAAAGGCAGTTGAGAGGTATCACTACAGTCTGTTATTATCGCACTAACATAGGTTACATTGGTACACTTCATAAGGTGGAGTTCCCCATCTCAAGAACATCAAGGTTGTGTCTTCTACTCCGTAACAGAAACAAAACACGAAAGCGACTGTTGCAGATGGCCTAAACCAGGGATGGACAAACCGCAGCTCTCACAATTGATATGATGGTGGCACATGGCTCACTGTTCATTCCAGTAAACTTTATTACCTACCTTTCACTCTTGCCTGGAAAGGAGTGGCTCTGCCCTTAAGGGGAGTTGGAATGCCCTATCTCGCCAATGTTAAATTTGCTAACTTTGTGTACCTTTTTCTTTGGAACTATTATCTTCAGAACTTTGAAATTCTGGCAGAGGTTTTCAGCATATATTGTGAGCCCACTGAACTAGAACCAATGTTTTCTTTTTGTTGGTATAGTATTTATGAATTTTTTACCATTAAGCCATTTTTTATTGGAAAAAGTATAACATAAACTTCCCTAGTTCAGAGAATAAGCCAGTTCTTGTCATGATTCTAGTTCAGTGGCCTCTTTGAACTGTTTTGCAGCATTTCTGAAAATTTGAATGTTGTTGGTTGAGTGGTTTATGAGATAAAGGTACATGTAACACTAAAAATGTCAAATGCCAGAAAATGCGATTAAAGTAATTTATTATGAAAATTCACAAATACCTTTTATTCTATTATCAAAAGTGTCCAGCAGAGTAATCAGGGTCATCTTCTAGTTCTTCTTCTTCACCTAGAAGCTTTCTTCTCCTTGCTGCCCTTGCTTTTTTTGTATTAAATTCAGCTGCATACTGAGCCTTCCTTACTCGCACGCTGTCCAGAAGCTGAAGACCTCTGATGGTGTTGATACCAGGAGCAATGCCGAGCCTTGCCATGACCTTTAGCCTACCCATATGACCATCATTGAATGAAATAACAGCATCACTGACTCCCCATTTCAATGTTTTTATCCCAACAAATACATTCTTAGGTACACGAGTCCAAATGAGGTTGTTGAACGACTCGTTTTGATTCTGGGTACAACCATGAAGACATTTTCGCAGAAGATCAGGATGCCCCAAGTCTCTATATATTGGTTTAATTACTTCCATAACAGCCAATGGAATATAATTTTTATGGTGATAAGGATCCCCAGTAGCTTGAGATTTTCTATAATTGCACCATGACTGAGGACCATCTGGACAAGCAAAATGTTGAGGATTATCATCAGTTGATGATCGATGTAAATATGTGGCCCATACAGCTTGTCTCATTTCCTGCAAATTATTTGCATTATTTCTTATTGCCATACCATAGTATTGTTGTAATTCATTTATAATTTTATCTGACAGGCGACCTCTAATGGTTTTACCATCTGACAAAATTTTGTCCTTCAGATTCTGTTTCAGTTTCCTTAGACGAGTGCCCATTCGTTTCTGAACATGACCGACACATTCTAGTTTAGTTATTGTCTTATTGACATATGGCATGGATTCTGTAACACTTTTGTATGCCTTGGAGTCCCCATCTCCAAGGAATTTTGTGTAAAATACTCCCCGTTCTTTTTCTGATCTGCTAAACATTTTCACAGCAGCGGCAGCCTCCATGCCTCCACTCGTACCTTCATAATTCTTGCTACATATGTGAGCTGCTTCTTTCTTACCAGATGCACAATGGTAACAATGTTTAGTGAGCACTTCATAGTCCAAAACTTTACCGCTGTCCACACTAGTAACAGTAGCAACAGCATTTTTGGATGTGTGACCCCTTTTCTGCCAGGTTCCATCAAAAGCAACAGGGATATCTGGGTTTCCTTCATTTATATATTTTGCTTCACTGGCAGCAGCTTTCATTGATAAATCTGCTACAGACTGAACAGCATCTCCTATCACTTCAGTGTAATTGTCAATTTTAGCAGGTGGAGGTGGAAGATTCATTATGGCACAAAATGTTTGAGCAGCAGTATGTCCTTTACCAATTGCTCTCATTGCATACATTAGCCTGATATTACTCTCAAACAAATTGCTACTGCATGTTTTAGAGCTCCAAAAACAGGTCTCATTTTCACAACTGGCACAAACTATAGCAATTTTGCAGGAAAGTCCTATAGAGTTTGTTATGTTCATATCAAAAGAACCTCCACAAAGATTACAACACAAACATTTCTTCATAAACTCAGTAAAAACAGGAAAGTCGACTAAAACATATTGTTCATTAGAAGCTTCATCTGTAATTTCACTTGCACAGTTTGATAACTTCTTTTTTGATGCACTGGTGGGCGTGTCTCCTTCACACATCTCAGCTGTACAAACGTCAGAACTTTCACCAGCATCAACAGGTGCTGAAGCAGAATCACTTGAACAAACGTTATTTGTAAATCTATTACCGCGAAACTTTCGCTTTTTAAATAATGATGCACTCCTAGGCATCGTAGAAACTACGCACTCACCACTGAAAGTCAAAACAAGACAGATAACAAACTCCAAATGAGCGACAAACTAAACTCGAGGCTCAAAACAAACACTCACAGATCAAAAACTGAACAATAAACACAGCTAGTCGTAAAAACAATGGTACCTATGGAAGGATCAAAGATTCTACAACTGAAGAGTGAAATCCACAGCCTTCTATATGTAATGTTTTCGGAAATGCGAAGATTTAAATGTGTACAAATCACAAGATGGGTAACTTTGCTGGGCGCACATGTAATTTTGAAAAATTAAATAAAAATACTTCCAATTGGAATTTCTTAACAAATTTTGCACCATTTTAAGCAGAAAATTTCAAATTAAGTTATAAGGTTAAAAACTGAAAATGTGAATTTTTTCCATTTTCCGGCATTCCAACTCCCCTTAAACAACTTCTGAGTCACGCCATTCTAGCTGGAAGAGCGGCAGAGGGATCTATATTCGAAATAATAACTCATTTTACTGAGCGTAACTTCTGAAGTGGCACACTTCCACAACAGAGCAGTTCCAGTAACAAGACCTACACGTGGGCCTGAGGGGAACAGCATTGTTTAGTCGTCTGTGGTTTGGGTATTCTACAGACAATGCTTTGCGTCTTTGAGCTTCTTTACCCTAGTCATCAGCCCACTGAACATGTATTATAATAACAAAAGCATAAAAAGTAATTAAAATGAACATTTGTGAAACAAGTCACATAGAATTTTCTTCCCTTGCTGGGATCCTTACATAGTCACAGTGAGGAGTTTGTGGCCTGTGCTACTAGCTAATCTGAAAACCTTTGGCGTAAGACATCTTCCCTTTAGCAGAATCAAATTACAAAAGAAGAACTCACAAGTAGGTGCACGAAGGTATGGAAGGCGTTCTCCCTACCCATTCTGTTTAGTTATTGAATAAATACTGACCTATGCTGTAACTTTGCAAGGTCTCAGTGCTGCCCTGGAGCTTTGATACACCGCAACAGCACTCATGTAGCGGCATATTTCCCTCGCTACAACAATTGGGCACAGTAGGTGAAACTTAATGAGAAACGAAAACATAAAAATTAACTTTAAGGAATCACTGTTTTGACTGATATCTAGAGTTGCTCATCATTCACACTTTCGAAAAGACGTATGAGACATAGGTGAAGGGATCCTGTAAGTAACTTATATTTAAAGTGTAACTGAGTTTCGTCAGACTCAGTTCACTTCACTTTGCAATAACAGAAATATAAAAACGTATGAGCATTACAAAATGCTTTCCTCGTCTTTACAATAATCGGGTTAGGTGATATGATATTCTAAAGTGAATTCTGAAGTGAGCTGCTGAAAAGGTACAATATCTCAAACACTCGGATGATCATAATGAGGTTCGTAATATGGAGGCAAATAAATACACTATGTCAACACCAATGTGGGAATTAACATTAATCAAAACTAATTAGGGACCCACACAACAGACATAAAACGCTCAGAATACTTTACACTGTCCAGAAGGTACAGTACTTTTAAAAATTGGCGGAACTTTAAGATTTTTTTATCCGGTGTTTAGTCCATGATTCGTTAACATGAAAGTAGAAAATCTCACTGAGCGTTCACAGAAACTGAGAAACAAGTATATACGAGTACGTCTCGCCAAACGTCTCGACCTTAATAGCTGCCACTACATAACCATTATGTTATAAGATCCCTGGAAATGAAAAACGATAATTATTCCAGCCCAATGGTAGCACAAAGAAAAGCAGCACCTCATTGTGAACATTTTATCAAACTCGGTTACGGTAAAACCTAATACTTAAATGAAACTACACCAAGCACAGTTGAACAGAACGTTTCAGTAAAAGTAAAACGTCATTATAAGTGTAAACAAGTATGATAAACCATCAAACATCCTTATCAAACATCGTAACCATTATATATCACATAGTCACATTTAGGTAGATAAATAACAAATAATGTAACCCAATAAAGCATACAACAAATAGATGACTACAGAAGTAGTCATAGAATAAACCATTATCATTCGTTTATCATGTATTATAAAAAAATGAGAAAAGGAAACTAAAATATTACCTTATTCTGTATTCAAAGCTCACCTTACAGAATTGCTTAGGCGTTTCATGTTTTGTTTCATATTTACTTATTTCTCAATATCGAAGGCCTCCGGGATATTAATCACGAAATTCTTGGAAATAAAAATGAACTTGAAACGGCAATGAGGCAATAACGAAAACAGAAAAAAATCAGGTTTCCTACAGCACAGAAATAAGTTACTTAAGCGCAAAATTCCAATTACAGGAGGGATTTGTGCCAAACGATGACTAGTAATTTTACAACGATTTGCAGTGGTATGTGACGGAAACGAGGCACATTCTGCCATAATTTATGCACGTAATCACAGCGAACAGGAGATCGAAGAAGACGATGGCCACAAGCCTGCACTTTCTATTGTACTTGTAAACAACACAGGCTGAAACAGGGCAAGCTACTTTAAATTAAAAATGCCTCTTCTCTGTGGGAATATACATAACGGATTTGCGAGTGCAGAGTGTAGACACATGGTTGACGACATATGGCGGTTTGGGTCTGGCCATGACTCGTGCTTGCATAACCTAATTGTCAGGCGACTGCTTGCGATAAGCAGGAAATCCGGGTTCGAGCCAGGGTCTGGTACAAATTTTCCCTGTTGTCATTCGGGTATGCAGCTGACGGTTCCCCATATTTGCAACTGTGAACGAATTTCATGTATTTCATAACTGCTTTAGTCGCTGCAGTGCCTGATCCTACGGACAAGCGTACATGTCCAGAGGAAGTTTGTATCGTATTTCTGAACAGTACAGGCATTGTAATATCGTACAAACAGTAATACAGAGAATTGAGAGAAAAGCAGCAGTCAAGCAGTACTCGTCTGTTTAGACAAACCTATAAGAAAACGTGTGCTATAAAACATAAATATTCACATCTTACAGCATTAAGGAGAAGCTTTATGAACTAAAATAATCTTATGAAATAAAATCTGTCCCTATTTCTCACCTTCTCTTTCCATATACCCCCTCCATGAAACGTGTGCAGTTGCAATAAATTTCATTTCATTAAGAACTAAATCTCCTCACTCATCAACCTAGATACCCGAAGAAGTGCACACATAGGTCCATAGTCTGTTGCAGACGTAACCCAGAACGGACTTAACTTCCTCATGTGTTGGTGATGTATCAGCAGCATCAGTCTGTTGGTACTGAACTATGAAATTTATATATGGTAGCAAATGCTTTACTAAGAGCTGTAATGAATTACATACTTATACTGTTGCACAACTTACTTAGAACATCATGTGTTGATCACTTACCACCAGAAATTTCACATATTCGTGTTTAAGAGAGATCAAACGCCATTCTTATGAATCTAACAGAAAAAATATTCCTGTATGCTGACACTTAAAAATGGACGCTATAAAAGATAAATATTCACGTCTTACAGCTTAATGGATTAAATTTATTAGCCAACACAGTTTTATGAAATATAACAAATATCTGTCTTTATGTCTCTTTTTCCTTCTTCAAACCCCTCCACCCTGTGCTCCAAATATCTAAACACACAAGAAATATCATTTCATGAACATCCAAACCTCTTCAAAAGTTCTCACTCCGCAGATCAACCGAGATAGCTATAGAAGAGCACAACTGTGGCTGTTATCTGTTGCAGGAACCACCCAGCACAGAATAAATTCCTCGTAAAATGCACTAATGATGTGTAAGCAACAAGAAGTCCCTTGCTTTTGCACAATGAAATTTAGGTTTGGCAGTATACACTTTGTAAAGAGATATAATGAATTACATATTGTTTTGTTCGCATAAGTGACTTGGAACACCTTGTATTGAACACTAACCGCCACAAGCTTCACCTCCATTTTCTTATCTGTGAGGTTCATCATAAATTTCCAGTATACCATGTGGACTTTAGTCAACTACCCGCATTATCCCCCCCCCCGCCCCCTTCCAACACACACCTAAAACCTCATTTGTTTTAGCAGCTCCTAAATCAAGTTAGTTCTGTAATAAACTGAACTTCTTCCATATATTTCTCTCAGCATAGGACTTTGAAGATATAGAAAAATGTAGGTTCTCTCAATCCCATGTCCTAAACATTTTAAAATTTAAAACATGGGATCTCCATTTTTGTCGATAATAATGCAATTACAGTTACAGTCCCAGTATTTTTTAACTTAAGATCTGTAAGTCCCTCCTCTCTTTAACATTAGCACAATCATCAATAATTTTCTTCACAAAATCACTAAGATACATATTTGTAGAAACAAGTAACAGGTCTTTTAATATTCTACCTCAGCTATTATAAAATTACCTCAAGAAAATATGCTAAATTCCATAGCGACAGGTATGAAGTGCATGTACTCAGAAACATGCAGACACTTTTTCATAATTTCATTTTACCAAGCAACTCCTAGAAATACGGTCATTTTAGAAATTTGAATAACAACAATAAAAGTCACGAAATCATGTTTATCTAAAACCTGTAAAGTTTAAATATTAAATTAGGTAACAATTCCTTTGTTATTGCCACATTTTTCAGCAGCTTTTACAGAGGAACTGCTGTGTCTGGCATTCCAAACACATTCTCTTCTCAAACAGATTTCAATTGTTAAACAGAGAGGATCACACTCTTCAGTGATCTAAGACACACAAAATAAGCAAGCATACTAAAACATGCCTTAAAATAGAATAAGCAATTAAAACCTTTTACACTCTAAAATAAAGGAACTCTTCCAACAAAACCCCCTTGGTAAAAGACAGTGAAACTTTTTGTGTAATATAATTTGGAAATCAAGTAACGATGTTAGAATGGATCTTAGATCAGATAAAAATCTAACCTTTGACTACGGCTTAAATGAAGAAGATTTTACCGATACTTGGACAAAATACTATAGATAAAAGAAATAAATAAAACTTTCACAAAATAAGATTTAAAAAGCACCAAGTTTGAAATGAATCACAGGCTACCCAAACTCTTTCTCTCTAAAAAGATCCAGTAGACTAATCTTAACAGAGAGGAAAGTTTTAAGAATATATTTCCTTTTTAAAATAGTTGAAAACATTTGTAAGAATAAAGGTGGTTGATTACATATAATTTCAAAACACTGCACCTGTAAAGACCAAAATGAGTAATCAAGATGCAAAATGGCACTCAGCCAAAATAAAAGGCTGAAGATGTCGCTGAACAGTCTCAAAACACACTCTACCTTTCGCAGTATACAACTTGAACACAAATGATCCCATACACTATCAGGGTACTAAACACAGTTAATCAGTGGTGTACATTAATACTAGAAGCTAACAAGTGTTTCCATACTAAACAATAGCTCGGCATGTATTGGTTAGTGTTCTTCCTTCTGCTCATATTATAAAAATCCACAAGCTAAACAATGGAATCCAGTGTAATTAGCAAATGGCAAACACTGTACTTGTTGCCCCTGTTGCGCTTTAGGTAATCCAGACAGCCCATTCAGCAATGCTTAAATAGCTCGTAATCTCGACAGAAAACTAGCTGCCCCACCAAGCGTAACACTCTCACACCAATGCTCTGTTTAGACTCAAGACGTAACTTGAAATTCCATTTTACTTTCAGGTGACACTCCAACTGACGTCACCATGAATCTGTCCAAAGTAACATTGTGCTGACAACACTGCATCAACTGCACATGCGAAAAGCTACCCAGCTGTCCACCAAGACTCACTAACTCTTTCATTCGCTGGAGGTGACAAGACCACAAGCCAGTCTGCTATGGCATTTTATAGCCTCATAGCTCTGCTGATGCCTAGCGAGACATTGATGAAAGTGTTGCCTAGGGCTTCGGCCTCAGTACATTGGATATCGATAGTGGTCTGGCTCACTGTCTTTAGACTGTTCATTTTTACAAGATAAGTGTGGTAGGAAGAAAACTAGTCTGTTCACATTGTCTGTTTTCAAATGAACTGCAAGTCCTCTCCCATTGCTATGTCTCAAGAATTCAGCTATCCTGCTATTTTCAGTTAGCTTCTGTACTGTAATGTAGCGTGCATAACTGCACTCACCAAAGCTAGGTGTGGATATGGCAGGGCTCCCCTATACATGCCTGCTATCTTTAGCTAATGCCTCCTTGTACAGAATCATGACTGAAGCACAAAACTCATATTTCAGTCTCTACAGAGGTGTCAGAGCACTGTAGCCACATACATATGTAAGAAGAGGAAGTAGTTTCTCCTACTCCTTGACATCTGTGGGATCATAGTCAATGTGAACTGTGTCACTAATGATAGATGTTGAAGATAAGTAGCTGTTTCCAGATCAATTGGGTAGACATGTAGGGAAGTTGCTTTCACAAGTACTTGTCAGAGAAACAGTTACATTCCCATAGAAACTAAACAGAAACGGAAAAAGCCTTTGATGTTTTGTCTTACATTCAGCATCAAAGATTTGTCTTAAGGATGCTAGTTTGAACGCTTTACATGTGCTGCAATTGCCAAACGTTGGCTCAAGGGGATCCTTCTGCACTTTACCTGATAAAAAGTAATTGAAGCTGAGTTCGTTAATGCAATACTTGGCCATACCAGCTAGGCCACGAGAGGTGTTTGATAGTGCCTCATGGGCATCTCATGTCAGACAGTTGTACTTTAACTCCATCTTCTGATCCCAAACATCTGTCCAGTTCAAAATCTTATTCAGAAACAAGAAATTATCCTCATTTTCTTTTCACTGTCAGTGGACGCTTACGTGAATCATTCAGACGTTCATATTTGTATTTTGCTTTAACACTCACTGTTGACTAACACTTTAATGAAAAGTAATAAAACCTGCAGCATTCTGATATTCACACAGACTGTGTTACTCACCTAAAATTAGAAGTTCTAGCAAACATATGAATTGAAATAATTTATAGGATATATTGCATTCTGCCTTCCAAATTTCGATGGACACACAGATTTCATACACACGACATCAGAGTATTTTATGACCAGTTTACTTTGCAAGATATGGAGCTTCGTTAAGGTAGAAAATAAAACGACTTTCAATGGCAATGTTTTGTTTGTTTTTCCAAAATTATGATATATGAAGACCTGCAGGAGATTTTCCTGGTTGGTCCTGTTGTTACAAATACTTTTCAACACCTGCATGCTATCAATGATAAAAATTATGCTGATTAAGATTCAGAAAGATGAGCATAAACAGTAATCTTTTTGGTGGTGCTGAAAAATATTGTCATACAGTCTCTGTTTATGAAAATGTTACCAGACACAACACAATCCAATTTTAAATCATTACTGTTCAAGCCCATTATAAGATTTTTAACATAAGTGACATCACATGTCTGAAGAGTGTTTATGGAAAAATCATGCATAACTTCTTTAAATGAAGACAGAAAACTCTGTGTAATGAAAACATATAAAGAGCTAGCTACAGTATCTCCATTAAGATTTTTCAAAGGAACTAGAAAAACAAAGCTGGGATGAAGTGTATAACGAAACCAATGTGAATATGAAACTCTATAAATTCTCCACATTGTTTAAATTGAACTTTGAAAAGACATTTCCAAAAGTATGTATGTCTGTATCAACATCCCACAAGAACAAATGAATAACAGCAGGTATTAAGAAGTCCTCCCAAACACTTAAACACATCAGTTCCATGAAAAACATTCGCAATGGTCCAGACCTCTTAAATTTCTATTATAGATACAAAAAGGTCTATAGAAAAGTGCTGATTGCCACAAAAAAGTCATTTAATGACAAAATAATATATAGTGCAGAGAATAAAGGCAAAGCAATCTGGGATGTAATAAAAAAGGAAATGGGGAGAGGCAAACAAATGCAGAATAACATACTGCTAAGGGATGGTGATAAAGTAATAAATGATCCACAGAACTTAGCAAACTATGTAAACGAGCATTTTTCAAGTATTTCAGAGAAGTTACAGCAAAAATTCCCCCAAACAAATATAACACCTGTAAATAATGTTGCACTAAATACAATGATGTTACTTCCAACCACAGAGAGTGAAGTTAGTAAAACAATTCAAAAACTGAAAAATAAAAGGTCAGTAGGCTTAGATGAAGTACCACTGTATGTACTGAAACAATGCATATGGATTATACAAGGCCCTTTAACAAATATAATAAATGAACCATTCAGATCAGGGACATTTACATAGCATTTAAAACAGGCAAGAGTTGTATCTTTACTTAAGAAAGGTAATGCAGAAGACATAGAAAATTACCAGCCCATTTCCCTGCTGTCAGCATTCTCAAAAATAAAAGAAGCAATTATGTAAGACAGAATAAATACAATCTTTTAAGCGAACCACAGTTTAGTTTTTGTAGTGGCAAAAATATGGAGTCTGCCACAGTAGAATTCACAAAAGTTGTACATGATGCTCTTGGTAAAGATGAGTGTGTCACAGGCATGTTTTTGGATCTTTCCAAAGCGTTTGATACAGTCGACCACAAGTTTCTATAAAAAAAATTAGAAGCATTAGGAATAAGAGGAGTAGCTAATGTCTAGCTCAGATCATACATAACAGATAGGGTACAAAGAGTAGATATAACACATACTTCAAATAGATCTAAACATTTAGTAAAACACTTATCAGAGCCAAAATACATTAATATAGGGGACTCGCAAGGTATCATATATATACATCAATGACTTTCCCAGTATTGTTACTCATGGTGAAAAAATCCTCTTTGCTGATAACAGCAACATTATAGTCAATGAGAAAACAAGAGAACTCCTTGCTGAGAAAGTAAATGAATTGGTGAATAAGTAATAAAGTGACGTTTAACATTAAGAAAACTAATTCCATGAATTTCTTTTGAAGAGGAAAAATGACAATCTTAAATTAAATGTAGAGGGTACCTCTATAGTCTGTGTAACAAATGCAAAATTTCTAGGAAAGAATATTGATCCTCAGTTGAAATGGTGTGAATACACAAAGGTACTTGCAAACAGAATGTCATCAGCATGTTATGCCCTTAGAATCCTATCATCAATGTGTAGCATGCAGTGTCTTTTAGTTACATATTATTCATATATACACTCAATTCTTAGCTGTGGCATTCTTTTTTTGGGGAACAAAATCACAAAATATGAACACAATTTTCAAACTCCAGAAAAGAGCCATTAGAATAATAACAAAAAATACTAGCGGAGCTCATTGTAAAGAGCTGTTCACAACGCTGGGGATTTTAACTGCTCCATGTGAATACATTTACCCATCAGTTGTACATATCAAACATAACATTGGTAATTACTGCACAAACAGCTTTGTCCATGACCATGCAACAAGAGATAGACTCAACTTACATTTACCAAGAAAAAATAAACATAAAACTCAAAACAACATTTTCTACCAAGGAATAAAACTGCACAAAAATCATCAAAAGACATTAAAGAAATTGCAGAAATACACTTATTTAAAGAGGCAGCTAAAAGTACCTGTTATGCTATACATTTTATACATTGAAGGATTACCTACACAAAACAGAGTAGGGGTTTCATAAAAAAACCGTTATACAAATAATAATAATAATAATAATAATAATAATAATAATAATAATGATTAAAAAGTCCGACATTCCACAGAACATGTTCCTTTATGTTTTTTTCCTTCTTTTTCCTTTCTAGAAATACTTACCCCAAGCTATACATGACACAATACTAACAACTCTTCCTCTTTCTGAGCTCAACATCTCACTCATTATGAATGGATGCTGAGTCGGTTTTTCAGGATAGCAAATGGGAAGTTGTGGTACAGAAAATGGTCCAGAGATCACCAGTGTGTGTGTGTGTGTGTGTGTGTGTGTGTGTGTAGTGAGCGAAGTGTTATGAAACAATGTGTGTAGAGTGTGTGCAGTGACTGACAGTGAGATATGAGTGAACACTGTGGCATTATATTATTTAATAAGCTATTTGTAAAAAAATGTATTGAATACCAGGAGTAAATCTAATGATTGTCTCTTACTAGAAGTCTGTAAATATATGTGTATATGAATTAGCTTATTTTAAATTGATCTAAATTTGTAAATACTTTGACATGCCCTATATCCTTGCAAAAAGAGACCTATGGATGAATAAATCTACTATTGCTGCTACTACTACTACTACTGCTACTACTGAATGTTATCCCTAGAAAATTACTATATGCATAATTCAACGATTTAATGTGCATCCCATCAATCATTAATGAGACAATGTGATCCTATGTCTAATAACTAAACGTAATGGTTACAGACTTGGACAGAGCTGTTTTTTAAGTACACCAGAGTGAGGTGGAGCTATCTCAGAATGCAGAAAAACTGCAGTGTCAGTATACACTGGCCCCAGAGAGCGTCCACACACACGCACACACACACACACAAACACAGTAGCCATGTTGTGTCTCTTGCTGCTTCCAGAAGCAGAACTGTTCTCAACGTGTGTTGTTTTGACGTGGAATTTACGTCTTTATCAGCTCACAATGCAGTTCTGACGAATCCGTATTTATTTAGCCCGCCAGACAAGTTGTGACTCGTCGGCGTGGCGAGCGCGTTATAATCATTCCTTTGGAAATAAAGTAGTGGTGCTTAATAACTCGGTGTTCGTGCATTTCTGTACTCAGTGACAAACATCAAGGGAGGCCAAAAGTTGAGGACACAAAACTCATAACCACCTTATGGGAGTAGTATCAGGATGGGGATCAATTATGGGAAATCCTACAGTCCTGAGACAGTGCAGCGATTTGTGAACTTCTGATGAATTCCTGCCATATCTCCATGGCGAATCAGAAGCAGCAGCAGCCTGGATATCATCTGGATATCGCCTGACAACATGGGGCATCCAACACGGGAATTCATGGTACTCTACTCAAATTTGGCTGTTATAAGGAAAGGCTGTCATAGTTTTTGAAAACATTTTCTGTAACATACTGATTTTGATGGTGTACATAAATCGACAGCGCAGAATCCAGCCTGAGTAGCACCGCCAATCTCCAAGCATATATACACGATTCACGAAATGAGATGCAGTGGTTAAAACAGACAGAAGTGAGCGCATCCTTCCACATTACCTGTCAAATGATGACTCTTGCAAAGTTATCCACATGAAGAACCTTTTATTGTTGCTATCAGTACCAAAGTTTAGCCTGAAACTTGAGGAAGACGTAAAAGAAAGAAGTGGAAGAAGACCAATGAAATGCCACTTTTCCACTGTTGCCAAATTTACTCAAGATGGCAGCAGGAGATGTGGCCACGTTGCATTGATGACATCACCTGATGATATAACCAGATGATGTCACAGCTTTTTCGCCCCTCCCCCTCTGGCCACCTCTGCCCCATCTGCACTCCTAGGACATGACACAACTGCCGCATCGGACCACACACTGGTCAGACGCCCGCATAGAATCCAACATAACCATGTGGTTGAATTCATCACATCCAATTCCAAATCGCAGACAATATTTCTGAGGTTAGTTCTGAGTCTGTGCTGAGTTGTTTGTGCGAAAGCAGTTAAGGCTGTGTGCAGTGTGTTCGATTAATGAGATGTTAGTGTCAGACAGAGTGCACTTCAATAACTGTATTATTTGTAAGCATACAGCCAACGACTGTGTCAATATCTTCCTACACGAGGACTCGATAGTCATGATGACAGAGAAGTATAAGAAGAATAATTTTCCTTAGATAATAGTAATACAGCAGGATGGCTTGAAGAAACATTTCGGAACTGATACCACCGACTCCTGGTGTTCAAACTGTCAACATTTAAATGACTAGATAATCTACATCTTCCACTGTACAAGAGGCGATTCCCACCAATCCAGCAGTTAGGTCATGTTACTCATAGTTGCTACACTGGGTGTTCAGCGGTACACACATAGTAGTAATATGCTGAACTAATAATAGCTCCCCCTGGAGCCACACAGTGTTGCAGTGAACCTTCTTCTTCCACAGACCAACTGGTGCCTGTGCGAGATCCCACCCTTTGATATGGAACATCTCAGGTATAACGCTGGCACAATCGCTCACTAGTTCTTGCTGTAGTCAGTGGAGGGGCCATGACATGTCAACAACAGCCGAGATCATCCAGCACCTCCCAGCAGCATAGGAAGAAGTAAAAGAGTAGATGCCCCCTGCTTAATAGTATTACATTGGTATCTGTTACATCTATGTCCGTAGTTCCTATTATTACTATCACATGTAATGGTTCGTCTTCTTATTCTTGTTCTTCTTTTCCTTTCTTCTTCTTGTTCGTTCAGTGGCACTACTGCCTTCCAGTTTGTCGATACCTGCAGCAGTACAACAGCCAAGCTTGTCAGAGTCTTCTCATGAAATCACCACCTTTCTTCACTGAAGAGGAAAATATCATTTTGACACCGACCTATATAGGGAGAACCATCGTCATAACAAAATAAGGGAAATCAGAATTTGCACAGAAAGATATATGTGTTTCTTTTTCCGTGCACAGTTCGAGAGTGAAATAAAAGAGACTTATTGTGAAGGTGGTTCGATGAACCCTCTGCCAGGCACTTAAGTTTGATTTGAAGAGTAGATATAGGTGTAGGTGCAGACTTGCAGCAGTGGCATTAACCTCTGGATGTAGGTTTCTGCAGCGGAACTGGTCAGCATGTTGGAGCCAAACAAGAATCTGCTATTGTCTGTGCTTTTCATTGATGAACACATCCAACAGCAGGGCATGGATATACCTATCTGTGAGCCACAGAAATGCACTGGATGCATTCAGCTTCTGCAGCCATGACCTGCCGAGGAGTATCTTCAGTCTCAAACAGAATGGTGCAGGTGAGTACTGGACTCCGACATACGCACTATCCAATGAACCACAGGACATTCCAGTGATACTGCAAGATTAGAGTGTGGATGTAGTGGATGAGAAGATACCAATTACGCGCAATGCAATACTATTTTTATTCATTGTACATGCAATTTAACTGTTAGTGGGCCAAAGCGTCTGACTATTGGCACAGAAGCAGCAGACAGTGACTGATGGGTGGTGATGGAGACTGGGAGTGTAGTGAAGGCCAGTTTACTGAGTCAAAATGAGGATAGATAGGATGCACAATGCTCTACATCAGTGTTCAGACGACTGTAGAATTTAACCCATCCCTTTCTCGCCTGGACATTTACTGTGCTGGTCTGATGCTATGTGTCACATGAATGTATGATGATCCAGCCCACAGGGTGAAGTCTGGAAACCCGTCCAGTTATTTACCGAATTCTACTGTTAGGAACTTATCTGAACTAGGGATGGCGCTATTTGTTGTGTCAGAGAGACTGAACCGGTGGCTGCAGCTTATTCAAGCTGTATACAATGACATTGTGAAATATCTGTGTGTGTATAGTACATATGTCAATGATTTAGAGTAATGCTTCAGTTCATGCATCCATGCAGTGCCAAGGTCAGCTGCTATCACTGCAGTGGGTATCAAATCCATCACGCCAAATTTATGGATGCAATATCTGAAATTTATGATGTTCTTATCACTTTGAGGTAAACTGAAGCTGAATTTATTTCATACAAGAAACAGTTGTTCATGAAGTACTGTACTGCTATGAAAAATGAACCAGGGATTTTGCACCATTTGTACCTTTCCTGGTGTGTAAATAAAGTATATTACCTCATATTGTGTGTTTTTTTCTTACTTCAAAGCCCTCTCATTAGAATTTAGGCATTTTAGCTCAGATGCTAAGACGATTGCGCTGCAGTGCCTACATGTATTATTATTACAAGTGTAGTTTGTATCACAGCAGGTGGGGGGGGGCGGGGAGTGAAGCATCCCACCACAAAGACTTTGTTGCAAGTGGCTGGTCCAGTGAAAGCATAGAAGACAAGAAGAACGAGAAACTCCTTCCTGATAATATACAACTCAGATGGAGCAAGACAAATGTTCTCAAGTCATTGCTAACACACCATGATAGAGCCCACTTTGAGCCTGTATATGTATTTTCAAAACCTCTGTTTCAGCCCAAATACCAACTATTACAGTAGATATTGCAAGGTGTCGATGACTCTTGACAAAACAATAAAACAAAATGATGGTAGGTACAGATGAAACATCCAAGAGTTTATATATATACATAGCCATGAAAAGAGGTGAGTATGTCAGTATACGTCACACCATGGACAATATCACACACATGTCGAGCATTCATTCTGAGAGGACGAGTGTACACAGACAAAACATTCGCTAGTACCTAGACGCAAAATTTCAGACTCTAGAACACGAAGTTGGGGATGTATGCAAGGGTCTAGTGACGTATTGTACGACTCTTCTGAGATCGATAAACTCATCAAAGAATGAGGTTAATATAAACTACTTAACTGTAGAGGTTGATGTTATTGAAAAGTAGGTTGAGAAGAACGTGTATAAGGTTCTTTCCGCATAGTCGTCTGAGCATGGAAGGTCGTTTGAGAGAAATTACAGCTGCTAACGTTAGGATATTTGGAGTAGGAGAAAAGACTAAGAGATACCTTTAAGCGAGTTACTGAGTACATTAATCTCTGTAGATCATACAAATGGATAGTCATACTCCTGAAAATAATTGCACAGTATAATGAAACCAAACATCGCACAAAAAAAATTATACCAATCGATGATCATGATTAAGTAGTCCTAGATATGGTATACAATCTCATTAAAATGGTGAATCCATGCTAACATAAATTTAATGTCAGTGATTTAGTATTTATTTCAAAAAACAGCATTTGAGAGGTCATACCAACCGAGTTTCCAAAGTTTCCAAGGCGCAAAGAACAAATCCTAGAACCTACATCTGAAAGGACAGCAGTGGTACTGAAATAGCAGAATGCTTTTACACAGAGAAAATGCAGAAGAGCTCAGAAGCAAATGTGTTTCTCATAGAGAGGGTCATAAAATGTCGAGGGAATGGAGCATTAGTGAAATGTTTGGTTTTCTTGCAACAGAAAAATGTAGGATTGGCGCCAACGATTTGCTATATAGCCGGCCCCGGCGGCCGTGCGGTTCTAGGCGCTTTAGCCCGGAACCGCGTGACTGCTACGGTCGCAGGTTCGCATCCTGCCTCGGGCATGGATGTGTGTGATGTCCTTAGGTTAGTTAGGTTTAAGTAGTTCTAAGATCTAGGGGACTGATGACCTAACATGTTAAGTCCCATAGTGCTCAGAGCCATCTGAACCATTTGCTATATAATGTGTTGTACAGACCACAAGCACCACACTAGCATAAAAACACGAAATACGACGCATATTAGTGGAAGTAGTGGTATTTTCGACAAATTACCGGCCGAATAACACATTCCCAGATATAACGACTGTGTACCCAGAACAAAGCTTCAAAAACAGTTAGCACGTTATGATAAGGGGGTCAATCTGCTTTCAAGGCATGTATGGAACATAACATTGCATATACAGCAAATAAATATCTCACAGGACGTCACACTGGAGACTGAAGTTTAGCTAATGATGCTAAGGCAATAGGGCATCACATTGCAGTATTTCCAGTTGATAAAACGATGTGTGGTAACATTAAGTTGGGTTTGGGGTCAAGTTTAACCAAGTTATGAACAATGAATATCGTGTCCTGAAGAAGAAGACTATGACGAAGAAGAAGAAGAAGAAGAAGAAGTAGACATTGTAGGGGTGCTTAAAAATCTGTATTCTAGCAGCTATGTATGCTACTAAACGTACTCTAAAGCAGAAAGGCGAGGAAAGTCTAATTAAATCACCTTGACTTCTGCTAATACCCACGAGATCAGGTGGTATTAGTCCCTTCCTCATCCCAGCCCTTGCAGGTCTCTCAACGGTGAGTTCACAGACTGATTGTGCTGTGGCTGTTGGCAGGACAGTCAAGAATGTACAGAATTCCCAAATAGAGGAAGCAAGAAGACATAGCTGCATGATGTAAGCGGCAGCCAGCAGGAAAGGACTATACCTGAAGCCATACAAGAGAGAACTAGTCTGATCAGTAAATAGAACATCTACAATCGGTGTTCAGCTAGAATGGATTCTTATCTGCCGGCCGGTGTGGCTGTGCGGTTCTAGGCACTTCAGTCTTGAACCGCGTGACCGTTACGGTCGCAGGTTCGTATCCTGCCTCAGGCATGGGAGTGTGTGATGTTCTTAGGTTAGTTAGGTTTAGCAGTTCTAAGTTCTAGGGGACTGATGACCACAGATGTTAAGTCCCATAATGCTCAGAGCCATTTGAACCATTTTTGATTCATATCTGGAGACATGCAGAAGGCACTTCGGTCTGGCACTCAACCACAGGATCTAGTAGAAGAACCAGAAGAGGAGAAGAGCGTGGCATACTTTCCATATGCTGGACCGATCGCTGCTAAGATCAGCAGAATTCTCATGAAACATTACATCAAGAGCGTATTTTGCTGACCCACTAAGATTAGAACATTGTTGGGGAATGTAAAGGATGACCTGGGGTTACAGAAGCCTGGCATTTGCAACATACCATGTGAGCGTGGTATGTCATACATCGGCCAGACCACCAGGACTGTGGACATAAGTGGAAAGAACACCAGAGGCACACCAGACTCAGACAGGCAACCAAATCAGCCACAGCAGAACACTGTCTAGAGCTCGCTCACTCGATGAACTACAATGACACCAAGATTGTCATACAGACCCCTACATATTGGCACAGTGTCGTAAAGGAGGCCATCGATATCAAGATCACGTGACACTGGATATCAGCTCAGCATGGCCTGAGATCCAGCTCTTGAACTCCTGAAAGGCCAACGCAAAACACATCGAGATTTCACAAGAAACAGGAGTAGGGACCGAGAAAACATCCACGAGACAAGGCACCAGTCCTTGCAGATCTATCCGGAGACTCCCGAGATGACGACCAAGACCCTATAGGACGTCCAAGTCGGGCACTGACAGCGGTCAGAACACCAGCGACCTGAGGGGACCATAGGAACCGGGCCTGCCGGGCGCGGACAGCGAACGAAACACGCGACATGGCACGGACCAGACACAAAGCGCCCAGCAAGTAATAGAGATGGAGACGAAGGAAACAGACAGGATACAGGGCACCAGACACTACAGATGACGACCGAGACCCCAGACAGCGGCTGAGCAGGGTGCGGACGGCAGTGGGGGCATTAGCGACCAGAGAGGCCCATTGGAGCTGCGTCTGGCGGGCGCGGACCGCGGAGGGAACACCCGATGCGGCACGGAGCGACTAGGGAGCGCCAAGCACCTTATCGGCATAAATACTGGACTCGATCCGCCTAGGGACAATTCTTGGGTAGCACCTGAAGAAGATAGCGAGTTGCGCTGTTGAAATATCATGCGAGAACGACGCGAAAATCCGGCAGAAGTCCCGTTTTTTCAAAATGTCAACAGATCGCCGGGAAAAGCCACTCTGCGAAATAGAGTGCACACCTATAGAGATCTGCTTAAGTTTGTTAGAGATAAATTAGTTGCTCCAAGGTTCCGCAGGTTATTTATGTGGGATACATCACCAAAGACCAGGTGGAGGTCCTGAAAATGTGTAATGTCGGATTTAGATGTTTCTGGAGGACCTGGAATCCACTGGTTAGCGTATGTTAAAAAATACAGATAACTTCTGCCATTTCGACTCATTTGGTGAAGAATTTCCATGATACTTCACAAGCAGAAAACATGTGTTCTATAGTTTTCTGCGCTATCAAGACTTTGATACTCTCTTGAGTGGTCATCTGTGCGTCACAATTCTCCTGATGTTTATGAAGGGGGGTGTATAAAGAGATGAATTAAGCATCCATTCACCAATTGAGGTGCAGATGCAATGCTGTATACTCTCACTTTAAAAGATTGATCGTCAGTATTACATGCGAATTACTTCCCACCAACTGATTTAAGCGTCGGAGATTGCAGTATTGCACTGATTGGGCTGTAGACATACGACAGCATCCCAAATATCACAAAGCCTAATAATAAACTGATCTGGAAATTAATAGTAAAAAAGAAACTGTGATAACAGAACTTGGTGCATAGCATATTAATGATTTAAATGAAGTTTTAAAACTGTCTGCAAAGGAGATTGAGCAAGGTGCAATCACAATAGCTTTAGTCCTTTTCAGATCCGTATTGAGTGTAACATTGCAACGGTTTCCTACCTCAATGACTGATTGATTCACACAATTTACGGATTCTCACCAATGGTTGGACTGGGTTAGAAGATTGTTAAGATCCCCCACCAATGCTGACTACCATCCAGCGACGGTTCAGACATTGGACTATCTGGAGCTGTGTATTGTGGACCATAATAATTAACTTGTTGACTTTGATGGTGAGGAAATCATAGTACTACAACGTCTTGTACAGGATGGGAGTAAGGTACAAAAACAGCACATACAACCAACTGCATGGCATTTGGATGAAGAACCACAAGATAATAACTCGTGTAAATTGTGAGTTTCTCAAATCAGTAGGACTGAAACCCTGTAATGACGCTGTTCATTATTACAGTTCCTGTAGAATGTGAGGAAGGATTTATACAGCAGGAATACTTCTCATACAAATTTTATGTTTCAGCTACATTTAACAAGAACGATGAAATTAGGATCGCTAACCAATCACCAAAACACTTTAACCTTTCTGAACAAGAGATTTATATATCTGGATGGAGCATTTAGGAAAAGGATGGTTCTATTACAATGGCATCGAAAATTGTTGTTGTTGTGGTCTTCTGCCCGCAGACTGGTTCGATTCAGCTCTTTATGCTACTCTATCCTGTGCAAGCTTCTTCATCTCCCAGTACCTACTGCAACCTACATCCTTCTTAATCTGCTTAGTGTATTCATCTCTTGGTCTCCCACTACGATTTTTACCCCCCCCCCCCCCCCACGTAGCCCTTCAGTACTAAATTAGTGATACCTTGATGCCTCAGAACATGTCCTACCAACCCCTTCTTCTGGTCAAATTGTGCTACAAACCACTATTCTCCACAATTCTATTCAGTACTGCCTCATTAGTTACATGATCTAGCCATCTAATCTTCAGCATTCTTCTGTAGCACTACATTTCGAAAGCCTCTATTCTTTTCTTGTCTAAACTATTTATTGTCAATGTTTCACTTCCATACATGGCACACTCCATACAAATACTTGCAGAAAATACTTCCTGACA
Organism: Schistocerca nitens; assembly: GCF_023898315.1. NCBI lineage: Eukaryota > Metazoa > Arthropoda > Insecta > Orthoptera > Acrididae > Schistocerca > Schistocerca nitens. The sequence continues at coordinate 24,586,862 of NC_064624.1, read as the reverse complement.
CTTAAGTCTATACTCGATGTTAGCAAATTTCTCTTCTTTAGCAACGCTCTCCTTGCCATTGTCAGTGTACATTTTATATCACCTCTTCTTCGTCACCATCAGTTATTTTGCTCTCCAAATAGCAAAACTCGTTTACTACTTTAAGTATCTCATTTCCTAATCTAATTCCCTCAGCACCACCTGATTTAATTCGACTACATTCCATTATCCTCGTTTTGATTTTGTAGATGTTCATCTTACATCCTTCTTTCAAGACACTGTCCATTCTGTTCTACCTCTCTTCCAGGTTCTTTGCTGTCCCTGACAGAATTACAGTGTCATCGCCAAACCTCAAAGTTTTAATTTCTTCTTGATGGATTTTAATTCTCACTCCTAATTTTTCTTTTGTTTCCTTTACTGTCTGCTCAATACACATACTGAATAGTATTGGGGATAGACTACAACCCGGTCTTACTCCTTTCCCAACCACTGCTTCCCTTTCATGCCCCTCAACTCTTATAACCGCCATCTGGTTTTTGCCACCTTCAGAATTTGAAAGAGTATTCAAGTCAACATTTTCAAAAGCTTCTCTATGTCTACAAATGCTACAAACGTACGTTCGCATTTCCATGATCGATCTTCTAAGATAAGTCGTAGGGTCAGTATTGCCTCACATGTTGCAACATTTATATGGAATCCCAACTTATCTTCCCCAAGGTCGGCTTCTACCAGTTTTTCCATTTGTCTGCAAAGAATTCTTGTTAGTATTTTGCAGCCGTGAATTAATAAATTGATAGTTCGGTAATTTTCGCACCTGTCAGCAACTGCTTTCTTTGGAATTGGAATTATTATGTTCTTCTTGAGGTCTGAGGCTATTTCGCATGTCTCATACATCTTGCCCACTAGCTGGGCTGGGTCTCACAAGGCTGTCGGTAGTTCTCATGGAATGTTGTCTACTCCCAGGGTCTTGCTTCGACTCAGGTCTTCTGGTGCTTTGTCAAACTCGCCACACAGTATCATATCTTCCATTACATCTTCATCTACGTCCTCTTCCATTTCCATAATATTGCCCTCCAGTACATCCCCTTGCATAGACCCCCTATATACTCCTTCCACCTTTCTGTTTTCCCTTCTTTGCTTAGAACAGGTTTTCCATCTGAGCTCTTGATATTCATACAAGTGGTTCTCCTTTGTGTAAAGATCCCTTAATTTTCCTGTAAGCAGTATCTGTCTTACCCCTGGTGATATATGCCCCTACATCCTTACACTTGTCCTGTAGCCATCCCTGGTTAGCAATTTTGCACTTCCTGTCGATCTCATTTTTGAGACATTTGTATTCCTTTTTGCCTGCTTCATTTACTGCATTTTTATATTTTCTCATAATTAAATTCAATATCCTTTCTGTTACCCAAGGAGTTCTACTAGCCCTTGTCTTTTTACCTGCTTGATCCTCTGCTGTCTTCACTATTTCATCACTCAAAGCTACCTATTCTTCTTCTACTATATTTCTTTCCCCCATTCTTGTCAATCGTTTCCTAATGCTCTATCTGAAACTCTTTACAACCTCTGGTTCTTTCAGTTTATCCAGGTCCCATCGTCTCAAATTCCTATCGTTTTGCCGTTTCCGCAGTTTTAGTCCACAATTCATAAGCAATAATTTGTGGTCAGAGCTCACATCTGGCCCTGTAAATGTCTTACAATTTAAAACCTGCTTCCTAAATCTCTGTCTTACCATTATATAATCTATCTGAAACCTTCCAGTGTCCCCAGGCCTCTTCCACATACAGAACCTTCTTTGATGTTTCTTAAACCAAGTGTTTTTATGACTAATTTATACTCTGTGCAAAATTCTACGAGGTGGATTCTTCTTTCGTTCCTTACCCCTTCCATATTCACCTTCTAGTTCACCTTCTCTTCCTTTTCCTACTGTCGAATTCCATTACCCCATGACTATTAAATATTCGTCTTCCCTCACTATTTGAATGATTTATTTTATCTCATCATACAAATCTTCAATCTATTCATCATCTGTGCAGCTAGTTTGCATATAAACTTGCACTGCTGTAGTAGGCATGGGCTTTGTGTCTCTCTTGGCTACAATAATGCATTCACTATGCTGTTCATAATAGCTCACATGCACTCCTATTTTTTGTTATTTATGAAACCTACTCCTGCATTACCCATGTTTGATTTTGTATTTATATCCCTGCAGTCACCTGACAAAAGTCTTCTTCCTCCTGCCACCAAACTTCTCTAATTCCCACTACATCGAACTTTAACATAACCATTTCCCTTTTTAAGTTTTCAAACCTACCTGCCTGATTAAGGCATCTAACATTGCACACTACAATCCGTAGAACGCCAGTTTCTCCTGATAATGACATCCTCCTGACTAGTCCACGCCCAGAGATCCAAATGGGGGAGTATTTTACCTCTGGAATATTTTACCCAAGAGAACGCCATCATCATTTAAGCATACAGCAAAATTGGATGCCCTTGGGAAAAAATACAGCTGTAGTTTTCCCTTGATTTCAGCTGTTCGCAGTACCAGCACAGTAAGGCTGGTTTGGTTAATATTACAAGAGCAGACAAGTCAATCATCTGGACTGATGCCCCTGCAAATACTGAAAAGGTTGCTGCCCCTCTCTGGAACCACATGTTTGTCTTGCCTCTCAACAGATACCCCTCAATTGTGGTTGCACCTACAGTACGGCTATCTGTACCACTGAGGCACACTAGCCTCCCCACCCATGACGAGGTCTATGGTTCTTGGGGGGGGGGGGGGAGACCAAAACTTACACATAACAATTTAGTATTCCTGTTTCAGGAGATAAGATATGATATGAACTTAAGGGGCGTAAGATTGACTGTACACGTAAAGTAGGCATAGCATCAACCCTTAAAACATATGTCGTTGCATCGACCTCACATTTGAAATGCTTAGAAAACGCAGGATGGTTTCACAGATGAGCCAGTGGCTAAAAGAACCGGACCGATTGCGGACCTCTGGTACAGAGCCAAGAGGAATGTCTGAATCAGAGGCTCAGACGGTTCTGTGACTGTGTTGGCTGCACATTTCTCGACTTGCGCCAAAGAGTGGATGGGTTTTGGGTTCCACTGACTAGGTCAGGTGTCCACTATACGCAGGAGGTGGCTACACACGAATGGTAAATGGTTGTGAAAACGCACTTGATCTCTTAGCAACAAATAATCCTGAGTTAATAACGAGCATCAAAACCGATTCAGGGATTAGTGAGCACAGGGTTGTTGTAGCGAGATTGAATGTTGTAATCCCCAAATCCTCGAAAAATAAGCGAAAAATATACCTATTCAAAAAAGCAGATAAAAATTCACTTGACACCCTCCTGAGAGACAAACTTCACTCATTCCAAATTAATAATACGAATACCAGATTTGCCTGAAATTAAAAGAAATAGTATTGGCAGCAATTGAGAGATTTGTACCAAATAAATTAACAAACAATGAAGCTGATCCGCCCTGGTACACAAAACGGGTTAGAGCACTGTTGCAGAAACAATGAAACAAACATTCCAAATTTAAACAGACGCAAAATCCCCTAGATTGGCGATCTTTCACAGAAGCTCAAAATTTACCGTGGACTTCAATGCTAGATGCCTATAACAGTTTCCACAACGAAACTTTGTCTCGAAACCTGGCAGAAAATCCAAAGAGATTCTGGTCGTATGAGAAGTATTTTAGTGGCAAGAAACAATAAATGCCTTCTCTGCGAGATAGCAATGGAGATACAATCGAAGACAGTGCTGCCAAAGCAGAGTTACTAAACACTGCCTTCCGAAAGGCCTTCACAAAAGAAGACGAAGTAAATCTTCCAGAATTCGAGTCGAGAACAGCTGATAACATTAGCAACGTAGAAGTAAATATCCTCTGAAACGTTCCCGCTACCTTGGGAAGCGTTCCAATTAATATCGATATTTGAGTCATCGATGTTTATTCATGAACAATACAAAACAATTTCATTGTTTAATGGTTGTATCAACACCCACCACGTGCATTCTACTGCCGTTCCAACTTCCCTCCAAAAAACATCTCCCCCAAAGAGCAAACAATTTACAAAACATTAACATCTTTGGAAATGGAAGATTAATGATTTAACCACTAAAATTAATATCAATAATTCCACTAAAATTAATCTCAATATTTCTGTCACACTAGAAAACGCATAATTAAAATTTGATTAACAGTTGGCATAAAACGAAAGTGGGCATTAAGATCTGCACATAGTAAAATGCATAACTAAGATCTGCACATAATTTGCATAAGAACTATAGCAGACCCTAAGATCTGCACATAGTAATGGGAAGGATATACATGGGAAGGTGGTCCCATTTCAAGACTCCCAAAGAGTTTTTACTAACGTCAGTTAGTGGGAAACTCTTCTACAACCAGCAGGTGAATTGCATCTGAAATTAGGAAAAGTAAGCAAAATTCCAGCACCAGTGGTAGACGAACATGGGTCAATGAGTTTAAACCTTACATAAAAAACTTTCAAAATGCGGATTGAATTGTGTGCAGCACATTTTCAAGCATAAATCATAAAAAGAATTTTAAAATGGTGTTAAGGTACTATTAATGTAGAAAAACGAGTGTCTGAGCACAAAATCATACATAAAAGTTTTAAATGCTGTGATGCACCAATTAAAGTAATATATAAAGTAGATGAGAGTCATGTGTGAAACACAATTACCAACATAAATTACGAAACTATATTAAATGGTGTTAAGCACCTGAAGAAAAGAAACCAAAATGCAAAAGTTGCATGAAACTAGTAAAGTGGCATCAAAACGTTCCTTCTACAATTCTATAACGAAACTGTCATAACACAATGCCATTAAGTTTTCCATACATTTGTGTGAGGCAATGAAACATTTTATCAAACAAGTTAAACATTGGAAAATTAACTACAATTAATGTAACAGAAGATAGTAAGCATGAGCTACAATTATAATTTATGTACAGAGGTTCTCTTTTTTTTTTCATAAATTCAATTTTGTCAGAGACAAGGTCTCTTGCAGAGAGGTGTCAGCTCTCAAATTTGGACCTTTATATTAGCTAGCCTCAGGTATATTACTGACTTTTCGGTTCCTGAAACTAGTTTTGTCATGTTCTATTCCAGTTGAATATATTGCATGCACAATCATTAAAATCTGTGTCCTTTTATCTTAACAATTACATGTTATCTATTTATCACATATTGTCTCTCAAGTGTAATGAACGTTTCTTCAAATTTGCATAATGTTTTTAGTTTTGGCACGAAATCAGTCAGACTACTTTTAAGCCAACTCCAGCTATATATACAAAATACACTAAAAAAGATAAATGAAAATGGTACAAAATACAAATTAGAAAAATCATCGTAGGATAGTTCTCATTCTGATATGTTACCCTCAGTAATTATGGAGAAGTCAAATCCAGGTATGGTATCAAATAGCTAAGCCAAGATAATCTCAACACTCTGAATCTAAATAGCGTGCTCAACTCATCTCAGCATACTGTTTGTGTAAACGGCATGGATAGCATACATGTGAGTTTACTATAATCAATGTAGTTCGTGTGAGTGTGTATTTAGAATCAATATCCACAACATTGTTCCCATCATGTGTTAAAATCTATAATACCATGGCATGTTTGTGCTAATTGCACAGTCTAAGTAAAGGTGTATTTTTTCCCAATCTCAGTAGTGTTGAACTCGTTCCTTTAAGGAAATCATCTCTTCCACCTCATATCATCTCTCATATGTATTAAGTAAAGTTAAAATTATCTAACCAAAACACATGAATCCTAAAGTTAAATTCACCCCCCAGCCTGTTGATAAGGGTAAAACAAGATGCAATTTGTTGACATACCATGACAAACAAAATTCGAAAGAATACACACACACACACACACACACACACACACACACACACACACACACACACAAATGAACCAGCCCTAACAAGTAAAAAAAAAGAAATCAAGTGATATCAACCAATATCACCTCAATCTCCCCTATCTGTTGCTGTCCCCTGGGATCGAGTAGCAACAATATTCATAAAACCAAGGCATAAGTAAGATAATCCCTTCTTAATATAACCAAATAACTGTAGTATATGCCAAAATATGCATGGAACACGTAATGCTCAACAACTCATCTTCACTATAAAGCAGCGTGTTCAAGCAAGCATAGAATCATGAAGGTGTTGAAAAACAATTCCTGGTAGGATTGTCAAATATCATAAGCTGATGTATAAATGTAAAACGCTTTCTCCATCAATCTACATTCTCAAATTCTCAATCTAATTTGTCACAGTACCGAAAAGAACTTTTCAAATGCATCCCTCACAAGTTTTCAAAAGACAAAATTCACCACTTTAAAATGTATGCAAAAAACAACAAAAAGATCAAATGTGTAAATCTGTTTATGAGTGATGTGGTACCTAAGTGTAACTTTATGATACATATGGACTAAGCTGCACCATGTTTCTCAATCCAAACAATTTCCTGGATCTAGGATAGATGAGTCTGTACACAATGGGATGTGGCACTTCACTAATTTCAAAAGGACCTATATAAATATCAAAAAACTTTTTGATCTCCTTATTTATAGCTTTTGATTTCTCATAACTTCTTGTTAACAATAGGTCACCAACTTTGTACTGAATCACCTTAATACTTTCGTCATGCCTTAACATCTCCATATTTCTCCTCACAATGTCTTGTCTCTTATCAGGAGACAACTCAGAACACTTGGGAAACTTTACTAGTTCATACAATAAATTAGTTGGTTTCTTATTGTAATGTATCTTGTAAGGAGAAAATCCAATTGTTGTGTGTTGCAGATGGTTGAGAATATCCTCAACTTGTGTTACATATGAGTACCAATTTTAATGATCTTTGGAACAGTAAATCCTACAAAGTCAACCAATCTCATGCATGTATCTTTCAGTAGGATTGCAAGATGGTGAGTAAACGGAAATGCAAATATATTTGATGTTCTGATCAGTCATAAACTGTTTCCATACATGTGAGACGAACTGGCTTCCATTGTCAGACAATACAGCTTTAGGTTTAACAGCATTGGTGAAATAATCATTTCCAAAACACTGTGTGATTTAATACTGGTAGCCTTTTTCAATGGGTACAACTTAACTAATTTACTAAACAAAATCAACCACAACAAAGATGTAACTGTATCATCCCTTGAAACAAGGTAATTGTCCAAAGAAGTCAACCTCAACTAACTCAGATTTACCTTTGCATATAATGCTATTTAAAAAACCTTTATGGCACTGGTTTGTTACCTTTACTCTCTGGCATCTATCACAAGAAGCTAGCCTACACTTTACTCTCCTGGCTATATTATTATAATAAACATTTTCTTGTAGCTTTTGGGTGTATTTCATATTACCACACTACTGAAAACTCTCATGTATAAACTTAATGAGTAAGTCTATGTGTTGTTTGGGCCAACAGCTTCCAGTTATCAGAGTCTGGTCTGTGTCTCCTGTACAAAATACCCATGTGCACCTGGCAATACTGTCCAACTTTACCCTCCCCCTTCTTACCAAGCAAGCTTTTCACTAATTTCGAGTCCTCATATTGGTTTTGGTGCCTCTGTAATTCTTCACAAATTTTTCTAATTTGTCTCTCACACTTCACTCCCTTAATAAACATAATTCTAAAGTTCTTGTCCTCCTGAATATCAACATTCTCATGATCATTACCAACTGGCAACCTAGATAAGGCATCAGCAACACCATATTGCTCACCTTTGATGTGGGAAATAGTGTAATCGAACTGCTGAGGAAATAATGCCCTGCAAGTGATATGGTGATGGTACAGCTTACATTCCTGTAAATAGCTAAGAACTTTGTGATCAGAGAATACAATGACTTTATATCCAGTGAGATAGTTCCTAAATTTCTTGAAACCTCACAAAATTGTGAGCAATTCTTTCTCAGTGACAGTGTAATTCCTTTCGTGTTTTAGTAAACTCCTGCTTGCCACACTTATTGCACATTGTTACATCTGACCATCAACCTCTTCCTGCTGAAAAATATAGGCACCAAGTCCATAATCAAAACTATCTGTTGTAAGGCAAAATGGTAAGGAAAGATCAGGTCTATATAGAATCTGACTATTGCAAAGCTGTGTTTTGATCTCATCAAAAACTGTTTGGCATTCTGTGGACCATTCCCATAACGCGTTCTTTTTCAATAAATGAAGTAAACATGGTTCATTCAGGTCTTGTGATCTTATGTATTTACGGTATAAGTTACATAATCCATAGAAGGATCTTAATTCCTTTTTATTTCTGGGTCTGGGAAAATTGGCAATAGCTTTAATTTAATATTTTATGTGCATCAGGCAGAATTCCTTCCTCACTGATGGTGTGACCCAAGAAGTTCAAAGATTTCACCCCAAATCTACATTTAGCCAATTTGAGGGTCATACCTCCTTTTCTGAATTTCATTGCTATCTACTTAATTGTCTTGATATGCTCATTCCATGAATTACTCGTAACAAGGGTGTCATCAACATAAGTAACCAGCTTCCATAGTATATAATTACCTAACATTAAATCCAAGGCTCTTATAAATTCTGCAACTGACACGTTGAGACCAAAAGGAACTACACAGTACTGGTAACTTTTTCCAGAGAATAAACAGCCGGTGTATTTTCTGGAACTCGTGTCGAGAGTGATCTGATGGAAGCCTGATGTCAGATCCTAACTAGTAAAATAGCTGGCACCATGGAATTTATTTAATAATTCTTCCACTGACTCCGAGTGATCTGTTTCCCTTTCCAAATATTTGTTTAGATGTCTGGAATCAAGTACAAGCGTGACTCCATCATCTTTTTTGGACATGACAACTAGAGGATTGTTTTACTGGCTTATACTTCTTTCAATAGATCCCCACTCTTGTAACTTTAGGAGTTCCCTCTCCATAATTTGTTTCTCACATATAGGTACTAAGTATGGTCTTATGAAGAATAGCTGATGCTGCTTGAATCACTGAAGATATCTTCAAACTCTCTCAATACACTTTGAAGTTCAGGTTTTTCATATTCAGTAAGCCTATCAGCCTCATTGAGCTTATCACTAACCAAATGATAAAAGTCTTTAACAGTAACATCAACACCTGTAAGATCATCATCTAGAACTCGTTTCTTTACTTCTATCTCATAGCCACACACTTTGTTAGCTTAGTATGACCAGAAATTTGAACTTCACTCTCACAATGATAAGTTCCGTACCAGACCTTTGAATTAACCCAGTCAAAAGATATATTATTCTTTAGGATCCAATCCATTCCCAGGAGTAGCTCCTTGTTGAGATCACCAACAATCAGGCAATCTTGCTCAAACACAATCTTTCCTATATGGAAGGTAATTAATGCTTGTTTATTAATTACTTTGTTGTACTTACCAGTTGCACCTTTAATTTTAACTCCAGAGGTAGAAAACTCAATGTAGTCAGGATTATTCTGTACTCCGTCTCTAAATTACTCAGATATGATTGAAATTGCACTGCCAGTGTCAATTAAACCTGTCCAGTCACCAACCGATATCTCTATGTATGGGCAACCCACAAAATTATGCTGTTCTGCAACATAATCTTCTCTCAATAAATCACTCTCAACCTCCTTAAAGTCTAAGTCACATAACTGATTCACACTATTGTTAGACATTTGTATAGGATGAATGGTATCTCTGTGTTAAGAACATCTTCACTTAATTGATTTGATTCACAATTACAGAGAGGATTTGCGTGATTATTCAACTGACTGTTCACATCAAGTTGAAGATCATTCATATTATCTGGTGCAACCTCCCTACAGTTTCTGAAGTGTCCCTTAATTCTACTGTCAGTTTCAGTATGTTGACTACTTATGTCCTGGTTTGCTACAATGTCACTAATATCAATGGGGATTAGTTGGCTTTCCTGCACTGAATGATTGGTATGGTTATTATTGAATATTTCTAAGTGTACCATTCCATCCAGATCACTCAAATCTATTGTTTCGATCACTGCATTTTCAACAGAATAATTGTGTTGCCACCCCTTTCTTGAGTGTCACCCATTTCCAGCAAAATAGAGTCAGGACAAGCCCTCCTACCTTCATGACCATGGGTTTCAGACTTTTCATGTTTAGAACACATAATATAAGCTGTCCCATAGAAATCACTACAAGCAGAGCAATCAGAAAATAAACTTGTTAAGACACCCTCCTCCAGTTCATATTCTGTTACAATACTTTTCTTTCCACCATACATTTCCTATAGGTACATGTTCCAAAACTTACTTTTAACAACAGTTAAATTTACTGGGTACTCATACTTACAATTATTTGATACTTCTGCATACGTATTCAGAGCTGCTTGGTCATAAATTCTATTAGTTTCCCCCACTTGACAGGCCTCAAGTGAAGGAATTGTTGGTTTTCCTGGTTGTGGGAGCTGTGGTTATTGTTCCTATTACCATTCCAATTATTTTGGTTGCTGTGATATTTCCTTCTGTGTCTATTGTGAAAGGTCTGTTCATTATGATTATCAGAACCACCACTCTGGTTACCATTTGTGTTGTGTGGATTTTTGTATGTGTGTTCCTCATCTAAAGCTTTCCCTAATTTATCAACATGCCTTAAGAAATAATCAATTGAGTCATCAGGACCGCAGGCTAGACCCCATTGAGCTCTTCTGGGCAAACGTCTTCTTAAAGCATCTATGAGTATTAAATCATTTAGTGCTTTGTCGAGCTGAGCAAGCTTATGCAGCTGTTTTTCACAGAATTCCTTCATTGATATGTTACAGCAGGCCTGTAATGGCTACCATTTAAAAATGCAATTTTAATACCTGCCTGTTTGCCTGCCGACCGGAATTTGTTCAAGAATAACTTCTCAGACTAATTGAATGTAATTTCAGATTCAATATGCTGATTGGCCCAAGACAAAGCTTCGCTATCAAGAAACCGTTTTGCTAATTTTATCTTAGCTGAGTCAGACATACCAGGAGGAAATCTATCCCTACATTGACAAATAAAATCAACTGGGTGCATCTTAAAGTCCCCAGGATAATACTTAAGCAATAAGTTGTAGGATGGTACAAAGCTACTGTTAACTTGGTGCACCATAGCCGATTCTACATTGCTCAGACGAGATTCGAAAATTTGAATATCGTCTGAAACAATATTTATTTTATAGTCAACATTTGAAAAATGTTCCTGCATTTGATTATCATTCTGTTTTAGTTTCTCCTCAATAAAGGCGCTTTCTTGCTCGATGTATTGATTCATGACCTTAAACTCTACATTGAATCTATCGAGTTCTTTGCAAATAGTATCCTCAGTATTCTTAACATGGGATTCTACATTTTTCAGCCTCTCATTAACTGTTTGAAGATCTAAGGCAGTAGATTCGCACAGCTGACTGATTTCTAACAGAGTGCCTGCTACACATTCATTAGTGTCTTTAATATCTTGCTTAATTGTTCTAACAGATTCATTCAGGTTGTCAATAGTATGACTTAAACCTTAAAATTTGCTATCAATATTCTCTTTCAGGTCTTTAATGTCCTTTTGTAAAGCTTGTTGCAGATCATTGTTATTTTGTTTTAACAGTTCTGCTAAGTTTGCTAGTAAACCAGACGCTTGTTCTCTTGGTCCAGACCACAAAAATGGCGAGCTTTCCGACGATTGCTGCCGGTTTGGTGTCGATATGTGGATTTGTTGTGGTGGAGTAGATGTTTCTCCTGTAACGTCTAACTCTCAGAACTAGACATGGTGATTGTTATAGTAAGGCACAGTATACACAACAGCTAATCCTAACCTGGAACTTCATCACACGCACTTCACACATTAGTCTGCCTACAATATAGTCACTCGCAAACACTACAAAAGGAATTGAAGAGAAAGTTACTGCAAATTATCGTACTCATCTTTTGTATGGCAGTCCAGCGATGATTTGGTCACCCATCACTTACCACATTATTTTATCCGCAAATCCTTCCTCCAGTTTTGTTCATGGCAACACTCACTATTAACTGCACACATATGAACATATTAAAGACCAGCTCTGTGCAATCCCAGCTCCTCCACCGTATTGAAATGTTACCACTACTTTGGGAATCATTCCAGTTACTAGAGATGTTAAAGATTGCATCGAATAGTAATATCGGCACTTACCGAATTAAGCACATGGTTCTTTGTTGCTGGTTAAGGAATACTTAACCTAAATTGCTTTGGATGTAGGTTTCTCCTCTAGGAAAGAGAATCCTTGGTCTTACTGCAGCTGGTCTTCCTATATGTGTATGTTGCAATAATAAACTGCAGAATTATTGAGTCATAGATGTTTATTCACGAAAAATACAAAACATTTTCATTGTTCAATCGTTCCATCAACACCCACCACGTGCATTCTATTGCCGTTCCAACTTCCCTCCAAAACACATCTACCCCAAAGAGCAAACAATTTACATAACATTAACATCTTTGGAAATGGAAGATTAACGATTTAACCACTAAAATTAATATCAATAATTCCACTAAAATGAATATCAATAATTCTGTCACACTAGAAAATACATAATTAGGATTTGATTAACAATTGGCATAAAACCGAAAGTAGAGACTAAGATCTACACATAGTAAAATTTGTAATTAAGGTCTGCACTTAATTTGCATAAAACGAAAGTAGACACTAAAATCTGCACATAGTAATGGGAAGGATAGAAATGGGAAGGTGGTTCCATATCCCCTCGGAGTAGTGAAGGAACTTAAATCATTTAATAAAAGCAAGTTTTCTGGTCCAGACTGTATAAGAATTAGATTCCTATCGGAGTATGCTGTTGTATTAACTCCATACTTAACAATCATATACAACCATTCGCTCGACGAAAGATCTGTGCCCAAAGACTGGAAAGTTGCACAAGTCACACCAATATTCAAGAGAGGTAGTAGGAGTAATCCGCTAAATTAAAGGCCCATATCGTTAACGTCGACATTCAGTAGGGTTTTAGAAGATATATTGTGTTCGAACATTATGGATGATATCGAAGAAAACGGTCTATTGACACACTGTCAGCATGGGTTTAGAAAACATCGTTCCTGTGAAACACAACTAGCTCTTTATTCACACGAAGTGTTGAGTGCTATTGACAAGGGATTTGAGATCGATTCCGTAGTTTTGGATTTCCGGAAGGCTTTTGGCACTGTACCACAAGCGGCTCGCAGTGAAATTGCGTGCTTATGGAATATCGTCTCAGTAATGTGACCGGATTTGTGATTTCCTTTCAGAGAGGTTACAGTTCGTAGTAATTGAAGGAAAGTTATCGAGTAAAACAGAAGTGATTTCTGGCTTTCCCCAAGCCAGTGTTATACGCCCTTTGCTGTTCTTTATCTATATAAACGATTTGGGAGACAATGTGAGCAGCTGTCTTCGGTTTTCGGTTGTTTGCAGATGACGCTGTCGTTTATCGACTAATAAAGTCACCAGAATATCAAAACAAACTGCAAAACGATTTAGAAAAAATATCTGAATGGTGCGAAAAGTGGCAATTGACCCTAAATAGCGAAAAGTGTGAGATCATCCACACGAGTGCTAAAAGTAACTCGTTAAACTCGGTTACACGATAAATCAGTCGAATGTAAAAGCCGTAAATTGAACTAAATACCTAGGTATTACAATTACAAACAACTTAAATTGGAAGGAACTCATAGAAAACGTTGTGGGGAAGGCTAACCAAAGCCTGCGTTTAATTGGCAGGACTCTTAGAAAATGTAACAGAGCTACTAAGGAGACCACTTACACTACACTTGCCCATCCTCTTTTAGAATGCTGCTGCGCGGTATGGGATCCTTACCAGATAGGACTGACGGAGTACATCAAAAAAGTTCAAAGAAAGGCAGCACGCTCTGTATTATCGTGAAATATTGGAGAGAGTGTCACAGAAATGATACAGGATTTGGGCTGGATATCATTAAAAGGAAGTTGTTTTTCGTTGCGATGGAATCTTCTCCCGAAATTCCAATCACTAACTTTCTCCGAATGCAAAAATATTTGTTTGACACCGACCTACTTAGGGAGAAACGATCACAACGATAAAATAAGGGAAATCACAGCTCGTACGGAAAGATATAGGTGTTCGTTCTTTCCGCGCACTTCATGAGATTGGAATAATAGAGACTTGTGAAGGTGGTTCGATGAACCCTCTGCCAGGCACTTAAATGTGATTTGCAGAGTATACATGTAGATGTAGCTGCAGATGTAGATTTTCAAGTGATGTACTGCATGATTACCTCTAAAAATACTTATATGTTACTGTGAGGACATGTGGTAAATTATTATAAATACCAAACGGGAACCTATTCTGGAATGAAGTGTAATGGATAAAAACTCATACATTCAATGAACCCAAGAAGAGAACGAGATCATCTCATTGAAATAATACAGAAAATTCCCCAAGTCACGGTAGCAGACGAGGAGCACATGAAACGTTTATAATTTCTGAATACTGGTCTTTATATATCATTAAAGTTCCGTGCAAGGGAGCTTTTTGATACCGACATCGATCAGACAAGCGTGGGCTGTTAAAACCTCTGTTCAATTGTACACACATAGATTCATTACACTTACATTTCAGACCGATAGAAGGGGCAGTGTAACAAATGGACCAAGCGAGGTCGCGCAGTGGTTAGCACACTGGACTCGCATTCGGGAGGACGACGGTTCAATCCCGTCTCCGGCCGTCCTGATTTAGGTTTTCCGTGATTTCCCTAAATCGCTTCAGGCAAATGCCGGGATGGTTCCTCTGAAAGGGCACGACCGATTTCCTTCCCCATCCTTCCCTCACACGAACTTGCGCTCCGTCTCTAATGACCTCGTTGTCGACGGGACGTTAAACACTAATCTCCTCCTCCTCCTGTAACAAATGATTCCACAGCATTTGACAACTGCAAGTTATCTAATACAAAAGTCTACTTGAGTTCACAATTCTATTCGTTTGACAATTTACTGCTACATTGGAAAGAAAATGTATAGTGTCTAGCACTTGACATATATGTGAGATTCCGCATTTCATACTATGAAGGTGCTGAAGTGGATGGACGTCCACCCAGTCAGTGCAAATTCAAGGAGTTGGCACCAAACATCGCAATAGACTGCTCAAAATAGAACGAGATACTGAAACCGTAAGCAATATGTATACAAATTGAATTTGATTCTTCAGCGTATTTCACACAACGTACTGCAGCATATTCCCTAGTTCTGCATGACCATGTGATTAACTATTGCCCACTCACTAGCGTTCTGCAACGAGCTGTATAAATGAACATCTATGTGTGTACCCACAGCATTTCACAATGGCATCTCAAAGTGTGGACATCATTGCAGACGTTCAATGGCTCTCTGATGATGAGCACAGAAGATGCCACTGGGATAGGGACGTTATCAGAAAGCATTACATCACCTAAGCTTTTCAAGAATGTCAAGTCTGCCAAAACACAGAGGAGTGTAATGTGGTAAACACATTTGTGTCATGGAAAGAAATGGTGGCATGTAAGCATATGGTGGTGTCACCTTGATTATTTGACTGTGTGGATACCATCGTCTACTTCAAAGGCAAGGAGAAGATTACATGGATGAGTGGAATCTACAAGAATGTAACTACTCAAGACCATTGGCTCAAGGAGATGTGTGGATATGAATAGAATAGTGTTGCGTCTGGTTCTGAAAATGTAAAATTACTTTTATGCTGGATGAAAAACAAATGAATTTTTACCTCACATTCGAAAGAGTTTTAAATGATTTTACATTTCTCCCACTTTGATACATGTATGGCTATACAGTATGCAGTTACTACACCTGTGATATTCTTCAAACCCAGATGATATAGTTTAAGCTATGTTTGCTATATCTCTATGGAATCAGACGCTCTCCGCTAAGACCTGTTCCCATATGTGCAGCACGATAGGCAAAGTCCCATGCAAACATTCCATATATTTTGTTATTCTCTAACTTCTGCTCCAATAGCACTCATGTTCAAATTAATGTCATGTGAGTGTCTTGCACATCCTTTATACAGCATGAACATTAATAATACCATGAAACTGCAGGGATGGGATAATGACTGGAAATGAAAGAAAAAAGGTCCTATGAACACGTGTCCAGAAATGGTGCTGACGAATAAAACTTCCCCTGACCATATGCCATGCGTTACTTGTGTGTTTTATGCTGTATGATTGACGCAACATACTGTAAACAACTGAATAATCCGGTATTCTTGTCAGGAACAAGCCGAGATGGTATTTGTGTACACGCAGTCAATAGGATATTGAGACAAATCCCAACAGAAATTATAGACAAGTGGCCCACCAACACGTCTGGTATTCCCCTGAACCATTCTGTTTGAGACTCCCGGTGCACTACCGATGCTGCTCATATTGTGGCTGTGGAAATTGAAAACCTTCAGTTATTTCTGAGACTCGTGGACAGGTATATACGTTCTCTGCTGTTGGCTGTCTTCATCCAGGAGTTGCACAGACAATAGCAGATTTTTGTCCTGTTCCAACATACTGACCAGTTCTGCTATAGGACCCCACTTACCCGAGGTCACTGCTGTTGCTGCAGGTCCCAACAAGCTGGTATGTTGTGCTGCTGCAGGTCTTGACAAGCTGGGGGGGCACCGCCTCTATAGATGCTGGTTGTAGCACTGAAAAAAGAAGAATAAGCAAAAGAAGACGAAAAAGTGCCGTTACATGCCATAATAAGAATAGCAATTGCAGACACAGATGTAACAGTTATAGATGTAATATTATTAGGCATGGGGTACTTAGTCTTGCACTTCTTTCTATTCTGCAGAGAGATGTTGGACGATCTCGGCTGCTGCCGACGTGTTCCACTGACTGTGCTGGGACTCTTGAGCCACTGTGTCACCCTTATACCTCCATTGTTGTTACGTTGTACGGTGGGGCCTCACACAGGCATTGGTGGTCTGGGACTGTGGAAGAGGATGGTTCACTGCGACCCCATCTGTTTGGCTATGGGGAGAACCATTGTTAGTTCAGCACATTACTGCTACCACTGTGATGCTCGCCACACTGCGTAGCACTTAAGAGTACTATCACTTACCTGTTACCACATGGCTCCTTTATATTGGGGGAGGGATTTTTAGTAGAACTGGGACAATGGGTCGCTATTCTAACATTATTATCCATCCTTATATATTTCCCAGCAGCTATTCACTTGTAGATCAGCAGGAGTGTGCTCCAATGCATTTCAGTAATAGCCTGCTGTCTTATTATCACCCATCATTATGTTTTTCTCAGCAGCTATTTGCTTGTATATCACGTGACTGTATGTGGTGTTGCCAGATAATGCTTCCTGCCCTCATCAACTAGGTGATTTGATCTCCACATATCGAGGTCAAATGACACACACACACACACACACACACACACACACACACACACCACATGCACACAATAAAAAAATTTAAGAAGTATATTCCAGCAGGATAACACATATCGAGGTCAAATGACACACACACACACACACACACACACACACACACACACACACACCACATGCACACAATAAAAAATTTAAGAAGTATATTCCAGCAGGATAACACCACAAAAATGATCAAATAAAGAACAAAATTCCTTAGGTCTTTCCAAATCAACAGCACAGCACAGAATGAGTGTTTTCCGCCTAATTCCAAGTGGGGAAGGGGAGGGGATGCGGATATGAACCTATGACACCATCTACCGCCGCCATCTTGATCAGATTTGGCAGTAATGCAAAAGTTTAACAGATTCGAACTGAGAAAATGTTTAAGGATTCTGCAGCAAACCGAATTTAGAGATACTGGCCTGTAATTTTGCAGGTCAGTTCTTTTACCCTTCCTAATTACTGGACTCACGTGCAGTTTTTTCCAGTTACTTTGTGCTGGGCGAATGATTCACAATAAATGCAGACTAGGTAAGTGGCCAATGCTGCAGAGTACTCTGTAAAACCGAATTGATGTTCTAACTGGACCTGGTGATTTATTTGCGTAATTTATTTGCTCTCAAATCTTTCTTCGTTTCTCTATGCGGTGAAAGTTTATTACTGTAACGTTTGTACGGGATTCTGTCTGATACTAAAGTGACGACATGTTCGCACGATTCTCCTGTGCGAATAATTTCTGAACACGAAATTTAAAACTTTGGATTTCGTTTTGCTGTCTTCAACTGCCACACCAGACTGGTCAGCAAGGGACTTTGAAGAGGACCAGAATTTTCCCAGGTTCTCTGCCAGATCTTTTGCTAAGTTGTGACAGTGGTAGTTGTTTTATGCTTCGCGCTTAGATCTTTTCACAGACGCACGATTCTCTAATAACCTTCACTTGTTGTCATTTGTGTGTTCTCTTTCGAACTGAAAGTTCAGCAGCCTGTGCTTCCTCAGTATCTTCCGAATTTCATTATTAAATCATGGTGAGTCTTTTCCGTTCATTATCCATTTACTAGGCACACGATTTACAATCTGCGTAAATTTTGCATTTAAATCCCCTACATCCATCTAACTGGAACTAAGTGATGTCAGTTCACTGTCAAAATGAGATGTTAACAACTTTATATCTGCTCTATCTAATTGAAACACTCGTCTAGTCTTCTTGACTGATTTATTAGCGTTCGCTATCATAGTCGCGTTAATGACATCAAGATCACTAATTCAAGTTTCCATCCTGACATAGTCGATCAAGTCCGGTCTATTTGTGACTGTCAGGTCTGAAATATTTCCACTGCGGGTGACCTGCCCAGCTGACTGCAACGATGAAACACGCTACGACAGTGTACTTGAATGATTTCTTGTCCGATAATGAGGCGGAGGCATTTGTTGCAGATAGGAGGGTCAGACTAGCCGTACACACTACGAACTGTGAAATTGTTTTTCAGATCTTACTCAAAGGAGTGGCAACACTGACGTCGTAGGGTCGATCATCTCGACAAACGTATCAGTTAAGCCCTCCAAGTTGATGTACAGATTTATCAGCCTCAGCAAATTCCCCAGGGTGCAGGAAAAACAATCTATGTCGAAGTCAAGTCACCCTGATGCAAAGAAGAGCTCTGTTATTGACCGCTCTGTGATCGTCGAGGAGTGCGGACGCATAGCTGTGGGTGTCTCGCTGGGCGTTGGCTTGCTACGTTCACTTTTGTTAACGTGCCGGAGCAATGCCTCTGCGACGTGGTTACCGTCGTCACTGGCGGCGCAGTGTACCTGTGTATCGCAGTTTGAAGGCGATTGATATTGACTTGGCTGGGCAGTTTAATAAACAGCAATTGTTTGGGGGTCCAAATGTTTTTCGTGGACTCCATCTGAACTTTACCTGTGATGTACAAGCCCAGCGAGACACCCAGAGCTATGCGTCCGCACTCCTGCAGCAATGCCTCTGCGACGTGGTTACCGTCGTCGCTGGCGGCGCAGTGTACCTGTGTATCGCAGTTTGAAGGCGATTGATATTGACTTGGCTGGGCAGTTTAATAAACAGCAGTTGATTTGGGGTCCAAATGTTTATCGTGGACTCCATCTGAACTTTACCTGTGATGTATAATCAGGGCTCTGTTATTGACCGAGCGGTCGTATAAATGTGAGTAATTGGACAAAATACACTGTTATATCGGCGTACGTGTAGGTGTGGCTACAGTGGTAAGACAGAATACAGCTGGAGTCCCAACATGACCAACGTACGTGTTGTATTGTCACGAGGAACGAAGGTTTCCGAAGTGTAGAGCATAAGTAAAAGTGATGTCATGCAGGTCCGAAATGAAGTTTCAAATGTCGCAGTTGCGAAGACAGATTTTTGTAGTGGCACTGAAAATTGCAACAAGGAGTCGAAATTTATAACGAACTAAAGAACAAGATTTGGCAAACACAGAACATTTGACAGTTGAAGAGCGGAAGGTATTAAGGCCTATTTTGTTGGAGTATGCGGATCTTTTCCGAAAGTGTTCAAATTCATTTGTCACTTATCTGATTCGTCATCGTATTACTAGTGTAAGTGCAGCAACAGCACTTCAGAAACCTTACAGGACACCATTCAGTTAAAGAGAGCTGGTAGAAGAAATGGAAACCGGAATTGCGGAACCAAGAGATTCTCAAATCGCCGGATTTCACCAGTTCATATTGTTAAAAAGAAATATCTTTCTGGATTACCACACTTTCGTTTTTGTGTGAATTACCACGCTCTCAATACAGTAACCACATCACACATTTACCCTTTACCAGACCTGGTAGAAAACCCATATTACTTGGGCAAATGTGGATTTTTTTTTGGTTTGTGGTCTAACAAGCAGATATCATCAGCTGGCAGTGCATCTAGATGATCAAGGGAGAACTTCATTTGTTACAACAACGGGACTGTATAAATACTTGCGTGTGCTTTTTCGACTACCTTCCAGTTCCTAATGGATTCCTTTTGTCGAGGGCTCACTCCAATACCAACTCTCGTATACCTCGACAATGTAATTATTTTCGGTGAAAACACAAACCAACATATTAAGAGACTTCAAGCAGTTTTTGAGCGTATAAGAAACTGAAATCTATCTTTTTCAATAGATAAATATCATTTTACACCAAGTCACGCGGATACCTTCGACATGTTTCAACCACTGAAGCATCTGCGCTGATCCATATTTAACTGGAGCTCTCAAAAACTTTCCTGAACTACAGAATTTAAGGGAACAACAGTCATTCCCGGGGATAGCGAATTTATATAAATCTTTCGTTGGTGGTTATGCAACTAAAACATATACAGTGACACAGTTGCTGAAAAAAGAACCATATTTACCAGGTAGACTGCAAGCAAGAAGACAGTGGAAGAATTAAAAACTTTCTTAACCACAGCTCCAGTGTAAGCTTACCTAGATTGCAGCAAACCTTTAATTTTTTCAACAGATACTTTGCATTTCGCTGTTGTTGCTATTTTGTCTCAAGAAACTGATGGCCCTGAACATCCAATATCATTTGCTTCCAGACAATTAAACAAAGTAGAATGTAATTATACTACAACAGAAAAGGAGTTTTGCGCTTTGGTTTAATGCGTAACAGATGTTTCTTGACAGGAAGAAAATTGACAGTGATTACAGACCATGCCACATTAAAATGGTTATTGAGCTTAAAGAACCCAAGTCCCAGCCTAAGAAGGTGGGCTTTGAGACTGAGTGAGTTCCAGTTACAAGTTATTCACTGACCTGTTAGACTATGCATCAATGCTGTTGTGATGAGCCTAAAGGATTGTGTTTATGTGACAATAAATTGTAAGGAAGAGTTAGGACCAGATCAAGAGGAAGATCTGCAATACAAAATATGGAAAAATTATCAACGTTTTGTCGAAAAGAATGGATTGCTCCATAAAATCACTAGTAAAAGAAACTGCCTAGTTATTCCTGATAGCATGAAAGGAGAAATAATGACAGAGCAATGTGGTTTCGGCTTTATTAGCTAAACACTGCAGTAAAAAAGCAACAAATATCAAAATAGCTGAGGTATATTGGTGATACGTCGTAAAGCTGGCTTTTTGTGTTTGTTTCACAATGTGAATCATTTAGCACGCAAAGTAATTGGGAAAAATCTAAGGCACCATTACAAGAACTGCCAGAGACTAGTGAACCATTTGGAAGAGTACAGCTCGACGTCGTTAGACCATTGCCTAAGATTAAGGGGCTAAGGATGGGAATGAGCACATATCAAGCATTTTAGATCACTTCTACAGGTAACCTTTTACTGATAGCAATACCTGATCAGAGTGCCAAGACCATGGCTAAACTTTTTGTAAAAGAGTGGATTCTAAATTTTGGATCACCATGAGGCATAATCGGTCACCAAGGGTCGAATTTTATGAGTGAATTGCTTAAACAAGCTTGCAAGTCTACGCAAATAATGCAATTAAGAAATATACCAAACCACCCTGAAGGAAATGGATGATCAAGTGAGTTAGCAGGATAATCATTAAAATGGTTAGCCACCACATAATCAGCAAACATGGCAACTGGAATGTAAGTCTTCCATAATTCGTGAGTGCTTACAATACTACTATGTACACGACAACTGGCGTAAGTCTGTATGAAATGGTTTGTGGAAGAAAGATGCATTCATCCTTGGATTTTGCACGATCAACCTCTGGAATCAGCAACTAACACGTGCAAGATAAAGGAGCTATGGACGAGAGTGGATCAGTGGAATGATCAGCCTCTTCCACAACAAGCGGAATAACATGATCGCCGATCACCAAGAAGTTGCGCCACAGATCAGCAGAGCTGCTTGCAGGTGTTGAAGGAGGGCCACAGCCACACAAGGACAGCCCTCTGAAGTTACTGGAGCCAGGGGGCGCGTTTTGTAGGTCGTGGTCAGCTAACAGACAGGCAGTCTGTGAAGACATCAGAACACAGTAGGAGCACAGCATATCGAAGTTCTTAGAAGTAGAGTGAGTTTGTTAGGTCAAAACATTAGGAGATGGAAAAATAATGTATAAGAGCTTGTCTTATCTTCAGTATATTTACACAGTTCTGATGAGGTATACGTTGTCTGCCTGTCTGAACGTCATATAAACATAGGGGTAGAAAAGTTGCATGGAACTCGTTAATAACTGTCATCTATCTCGTGCAGAGTTATTGTATTGTGGAGGAGGAGGAGTCACCTAGTATCTTACAGTTCAGCACAAGAGCTACAGTAGTGAAAAGAATGATATTTGTTTTAGACAAGAAGCTGGAAGATCGTGGTTGTAAGTTGCTCCTGCAGAATAACTACACTGTAATCTTAGCAGCCTACAGGTCACGAACAAGAAACTTTCAGCTCTTCTTGAAGAATGTAGTTTCACTGTTAAGCTACCTGTCAGACAGCAAGAAACAGTAAACAGTTTGTGAAGATAACCAGAAACAACTTGATGAAAGCTGGGATGGTTACCGCTGATATTGTGAAGAGTATCGTGAGCGTGTAGTTTGCATTCGGTTGGTGTTTTCTGTGTTTCTAAACTTCCGTACAGTTAATTTTCCATATCGTGCAGTAAAGTCGTTAAGTGGTGTTTCTGTTTCCATTAGAGTATTTATACATAATTCAGTGGTAGCGCCTGTTCAAACTGGCCGTTAGAAAATATCGAGCCCCTTCAGTTTCTTACTCGTTTCGTGATTTCCTCCACTATTACCTATGTCAGCAATTAACTTCAGGCTTTTTATATTCGCCTGCTCCTACATTCGCCTGAGGTCCAGGAGTTCTCCGCACATCTCGCAGCAAGCTAAGTTACTTTTTGCTAATTATTAATTGGTGTAGAGGAACTGTTTGTAGTGTAGTTTGTATTGTTTGTATTTGTGTTGTATGTTTGTAATGTAATTTGTATTGTTTAATCTCCCACCATGTGTAACAAATGTGGTTGTTGTCGTAGATTAGTGAGCACGGGAGTGAAATGTCAGGATTGTGGGCTGGTGTTTCACTGGGGAGATTGTAGCTGGGAGGCTGTTACAGTGCCAGATGAGGCTCGCCAATGGAGTTGTAGATTATGTAGCCGTGACAAAAAAATCGTGGAACAGGTAAAAAAGATTTGTGCCCTTCAGGCTGAACTAGAAATGGTGTACTTTGAATTAGGCAGGCTGAAGGAGGGAAGAGACAATTGGAGCTGGGAACAGGAAACAAGTCGTAGTCAGAAGGAGAAAACCCCAGAAATCACTTTTCAGATTCCAGTGAGCATTCAGTCTGATTTGTTACCTGAAGTAGAAGAGGCTCAAACAGTTTTTGAGCAAAGTAGGGTGCAGTGGACATCTCAATTTGCGAAGAACAATTATTTTCATACCTAAAACACTAGAACGAAAAATGACCTTTCCTATCCGTTATTGAAGCTGTCCGTTGCTCAAAAAGGAGTACATTGTTCAGCAACAAAAATCTTTGATCATTTGCCCAACAACATAAAGTGTCTGGCAGGTAGCAGATAAATTTTTAAATTTAGCTTAAAACCATTTCTTTTGGATAGCTCCTTCTATTTCATGCACGAGTTTCTGTTTCAGAAATGGTTAAAAAAATTGTACCTCTAAATGTAGTTTCATGAGTAGAAGTAAAAATTTCAGTAATATTAATATTAGCACTATTAGTGTGTGTGTATATATCTTGTAATCCGACTTGTTCTACATCATATCGATAAAATAATCGGTAAAATGATTTACAGAACATGACATAACTAAAACTAAACTAAAAATGGACATCTATTACCCCTCCGAGCCTGTGCCGTCGACTCTAGTGATTGTGAATTGAAAATCTTCCTTTTCTCCTTTTATTAATTTCGCCACCATAAGTGATTCTGCCGAATTACAGTAAAAACAGGGTTTTAAGGAATCTTCTAAGGCTCTGCACTGTAAATGAACTAAAGGCTGCCCCTGGTCTGTGTAGTATTTATCTCAAGATTTATGTGAAATCATGTTCAAATGGCGGAATTGAGCGCAATATACAAGGGGAGAACGTTGTTGTTGCATGGGAGTGGACATCAGAATGTTAATAGTATTTTGTGGATACCGAAAATAATGTGTTATATCAATAAAACAACCAGAAAGATTTTGCATCCGTTCCAGTAGCGCGAAATGCTTGAGTACCCTGAGTACTCGAGGTCCAGCATATGAACCCAGGGCACTAGACATGTGAGTGGATTTGTACGCTGGGTACTAACTCCCTGTGTAAAGCCCATTCAGTTACGGAGTGGAAAGGTTGATGCAAGAGTACAGACTTTAAATATTTAATTTCAAAGGAGGACAAAAAAATCTTTGCTGACTCGATTAACCAGTTGCCTCAGGAGTAGAGAAACTACATTAAAAATTCTAAATAAATTTGCTCACAAAAATATTGCTACTGAGAAAAGCAACCTACGACAGGTCTTGATTTGAATTCACGCAAAATTATGTCACGATCCACAGTGGCTGAAAGAAAACTTGAACAATAGGAGGAACAACGTTGTACGCACTAAGTGCCTGAAATGTGGGACTTTACAGATGTAATGATGAAAGTAACACGTGGATAATGTGCATTCCTAAAGAGGCTGAAGATATTCTGATTTGGTACACATATTTAGCATGGGGCCACCTTGTGGTCATAGAACTGTCTCGAAAATTAAATGATTTTTGATACCAGTGCTATTCGAATTGTGGCACAGTGTTCAAAAATTACTGAAAAGTGCGCATTGTGTCAGGAAACAACGTCCTCCAATAGCTGGGATAAACGGAGACATTAATCCAATAATACCAACTGATCTGACATAACTTATTTATGTTGACATATGAAGATCATTTTCTTTTAGAAAGATTGTTAGTAAATTTTGCTTCACTGCATTGTACCTTCATTAAGTGTTGTTAGTATTCGGGCAGAACAAAACTACTTGCTCATCTATCGTTAATTCCATTGTTAAGGACATTAATGAAAGTCAGTTTACATGTATGTAGGGGAAAAATTAATTAAAGGAAAACGACATGTGGCTAATTTTGATGTCAAAATTTCATTCATAATGAAACCGAGTACAAAGTATATTCAGTGAGTTAAGTAGGTTAATCCGCCTTTAAGTATGGAAAAGGCAAATGTTTCCACTTGGAGTAGTTACTAGTTAACTTAGACACTTTTTCAAAAAACAAGAAAGGGGGAAGGGCTCTTTTCTTGTGAGGAAGCTTTACCCTAGTTGCCATGAAATTTAGAAACTGGGTCTGTGAGATGGAGATATAAGTGAACATTGAGTAGGTAACCTCGACCAGTTTATTCCCCCCTCCTAAAGAAGGGGACCCGTCATCGCTGTGTCTGCCGCCCTAGTACCAAATAATTACTGGCTTACAGAGACTCCACTGCGAGCCGAGAAAGACAATCCATGTCCATGCCAACACAGCTCTTGAGCTGCATGCAGGCGGCTGGCAACTGCCTGTGCTGACACCAGTACTTGATCAGCAGTCTGAGGCAGAGGCAGCTCACATGCACATATGCAGGGGAGACTGCTGAGTGCAATACAGTAGGTCTCCCCTCTCCCCAAAGACGATGAGCTGCTCTGAACGACTACCTGGCTGTCATGAGTATGTTCCGCCAGCTTCGACTTCAGGGGATATTGCAACGTGTATTTCTTTTGTAGACACTCTAACGGTTGGTACTGATGAGTGAGCTTTGGAAAAAGGAACATGGTACATAACACATGATTTATACACAACAGAAATTGATGAAAGTAATACGAACACATTACAGACAGTTAAGTATATTCCAATGAAATGAAGGATCTGTCAAAGTTGCTCACAGAATTGTTTTTATTTAAATGGCGACCAGTTTTGGACCTTAGTCAAATATCACATTATCCACAGAGGTGACACTATACTGTGAGTATGCTGGCCTCATACACTCCTGGAAATTGAAATAAGAACACCGTGAATTCATTGTCCCAGGAAGGGGAAACTTTATTGACACATTCCTGGGGTCAGATACATCACATGATCACACTGACAGAACCACAGGCACATAGACACAGGCAACAGAGCATGCACAATGTCGGCACTAGTACAGTGTATATCCACCTTTCGCAGCAATGCAGGCTGCTATTCTCCCATGGAGACGATCGTAGAGATGCTGGATGTAGTCCTGTGGAACGGCTTGCCATGCCATTTCCACCTGGCGCCTCAGTTGGACCAGCGTTCGTGCTGGACGTGCAGTCCGCGTGAGACGACGCTTCATCCAGTCCCAAACATGCTCAATGGGGGACAGATCCGGAGATCTTGCTGGCCAGGGTAGTTGACTTACACCTTCTAGAGCACGTTGGGTGGCACGGGATACATGCGGACGTGCATTGTCCTGTTGGAACAGCAAGTTCCCTTGCCGGTCTAGGAATGGTAGAACGATGGGTTCGATGACGGTCTGGATGTACCGTGCACTATTCAGTGTCCCCTCGACGATCACCAGTGGTGTACGGCCAGTGTAGGAGATCAGTCCCCACACCATGATGCCGGGTGTTGGCCCTGTGTGCCTCGGTCGTATGCAGTCCTGATTGTGGCGCTCACCTGCACGGCGCCAAACACGCATACGACCATCATTGGCACCAAGGCAGAATCGACTCTCATCGCTGAAGACGACACGTCTCCATTCGTCCCTCCATTCACGCCTGTCGCGACACCACTGGAGGCGGGCTGCACGATGTTGGGGCGTGAGCGGAAGACGGCCTAACGGTGTGCGGGACCGTAGCCCAGCTTCATGGAGACGGTTGCGAATGGTCCTCGCCGATACCCCAGGAGCAACAGTGTCCCTAATTTGCTGGGAAGTGGCGGTGCGGTCCCCTACGGCACTGCGTAGGATCCTACGGTCTTGGCGTGCATCCGTGCGTCGCTGCGGTCCGGTCCCAGGTCGACGGGCACGTGCACCTTCCGCCGACCACTGGCGACAACATCGATGTACTGTGGAGACCTCACGCCCCACGTATTGAGCAATTCGGCGGTACGTCCACCCGGCCTCCCGCATGCCCACTATACGCCCTCGCTCAAAGTCCGTCAACTGCACATACGGTTCACGTCCACGCTGTCGCGGCATGCTACCAGTGTTAGAGACTGCGATGGAGCTCCGTATGCCACGGCAAACTGGCTGACACTGACGGCGGCGGTGCACAAATGCTGCGCAGCTAGCGCCATTCGACGGCCAACACCGCGGTTCCTGGTGTGTCCGCTGTGTCGTGCGTGTGATCATTGCTTGTACAGCCCTCTCGCAGTGTCCGTAGGAAGTATGGTGGGTCTGACACACCGGTGTCAATGTGTTCTTTTTTCCATTTCCAGGAGTGTAGTTTGTGTGAGTGACCAAGTGCAAGTTACTATTTCTATACCACAGTCCAGTGTTGTGTGCAGCACTTAGTCACTGACACAATCAATATGTCCAGCATACACACAGTATAGTGGTATGTATGTGGGTAGCTTGATAATGGACTAAGGTCTGAAACTGGTGTGCAACTTGGACACTTTCATCGTTTCCTTGAATCATAGTAAATTGCTGCCTATTATGCCTATGCTGCCCAGTATGTTAGAAGTGAGTAAATTAAGAATGGATTAACATTACTAGAACACTCGAAAGACTTAATCCTATTTGCTGCTTCACTGAAATTTAACTCATTCTTTGAAATAAAGTATTTACGTTTTAAAGAACATCTCTGTGCAAAATTTTGGTTATGCGAATATTGCAAGCCCCTCAATGCGCTGGCGAGTGTCATTTCTCTTCAAGACTCTGCAGGCATGTTCTAAATGTCACTGCAGATCTCGCTGCAGAAGTCACATGCAATGCAGGTACCACAACTATAAATGTAAATGAGGACTTTAAATAAATTTCTCATAACAATATGAGTCACTACGAAACCTACAGTGAAGAAAAGCAAGCTGATCACGGTCATAACTGCACATTCTACAATGCCAGTACTGAACGCCATGTGAGTGACACTTTTGAAGTTGTCCACAGGTTCACCCATATTGTAGTGAGCTTTCTGCTACCTGTAACGAAGCATCGATCTATATGTTTCCACAGATACCTGTAACTGATTGTAAATTAGAGAATTAATTTTCAAGACAAAGAATCTCTATGCAATGCTGGCTGCATGTACATGGAACGTAATTTAAGAAAATCTGCTATTCTCTTGGAGTATATTTTACATTGCTCCAAGAAATACAGGTCCTGTGGTTGTGCATATTTTTTAGTTTTAGGCTGAATAATTTGTAAAACTACATTTTCCTTCCAGACTTCCCATAGCACTTTTTCATCCTTATGTATCGGGTAGCAGTCACAAAGTACTAGTGACTTTGTCACCAAATGTCGAGTGAAAACTGACAGAAAAAATTTCTTCAGATGTTCTTTCGTCATCTTCCTGCTTAAACTTGCATCTACGAAGACATTTGTGGGGTACTGTCTTTCTGTTTGTTTTACCATAAGGGGTCCTAATTTTTAATTTAGTTCTCTGAAGTATATATAGAGTTTGCCTCTCAATTGTCCATCCACTGTTATAGCAACAGCGATGTTGTAGATGTATGCTGCATCATCAAATGACTGCAACACTGAAACAGTGTTTCTCTCCCCTTTCATGGATAACATTCATTCAGAAGAAAACTCATAGCTGAGCTGACTCTTATCACAGTTCCATACAGAGCCCATTTGGGTGTTTTCTGTCGTGTTATGCACAACAACTTTAGCAACAAATCTTCAAGCTCTTTGAGTAATCTCTTCTTTGTTGTTCTTATACTTTCGACCTTGGACTATAGTTATAAAGTGTGATGTTATCATATTCTCCTTTTACAAATCAGTAATAAATTCCAGTGATGCTGTATAAGTAGATGGCCACTTCTACCCCAGGCCTGGGGCTACTGGCCATTTCCATTAACTCTACTCTCTCCACCCTCAGTGTAAAATATTCAGTAACCAAATCTATTAACTGAAATGAAAATCAGAAAATTATATATTTTAACTGATTATAAAAAATAAAAGAATCTTGTGCACAAAAAGAAAGTTAGATTCTAGAATAAAGGGGGGAAAAGATTTGTATAACTTCTAAGAACATTTTTATTTTTTTTAATTCTAATAAATGTTTCTCCTTATAAATCCCACCAGAGAAATATGACTAATGTGTGGGAAAAATTTAAATCTGATATTTCTACTGAGAGAAATAATACACCAAGAGTGAAACAAGTTCAATGTGATATCTGCAAATATTATTTTAAACTATCTTCAATTACAGAACATTTGAGAAGTATGGTACTTATTCTTTGTACTCATGTATTCAAAACAAGTAATGGAGAAGAAGAATACAAAAGGAATTTGTTACTTATGAGGAAACTGTTATAAAAACATGAGAAGAAATACAATACTAAAATTCTCTCTTTTTTATGACTCCAAGGAAATAGCAAATTATAACCCTTTTCGCTATCACTTACCAGTAAATTACTTATAAAAAATCTTATAAAGTTATCTTCATGCTTATATATTGTTTTTAAGACTTTCCCCCTTAATAACCAAAAAATTTGAATCTCTAAAGTTAGAAAGAAAAGAATACAAATAAAAGTGACTAATAAATTTATTTCATTGTTATAATGAATTTGAAATAAAATTTATCTTTACGTTACAAGAGACACAAAACTTATTTTAATATCCATTTTAATGTATTAAATTATTTTTCATATCCATAAGGCACTAAGTTTTTTTAAAACTAAAAATCTAATGTTTTTTTTTATAAATGAGAACTGAAATAAAAATCTTGGATGAACTTTGAGAATATTTTGAAACAAATTTCACCATGGTAGACCTTTGACTATATTGTAAGTCAAATTATTTAAAATGGTGCCATAAACTGAATTAAGATGTTTTGATTAAATTAATAATTAAACATGTAATAAGAAGGAAAATAAAGGCAAGATGAGACTGGAAACTATTACCTTATTATATAACAGAAAACAGTGATGATGTTTTTCAAAATAACGAGGTTAAATAATTAAAAGAAATATTTCCATTTTCTACAAACTGTTTGGGAACAAAAGAAACAGGAAAAGAGTTACTCAGTTTTCTGTTGCTACAGCATTTAAAAAAGATTGCAGCCCATGAATTTCGAAACAATGTAGGTTTGCTCTGACCTAATCATTTCTTAAATGTGATGAAACCAAAAGTTATGAAAGTCGTTAAAGAATATTTTAACCGATGTAATGGCTTGAAAATAAACTTTAATTTATTTTGCCTGTACAGAACAAAGACAAATAATAAAATTATGGAATTCAGCTGTCAAACTGTACATTTTAGAATTCTTACAGAAAACGATATAATTAAAAAATTAGTAGTAGGAAAAAGATATTTTACTAAAATCTTTAATTTTCAAACATGAAGATTGGCATGAACTTTAAATAAAATCATTGGATTAGAATTATCAACTAGTAAATACGTTCCATTGAAATATTAATCTTACATCAAATTAGCAGAACAAATACAAGAAAAACTGTTCTGCTAATGTAAAAAATAACGATCGAAAATGGCTCATATGAACAATAACTTCTGCATTAAAACCAACAGATAACCAGAAATGTAAAAACACCATCAGAATGAGTAATTATATAGATTTTGTTAAAGAGCTTGAAGATAAGAATACCTTATATTTTGCTACCTGTTGAAATAATTGATCTCCCTAACACTGAGACTAAAACTAATTTATTTATTTATGTTTATTCGTTTGAAGGAAAAATCCTCCAATGGAATATATTATAATGTACATCTATTAAAAATAACAAAATCTAAAATATGAAAACATACTAATTTCTTATATTTTAAAAGAGAAATATATAACACTACTGTGGGATGAAAGATTTATCTCTACTTGCTTGTAGTCAAATTAATATAAAAGAGCACAAAAATTACTATGTGATTGTGTTTATTACATTTTAATGATAAAGGAAAATTATATGATCACAAAAAACTCATTTAATTGATAAACCAGTGAAAGTAGAACTACCAGAAAAAGATCAACACATAGAATTTAAATATTATGAATTTACCTACAAAGTTCCTTTTGTTACTTACACTTATTTTAAAGTGTATTATTGGCATTGTTCTGGTTGCTGATGTGGTCTTCAGGTCAGAGACTGGTTTGACGCAATTCTCCATGCTACTCTATCATGTGAAAGCCTCTTCATCTCCGAATAACTACTACAACCTACATCCTTTTGAATCTGCTTAGTGTATTCATCTCTTAACTTCCAACTACAGTTTTTACCCTCCACGTTTCCCTCAAATTCTAAATTGGTGATCCCTTGATGCCTCAAAACTTGTCCTACCAACTGACCCCTTCTTCTAGTCAAGTTGAGCCACAGACTCCTCCCCAAGTCTATTCAGAACCTCCCCTTTAGTTACGTGATCTACCCATCTAATCATCATCATTCTTCTGTAGCACCACATATTGAAAGCTTCTATTATTTTTTTCTCTAAACTAGTTATCACCCATTTTTCACTTCCAGATGTGTCTACACACCATACAAATACTTTCAGAAATGACTTTCTGACACATCTATATTCGATGTTAACAAATTTCTCGTCTTCAGAAACACTTTCCTTGCCATAGCCAGTCTACATTTTATATCCTCTCTTCTTTGCTCCCCAAATAGCAAAGCTCGTTTAATACTTTATGTGTTTTATTTCCTAATCTAATTCTCTCGGCATCACCTGATTTAATTCGATTAAATTCAATTATCCTTGTCTTTCTCATGTTGATGTTTAGCTTATATCCTCCTTTCAAGACATTCTCCAATCTATTTCTCTGCCCTTCCAGATACTTTGCTGTCTCTGACAGAACAACAATGAGGATTTTATTTCTTCTCTATAGATCTTAATGCCTACTCCAAATTTTTGTTTTGTTTCCTTTACTGCTTGCTAAATACACAGATTGAATAACATCAGGGATAAGATACAACCCTGTCTCACTCCCTTCCCAAACCACTGCTTCCCTTTCATGTCCCTCGACTCTTATAACAGCCATCTGGTTTCTGTACAAGGTGAAAATAGACATCTACTTCCTGCATTTGACCAGTGCCACCTTCAAAATATTAAACAGAGTATGCCATGCAACATCGTCAAAAGGAAACTTAAGTCTACAAATGCTAGAAACGTAGGATTGTCTTTCCTTAATCTATCCTCTAAGGTAAGTTGTAGATTGAGTATTCCCTGGCAAGTTCCAACATTTGTACAAAATGGAAACTGATCTCCCCGGAGGTCGGATTGTGCCAGTTTTCCACTCGTTTGTAAAAAAGCATGTGTTAGTAATTTGCAACCATGAATTAGTAAACTGTTAGTTCGGTCACTTTCACACCAGTCAACACCTGTTTCCTTTGTAATTGGAATTAATATATTCTTTTTATGTCTGAAGGTTTTTCGCCTGTTTCATACATCTTGCTCACCAAATATGTTGTTATGACTGGTCGACTTAGGTCTTCCAGTGCTCTGTCAAATTCTTCATGCAGTATCGTATCTCCCATTTCATCTTCGCTTATGTCCTCTTCCATTTCCGTAATTTGCCATCAAGTGCACTGCCCTTGTATAGACCCTCTATATAGTCCTTCCACTCATCTGCTTTCCATCTTTTGCTTAGGAATGGTTTACCACCTCTTTTCTCCAAAGGGCTCTTTCATTTTCCTGTTGCAGTATCTATCTTACCCCTAGTGATATGTGCTTCTACAACCTTACTTTTGTCTTCTAACTGTCCCTGTTTAGCCATTTTGCACTTCCTGTCGATCTCATTTCTGGAACGTTTGGATTCATTTTCGCCTGCTTCATTTACAGCATTTTTATATTTTCTCCTTTGATCAGTTAATTTCATTGTCTCCTCTGCTAACCAAGGTGTTCAACTAGCTCTTGTCTTTTAGCCTGATTGACCTTCTTCTGTTTTTAACATTTCATCTCCCAAACCTACCCATTATTCATCTACTGTATTTCTGTCCCCTGTTCTTGTCAACCATTCCCTAATGCTCTCTACAACCTGTGGTTCTTTCAGTTTATCCAGAACAGATCTCCTTGAATACCTAACTATTTGCAATTTCTTCAGTTTTAATCACAGTTCATAACCATTATATTATGGTCAGAGTTCACATCTGCCCTGTAAATGTCTTACAGTTTAAAACCTTGTTCCTAAATCTCTGTCTTACCATAATTGGCAACCCAGTCCAGAAAATATATTTATTCTTAAATATCAAAAACATGATTCAGGTGCTTTTTGTTATTAAATACATAATTGGAAATTTTAGAAATCCAGTTGTTTATAGAGGACCAAATAGCCACAAGTAATTTGTAGCACGTATTAAAAAAATTTGAAGAAATTGAGGAAATTTATTCTGAAATTTGAGAAATGTTGCCATGATATGATTCTCATTTGTTTGTAGAAGAACTTGGTTACAACAAAAAAATCCAAGTAATGAAAATAGACACATTAGTTTAGGTAAAAAGACTGAAAACATAAAAATGAGGCTGGCTTCTGTGGCCGAGCAGTTCTAGGCGCTTCAATCTGGAACCATGTGACTGCTATAGTCACAGGTTCGAATTCTGCCTTGGGCATGGATGTGTGTGATGTCCTTAAGTTAGTTAGGCGTAAGTAGTTCTAAGTTCTAAGGGACTGATAACCTCAGACGTTAAGTCCCATAGTGCTCAGAGCCATTTGAACCATTTTTTTAACAATGAGATTTGTTGATACATTCAAATTATTGGCTTTAAGCCTTGATGAACTTTCTTCAAATATGAAAAGAATCAATTAATATTAGAAATTTATTCCCAAAGGAATAAGTCAGTCTAGTGATTAACAAAGTCATTTATCTTTCTGAGTACATGGATCTTGGAAATAATTTGAAGAAAAGCAGCTTCCGTAAAAGACAGTAAACGGAGTAAGTGTGATATAAGCAATAAAGGCTGAAACCATGCACAACAGATTTTCAAAAAATTTAATATCAAATGGTTTGGTGAAAATCATGATTTATACCTTAAAAATGAAGTATCGTTGTAGGCTGATGTCTTTGAAAATTTTAGAAAAATTGGTATACAAGCTTACAGTTTTGATTCATCCTGGTATTTTACACCACCAGCATTATATTTGATGGAATGTTAAAAATTACTGGTTAACCACTCAATTTATTACATGATTATGATATTGTTCTAGTGATTGAGAGAGGAATAAGACATGGTTGTAAAAAATATGTGAAATAAAACAATAAATATATATTTCAAATTTGGTGTAAGAAAGATATCAAATTATTAAGCATATTTAGATGCAAACAATCTGTATGGTAGTCCATTAAATTTCGGGCATGTAGCCATACAAATAAAATTTCTTCCACTGATATTTCCACTGCGTATCGTCCAGACATCCTCAGAGTGAGTCACTAGTCCTGCAAGTCACTCTGAGGATGGTCAGACGATATGTGAGCGAAATATCACAGGAAGAAATTTTATTTGTGTGGCTGCATGCCCAAAATTTAATGGCCCTGAGCACTATGGGACTTAAGTTCTCAGGTCATCAGTTCCCTAGAACTTAGAAGTACTTAAACCTAACCAACCTAAGGACATCACACACATCCATGCCCAAGGCAGGATTCGAACCTGTGACCGTAGTGGTCGCACCTAGAACAGGTCGGCCACTCTGGCCAGCTAAAATTTAATAAACTATTCATTATGCCATGGAAAGTTGAAAATGCACAAATCTGTATGGTTATGCTATGAATCAGTATTTACCATATATGTGGATTTGAATTGCATGAATCAAAATTTTTGATTAAAAAAATAAGAGAAATTTCAGACACTTCTGAAATAAGTTATACTCTCGAAGTCGATTAAGAATATCCGTAAGAACTACACGATTTACCTAAAGATTTACCATTACCCCTGTAGTGGACTGACAAGGCAGCCAGTCGACAGTGAAGTAGCCGAAAGGGCACGCGTCAACTCACGCCGTCTGGCGTTAAGTCTGTAAAAGGATTCGTATTGAATGTGATAAAGAAAAGAACGTAGCTACTAGAACACTTAACTTTTATATTGTCCTTTGGTATACAGCATTCCTGATGATACAAGTGAGACTCTATCTTGAGGTACATGCAATGGTGCAAATGGCGCCTTGCTAGGTCGTAGCCATTAACTTAGCTGAAGGCTATTCTAACTGTCTCTCGGCCAATGAGAGAAAAGGCTTCGTCAGTGTGGTCGCTAGCAACGTCGTCGTACAACTGGGGCGAGTGCTAGTACGTCTCTCGAGACCTGCCTTGTGGTGGCGGTCGGTTTGCGATCCTGACAGTGGCGACATGCGAGTCCGACATGTACTAATGGACCGCGGCCGATTTAAGCTACCACCTAGCAAGTGTGGTGTCTGGCAGTGACACCACAACCCCCTCAAAATAAAGTTGTTGCAGGAACTAAAGGGAAAGAATAATTAACTACTATAGATAATCAATATAATTATGTTGAACATTATAGAAATCTGCAACAGTATCTGTCCCTAGAAAAGACAATAAGAAAAACACATGGCATTTTAAAATTTAAACAATCTGATTGGTCAAAGGAGTATATTGACTTAAATACAGAAATGAGGATGAAAGCAAAAACTATCTTTGAAAAAGATTTTTACAAATTAATTAATGATTCAATGTTTGGGGAAACAACTGAAAATATATGCAACAGAGTCGATATAAAATTAGTCTCGCATCAGATAAATGTGGTAAATTAGGAGCTAAACCAAATTTTAAAAATAGAACATTGTGTAATGACAACGTAGTTGTTATCCATAAATAAAAGTAAAATTATGTTTAAGAAATCTATTTTTATAAGGATGTCTCTACTTCAATTATGAAAACACATATAATATTCACCAATATATTATGAAATCGAAAAATAGGGAAAATATTCAACTTTGTTATAAAGACACCAACAGTTACACGTATAATAAAGAAAAAAGATTTTTAAGAATATATGAGAATGATCATTGAGTATTATGATACAAGTGGTTTTCCAACAATTGATGTGTATGTTATTCCTTTAGCAAATAAAAAATGTAAAGAGAAATGAAAAACGAATGTGAAAAAAAGTAATAGAAGATTTTTGTGGTTCTTAGAGTGAAAATATATCCTTATAAAGTTAATGATAAGGAAGAGAAAACATCAAAAGGAGTCAAGAAATAT
This sequence comes from Schistocerca nitens, assembly GCF_023898315.1. Lineage (NCBI taxonomy): Eukaryota > Metazoa > Arthropoda > Insecta > Orthoptera > Acrididae > Schistocerca > Schistocerca nitens. The sequence continues at coordinate 24,550,189 of NC_064624.1, read as the reverse complement.
CTCCTAATGAACAAAATACATCTTCAGGACTACAGCGATAGTCTGTTCAACAATACTGAAAAATATACAACAATTAACATGATTCATAGTGAAAAACATGTAGCCTATACAGCTTAAGTCAATAAGAAAGAATTAAATCCACACAACAACAACATATGTCTTGGAAAATAAAAAAAAGATTATTACCATATTGACATAACTTAATTAAATACTTAAATTACTTTTAATTTTGATTTTTTACACAATTCATATGTAATATGTTTATGTTCACAGAGCATAACTTACTCATAGCTAACACTTGATTCAAGAATCATAAAAGAAGGTTATATATATGGGAGAAACCTGAAGATACTGCCAGGTTTCAGATAGATTATCTAATGGTAAGACAGAGATTTAGGAACCAGTTTCTAAATAGTAAGACATTTCCAGGGGCAGATTTGGATTCCGACCACAATCTATTACATCTACATCTACATCTACATCCATACTCCGCAAGCCACCTGACAGTGTGTGGCAGATGGTACCCTGAGTACCTCCAAGTAATTCATTCTCGTATTCCAGTCTCGTATTGTTTGTGGAAAGAAGGATTGTCGGTATGCTTCTGTGTGGGCTCTAATCTCTCTGATTTTATCCTCATGGTCTCCTCGCGAGATATACGTAGGAGGGAGCAATATACTGCTTGACTCTTCGGTGAAGGTATGTTCTCGAAACTTTAACAAAAGCCCGTACCGAGCTACTGAGCGTCTCTCCTGCAGAGACTTCCACTGGAGTTTATCTATGATCTCCGTAACGCTTTCGCGATTACTAAATGATCCTGTAACAAAGCGCGCTGCTCTCCGTTGGATCTTCTCTATCTCTTCTATCAACCCTATCTGGTACGGATCCCACACTGCTGAGCAGTATTCAAGCACTTTGTTTTCGGATTGCATTTCCTTAGGATTCTTCCAATGAATCTCAGTGTGGCATCTGGTTTACCGACGATGAACTTTATATGATCATTCCATTTTAAATCACTCCAAATGCGCATTCCCAGATAATTTATGGAATTAACAGCTTCCAGTTGCTGACCAGCTATTTTGTAGCTAAATGATAGGGGATCTATCTTTCTATGTATTCGCAGCACATTACACTTGTCTACATTGAGATTCAATTACCATTCCCTGCACCATGCATCAATTCGCTGCAAATTTTCCTGCATTTCAGTACAATTTTCCATTGTTACAACCTCTCGATACACCACAGCATCATCTGCAAAAAGTCTCAGTGAACTTCCGAAGTCATCCACCAGGTCATTTATGTATACTGTGAATAGCAACGGCCCTATGACACTCCCCTGCGGCACACCTGAAATCACTCTTACTTCAGAAGACTTCTCTCCATTGAGAATGACATGCTGCGTTCTGTTATCTAGGAACTCCTCAATCCAATCACACAACTGGTCTGAAAGTCCATATGCTCTTACTTTGTTCATTAAACGACTGTGGGGAACTGTATCGAACGCCTCGCGGAAGTCAAGAAACACGGCATCTACCTGTGAACCCGTGTCTATGGCCCTCTGAGTCTCGTAGACGAATAGCGCGAGCTGGGTTTCACACGACCGTCTTGACATAAGGCCAAAATTTCTTAGGATTTTCTGCCAAGTCAGTACATAGAACTTTACTTTCGAATTCATTGAACGCCTCTCGTATAGCCCTCCTCACACTACATTTCGCTTCGCGTAATTTTTGTTTGTCTGCAAGGCTTTGGCTATGTTTATGTTTGCTGTGAAGTTCCCTTTGCTTCCACAGCAGTTTCCTAACTCGGTTGTTGAACCACGGTGGCTCTTTTCCATCTCTTACGATCTTGCTTGGCACATACTCATCTAACGCATATTGTACAATGGTTTTGAACTTTGTCCACTGATCCTCAAAACTATCTATTGGTTATGAACTGTAGATTAAAACTGAAGAAACTGCAAAAAGGTGGGAATTTAAGGAGATGTGACCTGGATAAACTGACTAAACCAAAGGTCGTACAGAGTTTCAGGGAGAGCATAAGGGAGCAATTGACAGGAATGGGGGAAATAAATACGGTAGAAGAAGAATGGGTGGCTTTGAGTGATGAAGTAGTGAAGGTAGCAGAGGATCAAGTAGTTAAAAATACGAGGTCTAGTAGAAATCCTTGGGTAATGGAAGAAATATTAAATTTAACTGATGAAAGGAGAAAATATAAAAAAAAGTAAATGAAGCAGGCAAAAAGGGATACAAACGTCTCAAAAATGAGACTGACAGGAAGTGCAAATTGGCTAAGCAGGGATGGCTAGAGGACAAATATAAGGATGTAGAGGCTTATCTCACTAGGGGTAAGATAGATACTGCCGACAGCAAAATTAAAGAGACCTTTTGAGAAAAGAGAATCACTTGTATGAATATCAAGAGCTCAGATGGAAACCCAGTTCTAAACAAAGAAGGGAAAGCAGAAAGGTGGAAGGAGTATATAGAGAGTCTATACAAGGGCGATGTACTTGAGTGCAATATTATGGAAATGGAAGAGGATGTAGAAGAAGATGAAATGGGAGATATGACACTGCGTGGCGAGTTTCACAGAGCTCTGAAAGACCTAAGTGGAAACAAGGCCCCGGGAGTAGACAACATTCCATTAGAACTACTGACAGCCTTGGGAAAGCGAGTCCTGACAAATCTCTACCATATGGTGAGCATAATATATGAGACAGGCGAAATACCCTCAGACTTCAAGAATAATATAATAATTCCAATCCCAAAGAAAGCAGGTGTTGACAGATGTGAAAATTACCCATCTATCAGTTTAATAAGCCACTGATGCAAAATACTAACGCCAATTCCTTACAGACAAATGGAAAAACTGGTAGAAGCCGACCTCGGGGAAGATCAGTTTGGATTCCACAGAAATGTTAGAACACGTGAGGCAATACTGACACTACGGCTTGTCTTAGAAGCTAGATAATGAAAAGGCAAACCTACATTTCTAACATTTGTAGATTTAGAGGAAGCTTTTGACAATGTTGTTTGGAATACTCTGTTCCAAATTCTCAAGGTGGCAGGAGTAAAATACAGGGAGGGAAAGACGATTTACAATTTGTACAGAAAGCAGATGGCAGTTATAAGAGTCAAGTGACATGAAAGAGAAGCAGTGGTTGGGAAGGGAGTGAGACAGGGGTGTAGCCTCTCCCCGATGTTATTCAAACTGTATATTGAGCAAGCAGTAAATGAAACAAAAGAAAAATTCTGAGTAGGTATTAAAATCCAAGGACAAGAAATAAAAACTTTCAAGTTCACTAATGACATTGTAATTCTGTCAGAGACAGCAAAGGACTTGGAAGGGCAGTTGAACTGAAGAGACAGTGTCTTGAAAGAAGGATATGAATTGAGCATCAACAAAAGCAAAACGAGGATAATGGTATGTAGTCGCATTAACCCAGGTGATGCTGAGGAAATTACATTAGGAAATGAGACACTTAAAGTAGTAAAGGAGTTTTTCTATTTGGGAAGCAAAATAACTGATGATGTTCGAAGTAGAAAGGATATAAAATGTAGACTGGCAATGGAAAGGAAAGTGTTTCTGAAGAAGAGGAATTTGTTAACGTCGAGTATAGATTTTTTAAGTGTCAGGAAGTCGTTTCTGAAAGTATTTGTATGGAGTGTAGCCACGTAAGGAAGTGAAACATGGACAATAAATAGTTTAGACAAGAAGAGAATAGAAGCTTTTGAAATGTGGTACTACAGAAGAATGCTGTAGATTACATGGGTAAATCACATAACTAATGAGGAGGTACTTAATAAAATTTGGGAGAGGAGGAGTTTGTGGCACAACTTGACTAGAAAAAGGGACTGGTTGGTAGGACATGTTCTGAGGCATCAAGGGATCACCAATTTATTATTGGAGGGCAGCGTGGAGGGTAAAAACGTAGAGGGAGACCAAGAGATGAATACACTAAGCAGGTTCAGAAGGATTTAGTCTGCAGTACGCACTGGGAGATGAAGCAGCTTGCACAGGATAGAGTAGCATGGAGAGCTGCATCAAACCAGTCTCAAGACCTAAGACCACAACAACAACAATGTTATATGCTCCTTCATTCCTAAGCTATCATAATCATCCCTTAAACTCATAACTTCCACAAATTTTGAAAATTGCTTTTTATCATAATTTTCAAAGTATAATGTGTATGTCATAGTTAATATTTCCATATCTTTATCAAATAACATTTCTGATATTTTTTTAAAAATATATTTTATTCAAAAATTTTCTAACTCTTTCAGAACTTTAAATATTCCCATTTCGAGATAATTATTTCTTTATTTTTGTTATAATTTAGATTTCATTTGTTACATTTATTTCTAAAGTTGTCTTTAGATTTTGGATTCAATTCAAACCTTTTGTTACCTGACAATTGGCTCACTTTTTGACTTATCAGCAGGCTAATCATAATTTTTTCATAGTTTCTGCAGGTAATAATATTTTTGTTTTTCATATGGAATTCGTTTTAAAAGCTCTTTGTAATAATATTTAGAATTTTTTCCACAAACACAAAGGATCTGATTTTTACTATACATTTTTATGATAATTGTTCTAACAAAGTCTACCCATCTTCTGTAACCATCCTTTGTAAATTTCTGTGAAGTATTAATTGCTTTCTCAACCCCATATTTTTTTTAAGAATCTTGGCTTGAACGCCTGTTCTTAGTTAGATAAAATTTATTGGAAAAATAAAAATAAAAAATTAAAAATATTCGTTTATTACAACATTATTTTTTGAACCCAGCCATTATGGGAGTTACCAAAAGCAAGCCATTGAACAAAAACTTTGTTGTCTTTCTTTTTTATTATTCTTTCTACAAGACATAAAAACTGGGAATTTTGTTATTAGAAGTTATACTTACACAAATTTCCTTTTGTTTTCTCTCCACTGAGTACCTTTAACTTATATATGACTGTTTAGAATGAATAACCTCTTCACTATCAGAAATTTCTGTTGATCACTCAGCTGTACAACCCTTCTCAAATTCCCTTCAAGTTTACTAATTCTAATTTTATCATCACCTATATATTTAGTTTTATTGTTACATACAAAGACAACTGGCTTATAATTGTTTAATTTACTTTTATTGGCTTCATTTCTTTAATGTTGAATGCTTGGTGGTGTTCTGTTAAACAACTTATTTTGAGAATAAATCTATCCATTTATAATTCCTTTGTAGAGCAATTCTCATTCACCTTTTTTAATTTTGTATTAAATCTTTCTACAACAGATGCTTTTAATTCTGTAAAAATAGAGTAGTGATTAATGCTACATTTATCATTATTTCTTGAAAATCTTTATCATTAAATTATTTTCCATTAACTGCTTGTAAATATCTTGGAGTTCTCTCTACAAATATTTTTTTCAAAAGCATCAACTACATGTTTACCTGTTTTATCTTTAGCTGAATAATCTAAGAAAATTTTGAGAAGACAACGATTACAATTAATAAATATTTATTTTTAAAATTCCATTGAATTTTCCAGAATCCATATGTATCTTTATTTAAAAGTCTTTCTCATCAGTTTATGTGATTCATTAATAAATTCTTCATTAACGTTCAGACCCGACCGCCAGTCTGTGCACGCTCCAGCTGACACAGCACCTACAAAATTATTTTAAACATCTACTCTTCGTTGTCTTGCAAACTCTAAAGAGATCATCAATACTCTGTCTACTAGTTTCATGGTGACTCTATGAGTGTAATGAGTCTCAGTAAATTATCTGCACTTCAAGCACCAAATGTGTTTGTCCATTTGTATAGAATAAATATTTATTAAATTTTAAGTTATTTCACTGAATATAATTACTTTTACATCCACTGGTACTGTTTTAACAGACTATATTAATATCATCGTTAGAAATCATGATTTTGGTTTTCTTTATTGATACAGTGTCACTAGCTGCAGTGTAAACTGTATTAAAAACACCTAATTTAATATCAACATTATTTAAAGATAAATTTCTATTTATATTTTGACCAACATAAACCACTTTATTAAGAAGAAAATCATACGCAAATGAGTAAATATTTGGTTCATCACCTTAAATAAGTGTAAATTCGTCCGTTCGTTTAGCGCATTCTAGTTTAATGTATGGAATTAAATTAGTTAATGCTTGCTCTATTTCTTTTTTTGTAAAGCAATTACACACATCAAAAAGTTTTGCATCACCTCAGTTCCGAGAGTTCCAGAACCTGTACAGAAAACTGGTATTGAGAACAACATAAACATTATTTCTATTCTTTTTATTGCTCATGAAAACCACACATTGCATGTTGTACCACCATACAGCGAGACCTTTAGTGGTGGTAGACCAGAATCCTGTACACACCGGTACATCTAATACGCAGTATGACGTCCTCTTGTGTTGATGCATGCCTGTACTCGTTGTGGCATACTATCCACAAGTTTGTCAAGGCATTGTTGGTCCAGATTGTCCCACTTCTCAATGGCGCTTCGGCATAGATCCCTCAGAGAGGTTGGTGGGTCACATCGTCCATAAACATCTGTTTTCAATCCATCTCAGACATGTTTGATAGAGTTCGTGTCTGGAGAACATGCTAGCCACTCTAGTCAGCGACGTCGTTATCCTGAAGGAATTCATTCACAAGATGTGCACGCTGGGGGTGCGAATTGTAGTAAATGAAGACGAATGCCTCGCCAATATGCTGCCAATATGGTTGCACTAATGGTCAGTGGATGGCATTCACTTATCGTAAAGCTGTTATGACACCTTCCTTGACCACCAGCAGTGTACATTGGCCCCAAATAATGCCACCAGAAAACATCAGCGAACCTCCACCTTGCTGCACGCGCTGGACAGGGTGTCTAAGGCGTTCAGCCTGACCGGGTATCCTCCAAACACATCTCCAACAATTGTCTGGTTGTAGACACATGTGACACTCGTCAGTGCAGAGAACGTGATGCCAATCCTGAGTGATCCATTCAGCATGTTGTCAGGCCCATTTGTACCGCTCCGCATGGTATCGTTCTTGCAAAGATGTACCTCGCCATGGAGGTGAGAGTGTCAGCACATCATGCAGCCTACTGCACACAGTTTGAGTTGTAACACAACGTCCTGTGGCTGCACAAAAAGCATTATTCAACATGATGGCATTGCTGTCAGTGTTCCTCCGAGCCGTAATCCGTAGGTAGTGGTCATCCACTGCAGTATTATCCCTTTGACGGCTTGAGCGTGGCATGTCATCAACAGGTCCAGTCTCTCTGTATCTCCTCCATGTCCGAACTACATCGCTTTGGTTCACTCTGGAACGTCTGGACACTTCTCTTGTTGAGAGCCCTTCCTGGCATAAAGTAACAATGGGGACGAGGTATTGACCGTATAGGCATGGTTGAACTAGAGACAACATGAGTCGTGTACCTCCTTCCTGGTGGAATGACTGGAACTGATCAGCTGTCGGACTCCCTCAATTTAATAGGCGCTGCTCATGCATGGGTGTCAACATCTTTGAGCGGATTTAGTGACATCTTTGGAGAGTCAAAGGGACTGTGTCTGCGATAAAATATACACAGTCAACGTCTATAGTCAGGAGTTCTGGGAACCAGGGTAATGCAAAACTTTTGTTTGATTTGTGTGTTTAGTTGTATACTATCTGTCCTTAAACCTTGTTGGGTGTCATAATTATTGAATTGTGTGAGCATACTCATATACTGAACCTTTCTGGAAATATCTTTTAATTGTTTGATAGGTTCCCAGGATTTACGCCGGATAATATTGTAGAAACCGCACAATATTTCAGCGAGACAACTGCCCGCCATCTTCACGTGCTACTGTCGCGTCGCTGAGAAGCGCGCCAATTTATATGCTGGCTTTCTAGAACAGCGCAGGCGCCAGCGGGGCATAACGTCATCGAAGACCAATCGTAGACATTTTTCCAGAAATACCGGATTAAATGTGTTTTCCGGCCTCCAGCAAAAGTGAAATCAATGCTGGGCTCTGTTAAAGACAACCTTGGCCTGAGGACACCAGAAAAATACAAAATCCCGTGCCAATGTGGGAAATCTTATATTGGCCAGACGTGTCGTACGGTCAAAGACAGATGCGACGAACATAAACGTCACACGAGGTTGGGTCAGCCAGAGAAATCTGCGGTTGCTGAACATTGCCTTGATACGGGACATGGCATGAATTATGAAGAAACCAAGATCCTCTCGCATGCTTCCACATACTGGGACTCCATCATCAAAGAGGCGCTCGAAATACGTATAAGCAGTGACCTAATAAACAGAGACACGGGGTTTCACCTGAGCAAAGCCTGGGAGCCAGCCTTGGCGGCACTAAGGAATCGTCAGCCACAGATTAGCAACCGCACCGAGTCAACGCAGATGGGAAGCCTTAGCGCAGATGCTTAATCGCGCGCCAACACCTCGCGCGCGCGAACGGGGTCCGTCGCTCCCGGCCGCATTTTCCCGCGCCACGGCGCGCTTCCGCAGACCGCGACCCGTTTCTCCAGCAGAGGGCTCTGGTATTCGACACTGTCTACGATTGGTCTTCGATGACGTTATGCCCCGCTGGCGCCTGCGCTGTTCTAGAAAGCCAGTATATAAATTGGCGCGCTTCTCAGCGACGCGACAGTAGCACCTGATGATGGCGGGCAGTTGTCTCGCTGAAATATTGTGCGGTTTCTACAATATTATCCGGCGTAAATCCCGGGAACCTATCAAACAGATGCAGCGCCGGGAAAGCCTCAAACAGCACATCTTTTAATTGATTTTCTAAATATTGATTAGTAATGGCATTATAACCAGTTTTTGGATATTTTACATTGACTAATTTTCTTCCTTTAAAACTAGGTTAACCATGGTCATCTGCAAAATTTTAATTAATTCTTTCTAAAATTGTTTAATCATTTTTCTATTTTTGCGTGAAATGAATTTAAAGTCAGTTTAATTTTTTCTTATTCCCTCAAATTTATTTGGCAGCATTTTTTAAATAATTTCCCCTTATTCTGAATTTCATTAAAATAATTGACGACAATAGCCTTACCGCAAAAAGACACAAATGATCACATGTGGCTTCATTAGAAGTTTGAATTCGTTAACCACTATAATATAGCAAAATAGAGCCAAGATATTTAAATAATTCTTTGGGAATATTTCCTCCAAATGAATCAAACTACAGTTTTTTATCGTTGCTCCTATAATGACATACACAATGAGATTGTACATCAGAAATATCTAAGTATTCCATATTCATGTTCTGTAGGTTGATTAGATAATTCATGAATCATGGAGATGTCATCAATGTATTCAAGTTTTTACTGTTTAGCAATATTTTCTGTGTCAACATTTGATAAAGGTTTATTATATTATATGATTATTTTTGGAAATTTTCTTGTCTCCATTCTACTACCAGTTCAAGCCTTCTTCTTGATTGCTAAATTATTTCTATTCTGTTATTCTAATTCATGATCTTTTTGTTCATATCTATAATTGTTTTTGTTACTGTACCAGCTACTGTACTAGCAGTGGATAAATATGGTAATGCCATCGATTGCAATGAAAGAAATCCTCCTTCATGTTTTGTTAATCCAGTATCTCCTTTTTATGTTAGGTATTCGATAATTTTTTTCACAACAGAATATCTAAAGTTATAAGCAAATTTCACCTGTCATCTTATCTCTCTTTCTTTTTTGTGCATCAGTTAAAAATTGGCAGTATTATGTAATTAACTTTTATTGAGTTCAATTTTAATTAATTCTGTCTTAACCTTGCCGCTAGGTAGCAAAGTATATTCAGTGCCAAAGTTTTTCATTTATACAAATAATTTTTTTTAAAAGATCAGTGATCTCATAGTCGTCATCCATTGTTGTCAGCATCTGAATCCATTCCTAATTATCTATTTCCAAACATTATTCTTCTAACTACAAACACAGCTAATTTTCCTCCAATTCATGCATTGGTAGTACGCACTTTTTATCTTGCACCAAGCAGTAGTTCCTTACTGCTTCATGTCTCCTTCCTTAGTCTTTATGATCTCAATGTGAAATATCATGTTTTTGCAAACATCATCTAGTGGATGTATTGCTACATCGCCTCTAGCTAATCTTTCCTCTAATTTAGTTCCTAGACCACAGTAATGCACTTCGAAAGGTAATTTATTAAGTATAGTATTAACTAACCTTTCCCACAGTTTTCGTTTTTCCAAAACGTGTGTGGCAAGCTATTCAAAAATCTAATCAGATATGACATTCCTTTTGGAGTGTTGACAACAAGACCATTGTTTTATTTCGATAGCATCTATGTTATTCCAACTTTTTCATTATGATAATCTTTATTTAAATACATTTCTCCCCCATGAATCACTGTTTGTATATCGATTAAATCTTTAACATCATTCATGCAGACGTATTGAACTGGTTTTTCAGTATATTCTTTTGTTAGTCGTTCTCCCTTTTTCTCAGCTGAAGAATCTGATGATAGTCTTAATTTAAAAAAAAAATCTTCAGCAATTTTTTAACAACTTTTATACTTTTTGCCTTAACCTGATTTAATTTTATTTGGATTATTTTCAGAATTATTTGAGCACACCTGTGTAATTTGATAAATAAAGACCATCACATTTTTCACCCATATCATCCTTAGTAATACTTTTGTTAGTTCACAGACTCATTAATCCATCTGTACCTTCATATTCTTTCCCATTGGTTGTTTACCTGTTGTTGTTGTGGTGTCAGACCACAGACCGGTTTGATACAGCTCTCCATGCTACTCTATCCTGTGCAAGCTTCTTCATCTCCCAGTACCTAAAGCAAACTACACCCTTCTGAATCTTCATCTCTACGTCTTCTATGATTTTTACCCTCCATACTGCCCTCCAGTACTAAATTGGTGATCCCTTGATGCCTCAGAACATGTCCTACCAATCGATCCCTTCTTCTAGTCAAGCTGTGCCAAAAATTTCTCTTCTCCCCAATTCTAACCAGAGCTCCCCATTAGTTATGTGATTTACCCATGTAATTTTCAGCATTCTTCTGTAGTACCACATTTTAAAAGCTTCTATTCTCTTCTTGTCTAAACTATTTTTCGTCCATGTTTCACTTCCTTACATGGCTACACTCCATACAAATACTTTCAGAAACGACTTCCTGACACTTAAAAAATCTATACTCGACGTTAACAAATTCTTCTTCTTCAGAAACGCTTTCCTTGCCATTGCTAGTCTACATTTTATATCCTCTCTACTTTGACCATCATCAGTTATTTTCCTCCCCAAATAGCAAAACTCATCTACCACTTTAAGTGTCTCATTTCCTACTCTAATTCGCTTATCATGAGCTGATTTATTTGGACTACATTCCATTATCGTCCTTTTGCTTTTGTTGATGTTCATCTTATATCTTCCTTTCAAGACATTGTCTATTCTGTACGACTGCTATTACAGGTCCTTTGCTGTCCCTGAATTACAATGTCACCGTCAAACCTCAAAGTTTTCATTTCTTCTCCATTGATTTTAATTCCCATCCAAATTTTCTTTTGTTTCCTTTACTGCTTGCTCAGTATACAGATTGAATAACATCGGGGATAGGCTACAACCCTCTCTCGCTCGCTTATCGACCACTGCTTCTCTTACATACCCTTCGACTCTTATAATTGCCGCTTGGTTTCTGTACAAAATGTGAATAGCCATTTTGCTCCCTGCATTTGACCCCTGCCATCTTCAGAATTTGAAACAGAGTAATCCAGTCAACATTGTCGAAAGCTTCCTGTAATTTTAAGCATGCTAGAAACGTGTGTTTGCCTTTCCTTAGTCTATCTCCTAAGATAATTCGTAGTGTCAGTATTGCCTCACGTGTTCCAACATTTGTACAGCATCCAAAGTGATCTTCCTCAAGGTCGGCTTCTACCAGTTTTTCCATTCGTCTGTAAAGAATTCGTGTTAATATTTTGCAGCCGTAACTTATTAAACTGATAGTTCAGTAATTTTCACATCTGTCAACACCTGCTTTCTTTGGGATTGTAATTATTATATTCTTCTTAGAACCTGCGGTTATTTCGCGTGTCTCATACATCGTGCTCACCAGGTGGTAGAGTTTTGTTAGGAATGACTCTCCCATCGCTATCAGTATTTCTAATGGAAACCTGTTTACTCCTGGGGCCTAATTTCGACTTATGTCTTTCAGGGCTCTGTCAAACTCTCCATGCAGTATCACATCTCCCATTTCATTTTCATCTACATCCGCTTCCATTTCCATATGGTCCTCAAATACATCGCCCTTGTATAGACCCTCAATATACTCCTTTCACCTTCCTGCTGTCCTTTCTTTTCTTAGAACTGGGTTTCCATCTGAGATCTTGATATTCATACAAGTGGTTCTCTTTTCTCCAAAGGCCTCTTTAACTTTTCTGTATGCAGTATCTACCTTTACCCTAGTGTTATATACCTCTGCATCCCTGCTTAGCAATTTTCTATTTTCTGTCGATCTCATTTTTAAGACGTCTGTATTCCTTTTTGCCGGCTTCATTTACTGCATTGTTATATAAGGGTTCGAAATTTAGTAGTGGCAACTATTTATTTACAGCTCGTACAAAATAGATACGTGTCTTAACTTTTTACTGACCTTCAAAGTAGTCACCAGAATTGTGTATAACCCATTGCCAGCGATGTGGAAATCGTATGATACTCTTGTCAGTGCCAGCTGTGTTGACAGTTTGAGCGAAGCGGTCTATTGCCCGATCAATGTGTAGCAGTTCTGAAGCGAATGCCGTGAAGTATTTCCTTCAGTTTACATATCGAGTTGAGCTCACGAGTGCTTAAGTCAGGGGAGTGCAGTAGGTGGTATACCACTGAGCAGTCCCATCAGTTAAACAAATCAGTAACAGCTTGCACTGTATGTGCTTGAGCATTGTCCTGCAAAATGATGGTCAGGTTCTGCAGAAAGTGTCACCACTTCTTTCTCTATGCTGTTCATAGTTGGAACGCAACCTACGACCAGCTTAGAGACAGAAGTGCTGACACTTTCTGCAGGACCTGACCATTATTTTGCAGGACAATGCTCAAGCACATACAGTGCAAGCTGTTACTGATTTGTTTAACTGATGGGCTGCTAAGTGCTATACCACCTACTGCACTCAACTGAGTTAAGCTCTCATGAGTTCAGCTCGATTTCTAAACAGAAGGAAACACTTCATGGCATTCGTTTCGGAAGTGCTACAAATTCTCCGGGCAATAGACGGCGCCTCTCGAGCTGTCAACACAACTGGCACTGCTAAGTGTATCCTACGACTTCCAAATCGCTGGCAATGCTGGTAACTACTTTGAAGGTCAGTAAAACTTGAAACATGTACCATTTTGTACGAGCTGGCCGGCCGATGTGGCCGAGCAATTGGCGCTTCAGTCTGGAACCGCTACGGTCGCAGGTTCGAATCCTGCCTCGGGCATGGATGTGCGTGATGTCCTTAGGTTAGTTAGGTTTAAGTAGTTCTAAATTCTTGGGGACTGATGACAAAAGTTAAGTTCCATAGTGCTCAGAACCATTTGAACTATTTGTACGAGCTTTACATAAATATCTGCCACTATTAAAGTTCCAACCCTCGTATTTTCTCCTGTCATCAATTAAATTCAATATTTCTTTGGTTACCCAAGGATTTCTACTAGCCCTCGTCATTTCATCTGCTCGATCCTCTGCTGCCTTCACCATTTCATCTCTCAAAGCTACCCACTCTTATTCTACTTTATCTCCCTCCCCTGATTCTGTCAGTCGTTCACTAACGCTCTCCTTAAAATTCTCTACAACCTCTGGATCTTTCAGCTTATCCAGGTCCCATGTTATTAAATTCCCACCTCTCTGCAGTTTCTTCAGTTTTATTCTATAGTTCATAACCAATAGATTGCGGTCAGAGTCCACATCTGCCCATGGAAATGTCTTAGAACTGAAAACCTGTTTCCTAAATATCGGTCTTACCATGATATAATCTATCTAAAACCTTCCAGTATCTCCAGGCCTTTTCCATGTATAAAACTTCCTTTCATGATTCTTGAACCAAGTGTTAGCTACGATTAAGTGATGCTCTGTGCAAAATTCTACCATGTGGCTTCCTCTTTCATTCCTTATCTACTATCCGTATTCACCAAATACTTTTCCTTCTCTTCCTTTTCCTACTATCGAATTCCAGCCCCTCATGATTATTAAATTTTCATCTCTCTTCGATATTTGAATGATTTCTTTTGTCTCATCACACATTTCATCAATCTCTTCATCATCTGCGGAAATAGTTGGCATATGAACTTGTATTACTGTGGTAGGCGTGGGCTTCGTGTCTATCTTGGGTACAATAATGAGATCACAATGCTGTTCATAGTAGCTTACTTGTGCTCCTATTTTGTTACTCATTATTAAACCTACTCGCTGGCTGCTGTGACTGATTGGTTCTAGGTGCTTCAGTATGGGACCGCAAGACTGCTATGGTCGCGGGTTCGAATCCTGCCTTGGGCATAGATGTGTGTGGTGTCCTTAGGTTAGACAGGTTTAAGTAGTTCTAAGTCTATGGGAACGGTTGACCTCAGATGTTAAGTCCCATAGTGCTCAAAACCATTTAAATCATTTGAATTAAACCTACTCCTGCATTACGCCTATTTGATTTTGTATTTATAACCATGTATTCACCTGACCCGAAGTCTTGTTCCTCCTGCAACCAAACTTCACTAATTCCCATTACATCTAAATTTAACCTATACATTGCCCTCTTTAAATTTTCTGACATACCTGCCTGATAGGTTCATTCCATGCTCTGATACCAGAACGCCACTTTTCTTTCTCCTGATAATGACACTCTCCTGGGTAATCCCCACCCAGCGATCCAAATGGGGTACTATTTTACCCCAGAATATTTTACCCAAGGGGACGCCATCATCATTTAACATAACAGTAAAGCTGAATGCCCTCAGGAAAAATTACAGCTGTAGTTTCCACTTGCTTTCAGCCATTCACAGTACCAGCACAGCAAGGCCGTTTAGGCACCCAGACTGTTGTCCCTGCAACTACTGGAGAGGGTGCAGCCCCTCTTCAGGAACCACACGTTTGTCTGGCCTCTCAGCAGATACATCTCGGCTGCAAAGTACCGAGAAGAAATCCATTATAACCACATGAGTGGGCGCAATGAAAACAATTTCCACGTGTTGTCAGCAGAAGACGAATCTGTCCCCTCTCCCTGCCAAACGCCCCTGCTCACACCGACGTCAACGTCTCTCCAAGGTACACTGATGGTAACATACTGTTATGTTCCGTTGCCGGTGTGTGTGAATGCTGTCATTTAAAATCAATTGCGCAACACTTTGACATGCCATTCAGTGAGGGGTGAACTGGCTTTTCGGACTACATGACTGACGAACACGAAGTATCTAAGTGGTGGGGGGAAGTTTCTTCAATTTACATTCCCTCTTGCGCCACACTCAGTTAGTAGACGTTCTTACAGTATGTTCGTGTGTCTCATGCGGGACTGCACTCAGGGACATTTTGAAAAGTGTAAAGATCCTCCACAATCCACGGCTGCTTAAAACTGTGTATTACAGAGGTCGATTACGAATTCTCTCTTGACATATACTCCATAAGTGTTATTTACTTGCTGGTATACAATTATTTTGTTTTCAGATAAATTTTAATATCCAGGTCTCATTCAATGTTTTTTATTGCTGGCTGCGAGCTTTAGGCTGGACTAAATTCCCACTGAAGTTCTGTGATCTTTCTTCATTTTGAACAATGTCTAAAATCATATGAATTATCCAGCCTTTTCTTTAATGATGAAATTCTTTAATTTCTCAACAGCGTCTGTCTAGAGTTCTTTTCCTCTTTCATAATTTTATTTATGTACAAAATCTTGACAGGTTTTAGTGCCGCTCATTGCTTTCTTACATATACACAGCTGGAAAGCAAAGACACACACCACTCAATGGTCAGAGATATCACTTCCTATGTCCATTCCTTTCCATTAAGCCGGGTTCCCAACAGATTAATTTTTTGATTGTGTACCTCTTCTGTATATGTACTACATTTATCTGTTTTTCCTTCTTTCTTGCTTCTGGAATATACATATACGAGTAATTACAAGAAAATCAATTGCATTTCTTCAAATTTAAACTGTAAAAAGGTGAAAAAACAGACATGTACAACTCTTGTCTCATAACTAATCAATGCAGATTGTTATTCTACTTTTGATTTTATACTAATGAAGACGATTTTCACAGTGTCCCCATTTATTCTATCACCAGATCCATATTACTGAGAAAATTAAAAAAAATGTCCTTGCTACCAATGCTTTGTCACTGGCCATTAAAAATATTTATACAAACTCTGCCTCTTCAGGCACTGACTCCTATCGATAAAATATCTCCCATGAAATATTTTGGAAATCCAATTTTAGTTTGGATAGAAAAGGAATAAAAATCGCTACTCTCATGTGTTTAATGGTTCCGTGTTCTCAAGAAACTATATACTTCTAGGGGATGAATTTCCATCACAGCAACTACTTAAATGAGTGGTTATTTTAATCTAATAGAATTATGCTTTGAATTTTCCTACGTTAGTACTATGTGAACTGGAAAACTAGATGTCTCCCACAGACAAGTATTTTATCAGTGACTTTATTTGATCAAAGAAACTTCAATACTCTAAATCTTTGAGGTATCAGAACCTTCTTTCAGATGAGATTCACTATCGAAACTACAAATATGTTTCCATTCAGTATTAATAATTCAGATATGCACCAACTGCTACAAATCAGAAATAATTACAGAACCATTTATAGACAAGGAAGGTTGTGTGGTTTTTCCCCTTTTCAACAATAGTTTTGTCTTTTCCTGATTGCTGTCGCTGCTTCTCACTGTGGTCAGCTTCTCAGCCTCTGGTCGTGAAAGTCCCCCTGGAATTTCCCATTTAGTCTGTCTCTCTTGTGTCACCATCAGAATCTGTTCCTTGTTCTTTGTAACACCAAACATATCCATACCACAGCAATATCACCTGAAAAAATTGCCTCATTTACTGTTGATGACTAAGGGAGGTGGTGGTATAAAATTATTTTCGTGATTATTGTCATCTCTGATAAAATGATAGCTCCATTTTGGCCTATCACAGAGCCTCCTTTTCTTTGGATCCCATTAAAGACCTTCCCCCATTACTATAAATATCTTCTTTCTTCATTGTATCATTATTATAACATCCTGTCACCTAATATGTATCTTCTGTATCTATTTAGGAAAATGCAAATCAAGAAATGTTGTCAGAACTTTTTTAATATGTAATTAGTAATACCACTGATAGTGATTTCCTATCTACTCAAAAATACCTTCACCAGAATGTTATATACCATTCTCTTCGCTGCAAGAGTAGAATTTTTGCCTCCTCCAGTTTCACATAACATACTGTAATTGCCTTTATTTAATTTAGAATATTTCTCCATAAAGTTCTTCATTCTACACATGGATGTAATAAAGTTAGTTTTGATTTCATATTTCTAAAGAACACATGAACAGATTTACAGATTGGTTAACCTTCCTGCTTCCTGGATATCTAATCTTCCAGTCATTTCTAATGTGTATCAAGCAGTAGGAAATTAAAAAATTGGTGGAGAATTCAAAATTTAGTGAGAAATTTAAAGACGCCCAAGTGTGCTAGGTGGCATTCCCCACTCCTGTGGGAGAACAATTGGATGTAGGGCTGTCATCCTAAGTAAAAAAATCCATGATGCTGGATGATCCTGCTGGCATTTGTAATGAATAATGTGGGATATGGGAACAACTTGCACTGTTGCAAGATTTTGTGTTTTTCCCATGTGTCTATCACATGAAAAGCCACATAAGATGGTTGTTTGAAGCCAGTAGTCACTCAGAAATGCATGGTTATTTATAACAGTCTGGTCACTTATAGAATTCGTGTGCCTATTCCCTGAGTGTCACACACATATTGCTTGTCCTAGGTCCAATTTTCATTTCGTTTGCATCTGTCCACTTGTGCTATGCTTTTAACACTACGTGAGGGGGAAAGGACCTCCCCATTCTGCACCACCATCCTGTGCTCCTCCACCACCCCATGCCACAACACTGAGCAAGTGTGTGCAATGGGCCAGATGTGTCACAGCTTCCACCTCTGGCTATGCTGTGCTAGGTAGCAGCCAATGTGCATGACCATCAGCTGGGATGGTCAGTCAGATGGCTAATTTACCTGTGTTGCACTGTCACTCAATCCACAGAGCTAGCACTATTCCACTCATCTGCCTAGTATTAACTGTAATCATATTACAATGCTTTTAATGAAGTGTAAATAATACCATCTTAGAGAAAAAATGTGCAATGCAGATGTACATCCCTACTGTAAAAAAATATGGCACTTTATGCAGACATTTGTGTCTGACAATAGCAAGAAAAGAAAGAAGTGTAATTGCATTCATTCTTATAGAAAGAGATTTAAGATTTGTGCAATTCAGTGCAATCCAAATGTAACTGCACGTTGTTATATATATATATATATATATATATATATATATATATATATATATATGTATGTATGTATGTGGGTGTGTAGAAAGAAAACAAATAACTAGATTTTAACAAACTATACTTATTTATTCATCAACATTGATTCATGACAACATGTTTTTACAAAATCATATATCCCATATGTTGTACCAGATCACTATAATATACATATTTCAGCACAGAAAACACAATAGGATCTAACATAATATAATATATTTGTTTCAAAACAGAAAAGCAATGTACAAAAACTGTGCATTCAATATTTACAAAAAACAATTTAACAATGTACAGAAATATATACACAATATGTCTCCTATGTTAATACTTTTTGTCTGCAGTTGATGCACTCACATATTTCCCTTCTAACAGCTAGGAGTAGACATAACACAATTTAAGAAGTTGTAATACAGTTGATGGGCTTATACATTTATGCACTTTAACTGCAGTGGGCAGGGAATTTTAATTCACAAATTTCCTGGGAGATACAACACTGATTTAAAACAAATCCCTTCTGGTATGGCCAGCGGCAGCAGAACTTAACCCAGTGTACAGACAAACACACATGATGTGCAAAACAGTATAACTCGTTCAAATAGTGTGCAAAAAACAAACTCACTGTATGTATGCAGTCACATGCACATGCACTTATAGATATAACCGCATATATATATATATATATATATATATATATATATATATATATATATATATATATATATATATATATATGGGGTCAAGGTGATTGGTAGAGGTAGCACCTTTGCTTGGGGTTGACTCAGTACTGGTCCTCACCACCCCAGGGATGAGCTGAGGAGGTATGCAAGACCTTTGCCTCTGAGGAAGCTACGTCCAAGACCGTCCGTGCGTGGTGAAGAGCCACATCCTACACGAGGTGACCCTGTTAATGCAGAACACGGCGGATCTATAGGAGAAAACCTTGAAAAAAAATCTCACATTCCAAATCCTCAATGCGTCTGTACTCGAGTCGAGCGGCAGCGAGGTCAGCGTCTGTCCATCTAGTAGGTGCGGCTGTATTATATGCTCCAGGAACTGACAATCCCTGGTTCTAAACACCCAGTGGAAACACTGGACCAAAACTTACAAGCTATCATGATTCGTGAGAGTAATGACAGAATTACCCCAGGTGGTAACCAATCCACTCGTCGACAGACGACAACTGGGTTTTCGGATTCTGGGGAACCCGGGCCATCACGATCAGAGTTCTCAAGCAAACTTCGTCCCAAGGTTCCCATGTACATTGGTACCTCTAACATTCAGACCCTAATTCAACCTGGAAAATTACACAACTTAGTAACAGAGCTAGACCAACAAAAAATTAAGATCTTAGCGTTACAAGAAACTAGATTCACGGATGAAAATACAATAGACTATGGAAACTATCGCATGTTCAAGAGCAAGACTGACAAACGAATTGCCAATGGTACGCCACTCCTGGGCATGGCATTTGCGGTGCACAGAAATATATTAGGCTCAATTAGAGAGGTCTCTTCCATAAATAATCGCCTCATGACCATGCGTATCCAGTGCGCCAACAAGAAATACACATTGATAAATGTTCATGCACCCACAAACATAGACAACAAAAAACGCCAACTACAAACTGAAAAATTCTGGACTAAACTTGAAGATGTCATGGCCAAAATTCCCCGGGATGATATCAAAATCTTAATGGGAGATTTCAATGCACAAATTGGCAGAGAGAAAGAACACCAAAAAACTGTAGGGAAATATCCAGCACACAGATTCACCAACAGAAACGGACTGAGATTTATTGAACTTTGCCAACAAAATAATCTAAAAATAATGTCTACATCTTTGAGGAAAAAACCTAGAAAACAAAAGACCTGGAGGTCCCCCATACAAGAGATCGGCGAATATCAGATTGACCACATTGCCATCTCCTATTTCGTACAGAAAGAGATCCATGATGTCCAAGTCCGCAGAGGGGCGAACATTGACTCAGACCACTAATTAACACGTATTAAAGTGAAATTCACCCCAAAAAAATTCTATCCGAAGAAAACACACATGATGAAATTTGACACACGAACAATCAAAGAAACCAGTCTGAAGGAGGAGTGGGAAAAGGAACCAGCTGACTCTTGGGAAAAATTTCGAACAAAAATTACAAAGAAGGCAAAAGAACTGATCCCATTGAAAAAGAACACAAAACACCGCTGGTGGGACTCTGGATCTGAAAAAGCGCTGGAAGAAAGAAAGAAAGCCTTTCTGAAGTATAACAGTAAAAAATCCCCAGAAAATCTAGATCACTTCCACAACACCAGAAGACAAGTGGCAAAAACAATCAGACAAGTCAAGAGGAAGTACCTCAAGGAACAGTGTGAGTCTATTGAAGAAAATTTCCGTAACTATAATGTACGAGACTTCTATAAGACCTTTGCTGGGAGAATCAATGGATACGGCTCACGAAATCTATGTTTCAGAAAACCAGTGGAAAACTAGCGCTCACAAATCGGGAAAATTGTGAGGAGCTGGCGAGATACTTTTCCGGACTCCTCAATTGCCCTGAACCTTCTTCAAGATTCCCTCAAGAAACTGCTGTCTACACAAATCCAGAATCCCCACCACCTACACTAGAGGAGATCCAAAGACATATTCATAGACTGAAAAACAACAAGGCATCCGGAGAAGATAATATCACTGCAGAACTACTTAAAAATCTTGGACCAAATTCCCTCAAAGAACTCACTCAAATCATCACAGACATTTGGCAGACAGAAAAACTACCAGAAGATTGGAAATGCGCCCTAATTCATCCACTGCATAAAAAGGGAGACATGGCAGATATAAACAACTATCGAGGAATCTCCCTTCTCCAAGTCACTTATAAAATCCTCTCAGCTTGTCTTCTTCAACGAACACAAGAACAACTCGAACACAGTATTGGTGAATACCAAGCTGGCTTTCGCCCTCACCGATCCTGTGCAGAAAAAATTTTCAATTTGAAGACAACACTAAAATACAAAGTAGTCAGAAACAGTCCGATCATTTGTTCCTTTGTTGATTTCACAAAGGCTTATGATTCAATCGATAGGCAATCTCTCTTTATTATCCTTGAGGAGCTAGGACTCGATCCGAAAACCCTAAACCTTATCAAAGAAACGCTCACAAACACAACTTCTAAGATAAAATTCCTGGGTGAAATATCAGAGCCCTTCCTGATCAAAACCGGCATCAGACAAGGTGACGGCTTGTTTCCACTCCTCTTCAACCTTGTCTTAGACAAAGTCATCCGAGAATGGGAAAAAGAACTGAAGAATCAAAATTACTGGAAGCCTATACAACTAGGAAGATCTAAAGATGGTATTAAAATTTCATGCTTGGCATTTGCAGATGACGTGGCCATTCTAGCAGAAAACGAGACCACAGCAATTAAACAGATAGACATTCTCAAAGAATGCGCCGAAAAAGTTGGGCTACAAATTTCCTTCCAAAAAACCAAATTCATCTGCTCAAAATTTGAAACTCAAAAACTGACTACAAAATATGGACAAATTGAGAGAGTTCCATTCTTTAAATACTTAGGCGAGGTCCTAGAACCCACAGGGGGAGAGAAAACTGCACAAAAAGTTCGACTGCAAAAACTGAAAAGAGCATACTGGAAAACCCACAACATCTACAATAAAAAGTGTCTCTACATTCACTCAAAAATACTACACTACAATACAGTAATCAAGCCCAAAGCACTATATGCCAGCGAAACACTCACACTCCATAGAAAAGGCGACCTGGAAGGCATCCTGAAAGAGGAACGCAAAATTATCAGAAAGATTCTTGGCCCAAAAAGAACTGAAGATGGATACAGGTTACAGTCTCGGAAAACTACAGAAAAATTATCTAACCTCGCCGCAGACATCCGGAAAAGAAGACTAAAATTTTACGGTCATATCCACGGACTCCCAACACCCAGACTCTCCCACAAAATTTTAATATACATTGAAAAATTGAAAACCATACCCTGGATAAAAGAAACCAAAACAGATCTAGCAAATGCACAAATAAATTCTTCAGAAGTTATAAACAGAAATGTATACAGGCAAAAAATCAATAGTTGGAAAGTACAACCCGAGAATGAAGTTTGCAAGAGACAGGGGACAAAATGGACAGAGGAAAGAAAGAGAATTCATGGGGAAAGAATGAGAGAAGTTTGGAGAATTAAAAAATTGAATCGGAAAAGCTTTGCGTGATCCGTATGGGTCCAATCGCACATAATAATAATAATAATATATATATATATATACAGGATGGTCCACTACAGAAAACGAAACTCGTCTAGCTTGAAGGAGGAAACCAGATGGCGCTATGGTTGGCCTGCTAGATGGCGCTGCCGTAGGTCAAACGGATATCATCTGCGTTTTTTAAAATAGGAACCCCGATTTTTATTACATATTCGTGTAGTTCGTAGAGAAATATGAGTGTTTTAGTTGGACCACTTTTTTCGCTTTGTGATAGATGGTGCTGTAAAGTCACAAAGTATAAGTACATGGTATCACGTACCATTCCGCCAGTGCCGACGGTATTTGCTTCGTGATACATGACCCGTGCTAAAATTGACCGTTTACAAATTGCGGAAAGGGTCGATATCATATTGATTGCGATCAAAATACCCAACGGGCGTGTGCTATGCATGCTGCTGCGTATCCTGGACGACGTCATCGGAGTGACCGGACCGTTCGCCGGATAGTTAGGTTATTTAAGGAAACAGGAAGTGTTCAGCCATATGTAAAACGTCATCCACGACCTGCAACAAATGATAATGCCCAAGTAGGTGTTTTAGCTGCTGTCGCGGCTAATCTGCACATCAGTAGCAGACAAATTGCGGGAGAATCGGGAATCTCAAAAACGTCAGTGTTGAGAATACTACATTAACATCGATTGCACCCGTAACATATTTCTATGCACCAGGAATTGCATGGCGACGACTTTAAACGTCGTGTACAGTTCTGCCGCTGGGCACAACAGAAATTACCGGACGATGTCAGATTTTTTGCACACATTCTACTTAGTGACGAAACGTCATTCACCAACAGCGGTAACGTAAAGCGGCATAATATGCACTATTGGGCAACGGAAAATCCACGATGGTTGCGACAAGTGGAACATCAGCGACCTTGTGGGTTAATGTATGGGATGTATGTTAATGTATGGGATAATTGGCCCCCATTTTGTCGATGGCAATCTAAATGCTGCAATGTATGCTGATTTCCTACGTAATGTTCTACCGATGTTACTACAAGATGCTTCACTGCATGACAGAATAGCAATGTACTTCCAACATGATGGATGTCAGGCATATAGCTCATGTGCAGTTGAAGCGGTATTGAATTGCATATTTCATGACAGGTGGATTGGTTGTTGAAGCACCATACCATGGCCAGTGCGTCACCGGATCTGACATCCCCGGATTTCTTTCTGTGGGGAAAGTTGAAGGATATTTGCTATCGTGATCCCCCAACGACGCCTGATGTCGTTACACGTATTGGCAAATGCATTGAGGTTGAGGGTCATCATTTTGAGCACTTATCACATTATATGTATACTATGATAAGTGGTTGTACTGTGTCATCTACAAACACACACACACACACACACACACACACCAATTTTCACCAATCAGGTCATAACAAGCCAAACCTCGGTTATGATGTACTGCACATTAATGACATTGTGCTTGAGTACTGAGTTGGTGCTCAACGTGTGGTGTGGGAGACAGAATGCGGCCAACACGGCCATGTGGGTACTTCAAGTAGACTTCAATCTTGACAGACATTGGTGCCACACAGCACACACCCATAGCCCAGGTGTCAACACCTGCTTTATTTGGGTTTGGAATTATTATATTCTTCTTGAAGTCTGAGGGTATTTCGCCTGTCTCATACATCTTGCTCACCAGATGGTATAGTTTTGTCAGTGCTGGCTCTCCCAAGGCTATCAGTAGTTCTAATGGAATGTTTTCTACACTCGGGGCCTTGTTTCGACCTAAGTCTTTCAGTGCTCTGTCAAACTCTTCATGCAGTTTCAGATCACCCGTTTCATCTTCATCTACATCCTCTTCCATTTCCATAATATTGTCCTCAAGTCCATCGCCCTTGTATAGACCCTCTATAAGCACCTTCAACCTTTCAGCTGTCCCTTCTTTGCTTAGAACTGGTTTCCATTTGAGCTTTTGACATTCATACAAGTGGTTCTCTTTTCTGCAAAGGTCTCTGCAATTTTCCTGTATTCAGTATGTATCTTACCCCTAGTGATATATGCCTCTACATTCTTACATTTGTCTTCTAGCCATCCCTGCTTAGCTATTTTGCACATCCTGTCGATCTCATTTTTGAGACGTTTTTATTCCTTTACTGCATTGTTATATTTTCTACTTTCAATATCTCTTCGGTTACACAAGGATTTATACTAGCCCTCGTCATTTTACCTGTTCGATCCTCTGCTGCCTTCACTATTTCATCTCTCAAAGCTACCCATTCTTCTTCTACTGTGTTTCCCTCACCCATTCTTGTCAATCATTCACTAATGTTCTCCTTAAAATTCTCTACAACTCATCCAGATCCCATCTCCTTAAATTCCCACCTCTTCCCAGTTTCTTCAGTTTTAATCTACAGTTCATAACCAATAGCTTGTGGTCAGAGTGTACTTCTGCCCCTGGAAATATCTTACAATGTAAAATCTGGTTATTAAATCTCTGTCTTACCATTATATATCTGAAACCCTCCAGTGTCTCCACTCGTCTTCCACATATATAACCTTCTTTTATGATTGTTAAACCAAGTGTTAGCTACGATTAAGTGATGCTCTGTGCAGAATTCTACCAGGTGGCTTCCGCTTACATTCCCTATCCCCATTCCATATTCACCGAATACTTTTCCTTCTCTTCCTTTTCTCACTATTGAATTCCAGTCCGCCATGATTATTAAATGTTCGTCTCCCTTCAGTATCTGAATAATTTCATTTATCTCATCATATATTTCATCAATCTCTTCATCATCTGCGCACCTAGTTGGCATATAAACTTGTACTACTGTGGTAGGTGTGGACTGAGTGCCTATCTGGGCTACAATAATGCACTCACTATGCTGTTCATAGTAGCTCACCTGTGCTCCTATTTTTTTATTGATTATTTAACCTACTCCTGCATTATCCCTATTTGACTTCGTATTTATAGCCCTGTATTCACCTGACCAGAGGTCTTGTTCCTCCTGCCACTATTTCCACTATATCTAACTTTAACCTGTCCATTTCTCTTTTTAAATTTTCTAACCTGCCTGCCTGACTAAGGTATCTGACATTCCACGCTCCGATACATACAACGCCCGTTTTCTTTCTCCTGATAACTTCACCCTTATGAGTAGTCCCCGCTCGGAGATCCGATTGGGGGACTATTTTACCTTCAAAATATTTTACCCAAGAGGACGCCATCATCATGTAACCATACAGTAAAGCTACATGCCCTCGGGAAAAATTACGGCTGTAGTTTCCTCTTGCTTTGAGCTGTTCGCAGTACCAACACAGCAAGGCCGTTTTGGTTAATGTTACAAGGCCAGATAAGTCAATAATCCAAAATGTTGCCCCTGCAACTATTGAAAAGGCTACTGCCGCTCTTCAGGAACCACATATTTGTCTAACCTCTCAACAGATACCTCTCCATTGTGGTTCCACCTACGGTACGTCTATCTGTATCGCAGAGGCACGCTAGCCCCCCCCCCCACTAATGGAATGGTCCGTGGTTCATGATTTGAGGGGGGGGAGGTGGTAAAGTAATATTGGATCTGCAAAGTGAGTTTTCACAGACTCGTAATGGAACTGGTAGTGGTTGAATTTAGATAGTGTAATACACACGTATCCACACTGGTGCAAAATGTTGCCCATCTCCACAGTGACGAATTCTTCTTTCAAGGTTGTGCCCTGTTTAAAATTCGGATTTTCGATATAATCTGCTGCACCATAACACCCGTCCGATCAGGCAGATAAGTGAATTTCGCAATGTTTCTGATATTTTGCCCAGTTTAGCCGAAAATTGCATTTTTCATAAGATTGTAAAAATTTTTCTCACATCTACATGTTGTGAGAACCCTGTATTCTTCTTTCAAAACAATGTTTCCCTTCAACAAGGGATATTTCTTGAAGGAAATAGCACATACGGCTGTATCCAGCTCCAACCCCAACTTGAGACATTGCTGGAGGTTACAGTAATGTAGTATGTACCTTGTTCTTTTCCTCCAGCGTTATCATCAACTTGGGGTAGGAAGTTTCTGCTGGAACTCAGCACTCTCTACTCATGCAAACTAATATGATGTATGAAAAATACCTCTGAATCATACTCCGTGTCTAAATTTGTTGGAATGTATTAGATTTTCTTACCCAGTCTGGCGATGTACTTATCAGAGTGCTACCAAAAGCTTGAAGAAGTTAGAGGTTTTTGCACAGCATACCTGTCTATGTAATGTACATCTAAGTACTTGGTGTTACTTGAAGCACCTAATACATTGAACTGTTCAAACAGTTGTTTTGGCATTCCTATGGACAAACTGAAATGAAATTTCGTGTCACGAGGGCCTCCCAGCGGGTAGGCCTGATCGCCTGGTGCAAGTCTTTTGAGCCAACGCCACTTCGGCGACTTGCGCTTCGAATGGACATACTGGGAGACTCCCACGAATCCCTCAATCGAAAGTAAAGCAGTATGATAACATTGATCAGGAGTTCAGTTTTGACATGCATCTTTCTCAACATGTCGCCCCACAAAAACCTTGGAATTAATAGCAGTAGGCAAGATGCAGACTGTATGCTCCAGGCATACACTCTGAAATCAATTGGAAACATTTGCAACTAAGTACACGTCTGTGCCCATACGAAGTTTTACGAACTCCTTCCATAAACTCTCTGCATGCCCACACTCTGCATCTAAAGCTGCATTGCCTGAATGTATGGTGCTGAATGTGGTTTGCATACCAGCAATGTGGATTCACTGAGTTGCTCCCAAAAATCATGATATTCATATGGGGAAACCCTCTTTTTTCAGTACTAGCTGAAACTTAGTATCATCAGGAAATGCAACTTGAGTGAGATTTACGAGTAAATCATTCTGACACATACTTGCATCAACTTTCTGTAGTGTATCTTTCGCATACCGTAGTCAGCCAAGGCTCTACTAGAAATTGAGCGCCATGCCGATTAAATTGTGAATAAAAGTTGTTACATGTCTTGGGAGTTGGGAATTTAAGTTGCATGCATAATGTGCAGCACCGCAGAATTTGTCAATTAGAGTGCAATGATCCTTATGCAGTGTTTCCATTTCCTATGTAACTACCCACAAGTATAACAACCAGCTGCATTCTTTTACAGTAATTTATGCTCCTGCATTTTGGTTATAGGGATGGTGTTATAAATATCAACAACATTGCTTGCAGGGTTTTCGAGCTCAGAGAGCAACCAGCCCACACGACTGTCTCCAATGTATGGACGAAATGATTAAGACAAACCATATGCACATACAACTTGATATGCTGCTACAAGAGACACGTACCATTTTGTGAGAATGGTATGTCAGGCAGTAGGATCACCCTCAAAACCTCTCCACGGGACTGTATACAGCAAAGAATACTCGTTCCTTGCTGAGAAAATTCTTAAAATTTAAGAATTCACGTTGCTCTAAAGGTGTTAAGGTATTGCTGCGTGTAACAGATCCTTGGTGGAACAATCTAACAAGTGATTTGTTGATCACTCACTCATTTTACAAGCTGGAACATTATTGTGACTAGAACAATATTCCAGAAAGGTAGAATAAAGTTTTTTCCCAACTATGATCACAAAATTGTTAGGTCCTTAATCTAACAATTTTGGTCAATGATCGCCATCTCCAAATCTGCACCAAAGAATGGGAAAAACATAAATACAACTAGTAGTATTATAACCCTACCACTGCTGTTGTAATTTAGAATGCTTTTACCTAAATAACTGAAAACTCGGTCTCTGTGTTGCCCTGTATAGCCCTCTTACTCAATTTAGTTTAGTTTCCAAATAAAGTACACTGTGGGAGGATAGTCCCATTAATAGGAAAAGCTAATCAATAGAGTTACTTTTTTCAGGATTTGATCATGTGTTATGTCTAATGGATAAGTAAATTAGACTACTTAATTCTTTTTCTAAGATTTTACACAGTGGTTAGAAAGAAACACAGTATGAATAGCATTATATTGAAGCTAAAACAACTCAGTTCCAAGTTCATTTAATGGTTTAAAATATGTACTAACGATTGCCAGCCTATCCAAGCTATGAAACAGTACGGCATTGGGAAAGCAGAAGTATGAATTTAGCTATTTTCTTGCTACTGTTTAAATTCCTTCTTCAAATAAATATTACTCCACGTGAACAATGTTGAACTACACCGTTATACATTACGTTTTTATAAGACAAAATGCCCATTAGATAACTTAAAGGGAGCTAAGAAAAATTGGCCAGAGGGGACCTTTAGAAAAGCGCATTCCCTGTTCAACAAGCTGAAATACTAAAATACTTAAATACTAAAGCACACTCTTTGTATACTGAACATTTCATTTGCGGAAATCCTCTTTCTTACTGAATTTTGCTTTCAAAAGCTATTACCCTTTGAACTAACTCTATAGTCATTTAACAGATTCTAGTAACTTGGCTTCACTCTGATTATATTTTAAATAAGCAATCTTTTACCATAACACTTTTCAATAGTTCAGAAAACATTTAAAACAAGAATAGTTTTGCTTTATTTCTTTGTAATGTACTAAAGCATGGATGTATTATTGTTGTTGTGGTCTTCAGTCCAGAGACTGCTTTGATGCAGCTCTCCATGCTGCTCTATCCTGTTCAAGCTTCTTCATCTCCAAGTAACTACTGCCACCTACATCCTCCTGTAATGCTTAGTGTATTCATCTCTTGGTCTACCTCTATGATTTTTACCCTCTACTCTTCCCTCCATCACTAAATTTGTGATCCCTTGACGAAGCAGAATGTGTCCTACCAACCGATAACTTCTTCTAGTCAAGTTGTGGCACAAATTGCTCTTCTCCTCAATTCTATTCAGTACCTCCTCATTAGTTATGTGATCTACCCTTATACTCTTGTAAACTATTTATCATCCATGTTTCACTTCCATAAATGGCTACACTCCATACAAATACTTTCATACTTTCAGAAAAGATTTCCTGGCACTTATATTTACAGTCGATTATAACAAATTTCTCTTCTACAGAAACGCTTTCCTTACCAAAGCCAATCAACATTTTATATCCTCTCTACATCAACCATCATCAGTTATTTTGCAGCCCAAATAGCAATACTCATCTACTACTTCAGGATTGAGTAACATCAGGGATAGGATACAACCCTACCTCACTCCCATCCCAATCACTGCTTCCCTTTCATGCCCCCCTACTCTTATAACTGTCATCGGGCTTCTGTACAAATTGTAAATACCGTTTCACTCCCTGTATTTGACCCCAGCCACCTTCAGAATTCGGAAGAGAATATTTCAAGCAACATTGTCAAAAGCTTTCTCTAAGTCTACAAATACTAGAAACGTAGTTTTGCGTTTCCTTAATTTACCTTCTAAGGTAAGTCGTAGGGTCAGTATTGCCTCACGTGTTCCAACATTTCTACGGAATCCAAACTAATCTTCCCCAATGTCGGCTTCTACCACTTTTTCCATCCGTCAGTAAAGAATCCGTGTTAATATTTTGCAGCCATGACTTATTAAACTGATAGCTCAGTAATTTTCACATCTGTCAACACCTGCTTTCTTTGGGATGGGAATTATTATATTATTCTTGAAGCCTGCGGTTATTTCGCCTGTCTCATACATCCTACTCATCAGATGGTATAGTTTTGTCATAGCTTGCTCTCCCAAGGCTATCAGTACTAATGGAATGTTGTCTACTCCTGGGACCTTGTTTCAACTTAGGTCTTTCAGTGCTTTGTCAAATTCTTCATGCAGTATCATATCTCCTACTTCATCTTCACTTACATCCTCTTCCAAGATGGCCGCCGAGTAAGTGACGCCAGAAACCATTTCCAGAAAGTTAAGTGATTTAGAGAGGAATATAATTTAGTTTAACGCCGACAACAAATTAAATACGTGCATTAGTGTATCGTTTAGTCTTGCCATTAAAGGTTTGACTTTTCTTTGCGTATTTTTTCAGAAAACACGAAAAGATCGTAACTTCGCGAAGTCGCGCTTAGGCTTAAATTTTGTAAACGTGTTTGTTTCTTGTTTCACGGTAATTTAACTAGTTTCTCGGTAACAAATAAGTAAACTACCCTAAATAGCGTATAACTTCATTGTTTTAATACAGATTTCAGAAAATCAGCGTAACTTTATATCAAAAACTTGCCTATATACACTCCTGGAAATTGAAATAAGAACACCGTGAATTCATTGTCCCAGGAAGGGGAAACTTTATTGACACATTCCTGGGGTCAGATACATCACATGATCACACTGACAGAACAACAGGCACATAGACACAGGCAACAGAGCATGCACAATGTCGGCACTAGTACAGTGTATATCCACCTTTCGCAGCAATGCAGGCTGCTATTCTCCCATGGAGACGATCGTAGAGATGCTGGATGTAGTCCTGTGGAACGGCTTGCCATGCCATTTCCACCTGGCGCCTCAGTTGGACCAGCGTTCGTGCTGGACGTGCAGACCGCGTGAGACGACGCTTCATCCAGTCCCAAACATGCTCCATGGGGGACAGATCCGGAGATCTTGCTGGCCAGGGTACTTGACTTACACCTTCTAGAGCACGTTGGGTGGCACGGGATACATGCGGACGTGCATTGTCCTGTTGGAACAGCAAGTCCCCTTGCCGGTCTAGGAATGGTACAACGATGGGTTCGATGACGGTTTGGAAGTACCGTGCACTATTCAGTGTCCCCTCGACGATCACCAGTGGTGTACGGCCAGTGTAGGAGATCGCTCCCCACACCATGATGCCGGGTGTTGGCCCTGTGTGCCTCGGTCGTATGCAGTCCTGATTGTGGCGCTCACCTGCACGGCGCCAAACACGCATACGACCATCATTGGCACCAAGGCAGAAGCGACTCTCATCGCTGAAGACGACACGTCTCCATTCGTCCGTCCATTCACGCCTGTCGCGACACCACTGGAGGCGGGCTGCACGATGTTGTGGCGTGAGCGAAAGACGGCCTAACGGTGTGCGGGACCGTAGCCCAGCTTCATGGAGACGGTTGCGAATGGTACTCGCCAATACCCCAGGAGCAACAGTGTCCCTAATTTGCTGGGAAGTGGCGGTGCGGTCCCCTACGGCACTGCGTAGGATCCTACGGTCTTGGCGTGCATCCGTGCGTCGCTGCGGTCCGGTCCCAGGTCGACGGGCACGTGAACCTTCCGCCGACCACTGGCGACAACATCGATGTACTGTGGAGACCTCACGCCCCACGTGTTGAGCAATTCGGCGGTACGTCCACCCGGCCTCCCGCATGCCCACTATACGCCCTCGCTCAAAGTCCGTCAACTGCACATACGGTTCACGTCCACGCTGTCGCGGCATGCTACCAGTGTTAAAGACTGCGATGGAGCTCCGTATGCCACGGCAAACTGGCTGACACTGACGGCGGCGGTGCACAAATGCTGCGCAGCTAGCGCCATTCGACGGCCAACACCGCGGTTCCTGGTGTGTCCGCTGTGCCGTGCGTGTGATCATTGCTTGTACAGCCCTCTCGGAGTGTCCGGAGCAAGTATGGTGGGTCTGACACACCGGTGTCAATGTGTTCTTTTTTCCATTTCCAGGAGTGTACATTTGTTTATAGGCCTAATTCTCGTAACGTTTTTGGAGAATCAAAGTTAAAGTACCTCGTTTAATTGTCCTTTTTATCATTCAATCGAGTGAAATATATAATAAATAGCGTATACCTTCATTGTTTTAATACAGATCTCAGAAAAACAGCGGAATTTTAAATCAGAAACTTGCTTATATACATTTGTGAATAGGCTTAATTCTTGTAACGTCTTTTTTGATTTTCGGTAATTTAATTGATTTATTCTAGCTAAAGTATTATTTTTGCCATGAGTGAGAACTGCCTGACTTGCCGTAGAATTGTTAGTTCCGGGGTTTGGTGTGATGGATGTAGTAGTTTTTTTCACTGGGGGGATTGCAGTGGCGTGGGTGTTGGGAAAGTGGATCAGGCTCATCAGTGGTTATGTAGGATTTGCAGCAGAGATAGGAGGATAGTGGAACAGGAGGGGAAAATTGCTGCCCTTCAGGCTGAGCTAGATCAGGCTAGGGAAGATCTGGACAGGTTAAGGAGGGAGAAGGGCAAAGAGAGGTGGGAAGTGGCAACAGGTAGCAGAAGGAACAGGCCTAGAACTAAGTCTGACAGTTTTGTGGCGAATGTCAAAAATAAGTTTGACCTGTTGCTTCAGTTAGAAACTGATGAGCCTCAAGCAGAGGTAGGTGTAGACAGGACACAACAAACTTTCAATAGGAAATTGAAAAAGAATGTAGGAAAGTCATCGAAAAGGAAGAAAGTTTTGTTGTTAGGCAGTTCTCATGCCAGAGGTGTAGGCCAACTTCTGCAGGAGGAATTAGGACCAGAATACCAGGTCACAAATTTTTTCAAACCAAGTGCTAGTCTGGATCAGGTGACAGAGGATTTAGGTTCACTCTGTAAAGGATTTACCAGGGAAGACACCGTGGTTATTGTGGGAGGGCCAGGGAACAGCATCGACAGAGATCCTGGGTACAGTATAGAGTGTGACCTGGTAAAGATTGCGTCGGCATCGAGACACACCAATGTTGAGTTTGTATCTGTCCTGAGACGCCATGACCGGCCTCATTTGAACTCTTCTGTTGGGAGAGTTAATTTGGAGTTGGAACGGCTGCTTGGGTCGGGTGCGGGGGCTCATATTGGTGTGGTTCCTGTTGATTATCTCAGTAGGTGGGACTACACCAGGCACGGCCTACATCTCAATAGGAAAGGGAAGGGGAAACTGGCTGGGGTAATAGCAGGAAATTTAAGGGGGGGAGGCACTGCCATGAATGGTAAAATACCAGTGGTTACAGGTGTTGGAGCAGCACCTTTTTTAGGATAGGTAAGACAGAAAGATGTCAAGTTCTACGAGAGGTCAGGATTGAAACAAATCTTCAGTTTAGGAAAGAAATTAAACAGCACAATTCTAGCACATTGGATCACCAATCACAGCTATCAATTATAAATTTTCACCAATCACCAGAAATTTTATCTCCACCAAGTTGTATCTCAGTCCTAGGTAATTGCATTGATGAATTAAAGCCACCCAACCCAGTTGACATAATCTGCCTCTCTGAACACCGTGTGACCACTGGTATAGGAACTAGGCCTAAGCACAATGAGAAACTCAGACAGGAGAGTACTGCAAATGTTAGAATAAGGAAAGTTTCTCATAAAAGTATAATTAAAAATAATGTAAGTATATTTCATCAAAATATTGGGAGTTTAAAGAATAAAGTAGATGAGCTTCTGGTTTGTTTAGAAGATTTAGAAGCTGAGAATGAAATAGATATACTATGCCTGTCTGAGCATCACATTGTTACTGATATCGATAAGGTAAATATAAGTGGATATAAGCTCTCTGCACATGTAATGAGAGAAACTATGGAGAAAGGAGGAGTTGCCATATATGTAAAAAGTTATCATTGTGCAAAAAGTATAGAAACAAAAAAGTTTTGCGTAGAGAAACATATAGAAGCATGTGCCTGTGAGCTTAAATTAAATAAAGGCACATTTATAATTGTAACTGTATATAGGTCCCCATCAGGAAATTTTCATCTATTTCTGAAAAATTTGGACTCCTTGTTGTGCTATCTGTCAGACAGGGGGAAGCAAATTATTATTTGTGGGGACTTCAATGTAGATTCTCTGAAAGAGGGTAATAGGAAAAATGACCTTGAAGTATTACTCGGTTCTTTCAATTTGACACCCGTTATTGATTTTCCTACTCGGGTGGTAAAGGATAGCAGCTCACTGATAGATAACTTCTTTATAGACCAAGATAAGTTTAACCAGATAAATGCTCAGCCTGTTGAGAATGGTCTTTCTGATCATGGTGCACAGCTAGTTACAATATATGACATAGCTCCATTCAGCAATACTAAACAGTCCTCCAAAGTAGTACGTTCAGTCAACGATTTAACAATTGCAAATTTCAGGGAAAGCCTACAGCAGTTAGACTGGGATGAGGTGTACCGTGAACCTGATGCCAATTTAAAATATAATTTATTTCATGACATTTTTGTAAATGCATTTGAAAACTGCTTCCCCAAGGAAATAGTTAAATGTACTCGTAAGAAACCTTGTAACAAACCATGGCTTACTAAGGGTATAAAAATATCTAGTAACCGGAAAAGGGAAATGTATCTGACAGCAAGAAAGAGTAGTGACCCAGAAACTATCAAAAATTATAAAAACTACTGTCTTATATTAAGAAAAGTTATTAAAAAATCCAGGAGTATGTGTATCATGTCTGAAATCAGCAACTCTGATAATAAAATTAAAACAATTTGGAATATTATTAAAAGAGAAACAGGTCAACCAAGAGCAGAGGAAGACAGTATTACCATCAAATTGAATGAAAACTTTACGAACAAAAAGTCAGAAGTTGAAAATATTTTTAATAATCATTTTCTAAATGTTGTGGATATAGTAGGATCCAGGTGTTCATTAGAAGATGCTAGGCTGTTAATGGAAGAGGCCATACCTATGCAATTTGATACAATTGAAATCTCACCCACTTCTCCCTCTGAAATTAGGAAAATAATAAACTTGCTTAAAAGCAAAAACTCACATGGAATTGATGGCATTTCCAGCAAAATACTAAAAGCTTGTTCTCAACAGATAAGTAAGATTCTCAGCCACCTGTGTAATAGCTCTCTGGAACAGGGCATTTTCCCTGATAGACTGAAATATGCTATTGTTATACCTTTGCATAAAAAGGGGGATAGATCTTATGTCAACAATTACCGTCCAATCTCCCTTCTAACAGCTTTATCCAAAATTTTTGAGAAAGTAATGTATTCAAGAGTAGCTTCACATATCTGTAAAAATGAAGTACTAACAAAATGTCAGTTTGGTTTCCAGAAAGGTTTTTCAACAGAAAATGCCATATATGCTTTCACCAGTCAAATTTTGAATGATCTGAATAACCGAACACCACCCATTGGGATTTTTTGTGACCTCTCAAAGGCTTTTGATTGTGTAAATCATGAAATTCTGCTAGACAAGCTCAAGTATTGTGGCATGAGTGGGACAGTGCACAAATGGTTTAATTCGTACCTAACTGGAAGAGTGCAGAAAGTTGAAATAAGTAGTTCTCGCAACATGCAAAGATCAGCACATTCCTCAAACTGGGGAACTATCAAGAATGGGGTTCCACAAGGGTCAGTCTTGGGTCCTTTGTTGTTCTTATTATATGTTAATGACTTGCCATTCTATATTCATGAAGAGGCAAAGTTAGTTCTCTTTGCTGATGATACAAGTATAGTAATCACACCTGACAAACAAGAATTAACTGATGAAATTGTCAATACTGTCTTTCAGAAAATTACTAAGTGGTTCCTTGTAAACGGACTCTCACTGAATTTTGATAAGACACAGTACATACAGTTCCGTACAGTGAATGGTATGACGCCATTAATAAATATAGACCTTAATCAGAAGCATATAGCTAAGGTAGAATATTGCAAATTTTTAGGTGTGTCCATTGATGAGAGATTAAATTGGAAGAAACACATTGATGATCTGCTGAAACGTTTGAGTTCAGCTACTTATGCAATAAGGGTCATTGCAAATTTTGGTGATAAACATCTTAGTAAATTAGCTTACTACGCCTATTTTCACTCATTGCTTTCATATGGCATCATATTTTGGGGTAATTCATCACTGAGGAATAAAGTATTTATTGCACAAAAGCGTGTAATCAGAATAATAGCTGGAGTCCACCCAAGATCATCCTGCAGACATTTATTTAAGGATCTAGGGATATTCACAGTAGCTTCTCAGTATATATACTCTCTTATGAAATTTGTTATTAACAACCAAACCCAATTCAAAAGTAATAGCAGTGTGCATAACTATAATACTAGGAGAAAGGATGATCTTCACTATTCAAGATTAAATCTAACTTTGGCACAGAAAGGGGTGAATTATACTGGCACAAAAGTCTTTGGTCACTTACCAAATAGTATCAAAGGTCTGACAGATAACCAACAAGTATTTAAGAAGAAATTAAAAGAATTTCTGAATGTCAACTCCTTCTACTCCATAGAGGAATTTCTAGATATAAATTAAGAAAAAAAGGAAAAAAAAAATATTTAAAAAATAAAAAAATAAAAAATAAAGAAAAACAAAAAACGCAATAAAATAAAGTTGTTGTATTAACTTAAGTATGTTGTTAAATTAGCCTAATTATGTCATGTATTGGAAAATTCGACTCGTTCCACATCATTACGAAATATCGTATTCATGATCCATGGAACTAGTATTAATCTAATCTAATCTAATCATTTCTATAATACTGCCCTCAAGTAGATCTTCTATATACTCCTTCCATCTTTCTGCTTTCCCTTCTTTGCTTAGAACTGGTTTTCTATCTGAGCTCTTCATATTTATACAAGTGTTTCTCCTTTTCTCCAAAGGTCTCTGTAATTTTCCTGTAGGCAGTATCTATATTACCCCTAGTGATATATGCCTCTACATCCTTACATTTGTCCTCTAGCCATCCCTGCATAGCCATTTTGCACTTCCTGTCGATCTCATTTTTGAGCCGTTTGCATTTATCCTTCCTTCACTTAGTGCATTGTTCTACTTTCTCCTTCATCAATTACATTCAGTATCTCTTCTGTTACCCAAGGATTTCTACTAGCCTCCAGCTTTGTACCTTCTTAATCCTCTGCTACCTTCACTATTTCATCTCTCAAAGCTACCCATTCTTCTTCTACTGTGTTTCCCTCCCTCGTTCTTGTCAATCGTTCAGTAATGTTCTCCTTAAAATTCTCTACAACCACTGGTTCTTTCAGCTTATCCAGATCCCATCGCCTTAAATTACCACCTCTTCCCAGTTTCTTCAGTTTTAATCTATAGTTCAATAGCTTGTGGTCAGAGTGCACTTCTGTTCCTGGAAATATGTCACAATGTAAAACCTGGTTACTAAATCTCTGTCTTCCCATTATATATATGAAACCTTCCAGTGTCTCCAGGCCTCTTCCACATATACAACGTTCTTTCATGGTTCTTGAACTAAGTGTTAATTACGATCAAGTGATGCACTGTGCAGAATTCTACCAGGTGGCTTCCTCTTTCATTCCATCCCCTCCCATTCCGTATTCATCTAATACTTGTCCTTCTCTTCCTTTCCCTACTATCGAATCCAGTTCCCCATGACTATTAAATTTTCGTCTCCCTTCACTTTCTGAATAATTTTTTTTTATCTCATCGTATATTTCTTCAATTCCTGCATCATCTGCGGAGGTAGTTGGCATATAAACTTGTAATACTGTGGTAGGTGTGGGCTTTGTGTCTATCTTGGCTACAATAATGCGTAAACTATACTGCTCGTAGTAGCTTACCTGTACTCCTATTTTTTATTCACTATTAAACCTACTCCTGTATTACCTTGGATTTGGTACTTAATACCCTGTATTCACCTGTCCAGAAGTCTTGTTCCTCCTCTAACGGAACTTCACGAATTCCCACTATATCTAACTTTAATCTATCCATTTCCCTTTTTAAATTTTCTAACCTATCTGCCCGATTAAGGTATCTGACATTCCAAGCTCCGATCCGTAGAACGCCAGTTTTCTTTCTCCTGATAACGACGCCCTCCTGAGTAGTCCCCGCCTGGGGATCCGAATGGGGGCTATATTACATGAGGAATATTTTACATAAGAGGACGTGTTATTACTCTAACTAAAATTCTCGTTACGCCTTTCAGCTAAACAACTAAGACAACTCTTTACACAAAAACAATTAAAATGGTGACTCTTTATATTAACTTGGCACTTCAGAAGTCTATAAAACAGGATAGATCAATCAAACACTTGGAAGGAACCCTACATAGTTATAAAATTAGGATGAAACAACAGGGTAAACCAGTTTCTTTAAAGTTCAAGAATGATTATTCAGTTACAAAACACAGTTTAAATTAATGGTACACGCTGTACAAAAGTAAAATACCAATTGTAAATTGGCATTCAAAGCTTCTCCTGCTCCACAAGGGTGTTGCCTCAATCACCGCTGCCACAGACCGTGTGACTTACTTTCCGCACTTGCTCTAGGTGGCGCGCCAATTCGCCCTTGCCACCTCTTCCATTTCCAGAGCCACTTTCGTTTCATTCAAAAGCACCCTGGCTTTTACATAACACCTATTTCTTACATTGTTCCTAAGTGTGACCATTTATTACAGATAAATTACTCACATTTAATACAAAATGTCATCAGAAAATTATTTATCGTGATAGACAGTTTACATAGTATTTCACGTACATTACTTACATGCAATGCAAAGAACTTCAACCTCCAGTATAGCACACTTTACTTTACATTTTGAAGGAAAAAATTATAAAAATTTTAATGAACCATAAATAAATAGTGTCATAGTCTGTCTATCATAGTCTGTCTACATTTTGAAAAAATTAAATACACGATATTGCCGGCTGGTGTGGCCTTGTGGTTCTAGGCGCTTGAATCTGGAACCGCGTGACCGCTACGGTCACAGGTTCAAATCCTGCCTCGGGCATTGATGTGTGTGATGTCCTTAGGTTAGTTAGGTTTAAGTAGTTCTAAGTTCTAGGGGACTGATGATCACAGATGTTAAGTCCCATAGTGCTCAGAGCCCAATAGACGATATTGGAAATTATTACTGGCACACTTATGGAAAACATGCGCTTAAATATAAGAAGGCCTGAGTGTTTTAAGACATGTCTTAGTATAACGAAGCCTTAGTAGCATGATCACAAGATAAATGCAAAATCAGCTTAGCATCGCTGCGTACACACTGATGGGGGAAAATCAATTAAACAAGAAGGAGTTGTGCAACATAAACGGAAGTTGAGAGGCCTGTTTCTACATCTGAGATACGATGTCTATTCAAATTTCGCGCGAGTCGCATCTGCGTGGCGCTAGTAGTGTCACTATGAGGATGCAGACCAGGTCGTCAGTGTTATTTATCCTTGAGATTGGACGTAGCGAGATGATGTTAGTTAAGAATACCTTTAAAGCTATAAAGACTGCCTTATCAACACCTGACTGAATTTGAATGAGGTCATGTAATAGGGCTATGACAAGCTGCGATACTTACGAAATATTTGGCAGGAATAAAGGCACTGTGCATTATTACAGGCACCAGTCGTCATGAGAATGTACAGTCGGAAGAAAACCGGGCTCAGAACGACAGAGAGAAGAGACCATCCTGTTCAGCATACGGCTCTGATGAACCGTGCTGCATCTGCAGCAGTAATCTGAGCAGCAACTGGACTCACAGTGACATAACAAACTGTTACAAATCAATTACTTTAAGGACAGCTGCGAGTCGGACAACCTGTAGCGTGCAGTCGACTGAAATCAAACCACTGCCACTGGCGAGTTCAGTGGTGTCAAGAGAGAGCACACTGGAGTGTGGGGCTGAGGTCTGCCGTATTTCCTCATGAAGGTTGGTTGTGCCTCAGTGACGACCCTGTGGCGGTTAGAAGAGGGCTAGCAACCAGCCTGTCTGTGTGCTGGACACACTGGACATACATCTGGAGTTATGGTCTGGGGTGCGATTTGCTATGACTGCAGGAGCACTTTCGTGGTTATCCCAAGCACGCTGACTGTGAAATTTTACGTCAGTCTGGTGATACGAGCTGCTGTACTGCCATTCATGAACAACATTCTAGGGTACGTTATGCAACAGCATAATGCTCGCCTACATTGTAACCCAACATGGTCTATACAGTGCCAACAGGCTTCCTTGACCTGCTCAACCACTACATCTGTATCCAGTCGAACACATATTTGACATCATCAGATGACAAGTCCAGCATTATCTGCAACCAGCATTAATTCCATTCCACAAACTGACATCCGCCACCTGTACAAGACAATCCATGCACGTTTGCATTCTTGGAATCAAGATCCTGGCTGTTACACCGGTTATTAATGTACCACCATTTCGTATTTGCTATGTCTTATCTCACACCTGCATTAATCTATGATCTTGAAATGTTAATCGCTTAAATGTGTTCGCCAAACACATACATTCCTGAAATGTCACTACTCTACATAAATTTTCTTTGCATTGTTATTTCTTTCCATCAGTGTATTTAAAATATAGTGTAAACTAGGCCATAGTGTGGAGAGAGTAAGCTTGTTAACAGCGCTATTGTTCACAACACACTGCTGAACAGTAGCCAAGGCCTACCCTTATTCATCAGTTACATAATAGCACAATATGCAATGAAGGAAGAATGCAAAAAGTAAAGTTTACAATTGGCTTAACGGTTGTATAAGATACTACAGTGATAGAATGCAACAAATGAAAATGTGCCTAAAGTTAAATTTAAACCGTTAAAACGAAGTGGTTAAGATACAATATGTAACTCTGTATGCTGTTGTAGCGATTTTATGTACAAAAAAATAATGACGTACATGAGAACACAAAGCTAACAGAATTTTATAAAAATGATAAAGTAAATATGGAAAAAAGCCAAATGGATAAAAATACAGTCTTCAGTAAGTAATCTACGCAATCTCTTGGCATGGCCACTAAAATGCCCTTAGGCGACAAAAGGTCAGTGGAACTGAACCGCTAGAGAGCCCATCATACCCAGTGACATGCCGGCACCAGAACAGAATAATAAAATATTGTGTTGGCGGAAGAGCCAACACTGTGTTACTATTGGAGGCTGAAATGCACGCGTTTTAGCTCATGCAGGCTGGCGTGAGGAGGGAAGGACTATACTGACGTGAGGTCTGGAACATGACAAGGAATTAGAATTCAGAAAGCGGACGTAATTAGTTTGATACTTAACTTTAATCCATTAATGATGAAGTCGCTCTTGAAGGTACATGATTCATAATATCAATATCAATAGTAACTGAATATGGCGCCTTGCTAGGTCGTACCAAATGACGTAGCTGAAGGCTATGCTAAACTGTCATCTCTGCAAATGAGAGCGTATGTAGCCAGTGAACCATCGCTAGCAAAGTCGGCTGTACAACTGTGGCGAGTGCTAGGGAGTCTCTCTAGACTAGACCTGCCGTGTGGCGGCGCTCGGTCTGCAATCACTGATAGTGGCGACACGCGGGTCCGACGTATACTAACGGACCGCGGCCGATTTAAAGGCTACCACCTAGCAAGTGTGGTGTCTGGCGGTGACACCACATTCCTCCCCCGCAAATTGACGGACCGTTGTGGTATAAGGCCTCCACCCGCCGTGGGGAGGACCCCATGTTGACGTATGCGACGAGGTGGGGAACCTAACAACAGATGAGGCTGTGCCACCCGCACCCTGCCATTCTGAACGCGGGGAGCTAGGGAACGCCTGAAAACCTACTCCAGGGTGCACGCCAACATGCGGTGTATGCGCCCATAGAGAGTCAGGAGGGGCCGAAGGGTCGACCTCCATCGGGCCGTGGCACCCAACGGGCGAAGACGACATATGGTCCAGAGTGGGCAAGAGTTCCATGTCGGAGGACAACTGGTCACGGGAAGCGATCGGCGGCTCGTGACCCAGGGCGGTGCCCGACGGCTGCAACGACGCGTCCACTGCAGGTGTCGCCGGCGGGAGAACAGACGACGACGGTGGCGGCGCGTCGCCATGGGGCAAAATGGAAGGCAGCGTCGGTAACACATGGGGCTGAGGCGAGCCAGTAGATGGGTCCCCGGGGCGCTGACCGGACGGCACCGTCGCTGAAAGCAGACGGCGAGCGGCAGATCCCATGTGACGACAGAGGCGCAGCTGATTGAGATG
The DNA here is from genome assembly GCF_023898315.1 of Schistocerca nitens. Taxonomy (NCBI): domain Eukaryota; kingdom Metazoa; phylum Arthropoda; class Insecta; order Orthoptera; family Acrididae; genus Schistocerca; species Schistocerca nitens. The sequence goes on along the minus strand of NC_064624.1, from coordinate 24,507,634 downwards.
CCGGCGCACCTCACCAGAGGCCCCCAAAACCAGATACATAGCGCGTCCGAGGCAGCGAAGAATGTGCCCTTCGAGCCAATGCCGTGAACCTCGATAGTGGCAGTAGTAGACAACGTCGTCTGGGGCAAAAGCAGGTGTCTGCTGCTGCTCAGGAGCCTGATGCGGCGGATGTAGCAAAGACATCAAGGTTCAATGAGGGCGCCCGTGGAGCAACTCAGCCGGTGGGCGACGATCTCGGAGCTGAGAGCGATGCGAGGACAAAAAGAGCAAAAACGCGTCCTGCCGAGAATGCGACTCTTTCAACTTCAACTTCTGGGACTTGAAAGTCCTGACCAATCGTTCAGCGGCACCGTTTGACTGTGGCAAAAACGGCGCGGACGTCAGATGTTGAATACCATTGGCCTTGCAGAATGACTGAAATTCTGCGGACATGAATTGTGGGCCATTGTCGGAAACTATTCTCTGTGGAAGACCTTCAATGCAAAAGATAGCAGATAACACTTGGATGGTGGCAGATGATGTCGTGGAACACATCCGGACAACAAAAGGAAAATTACTGAATGAATCTATCACTACCAACCATCGAGCAGTCCAGAATGGACCAGCAAAATCGATGTGTAGGCGTTGCCAAGGCAAAGTGGCTTTTGGCCATGCAAAGAATTTCCGCAGTGGTGCTGATTGTTGTTCGGCACACGCCATGCAAGAAGAGCACATATTCGTAATTGCGGCATCGATTCCGAACCAAGTATAGTGCTGACGAGCAAGTTGTTTCGTTCGCACTATACCATAATGTGCTTGGTGGAGAAGCTTTAAGACAGAGGACTGTAACGAACGTGGTACCACGACCCTGGACTGATCATTATCAGAACGCAACAGCAAAACACGTCGAACAAAAAGTCACTCCTTGTGAGCAAAAAATTGGCGAACCAACAGGTCCCGGATCCGTGACTTTGACAAGGGCCATTGCGTAGCAACAAAACGCAGAACGGTAGCAAGGACAGGGTCGGCAGTTGTGGCTGTAGCTACACGACGAAAATCAATCGGAAACGATTCGACCACGTCATCGGTTTCTGAATCAATGAACATGCAAGCAAGTTCGGAGGAATCGAATGCCCTATCAGCAGCAACAGGCAAACGGGACAATGCATCAGCGTTTCCGTGCTTAGCAGTGGACCGGTACAAGATATCGTAGCGGTACTGCGAGAGGAAAATAGACCAGCTAATGAATTTCTGCACTGTATGTGGAGGTACAGGCTTGTTTGGATGAAAAAGCGAAGTCAAAGGTTTGTGGTCTGTGATTATGTTAAAGTGATGACAATACAAGAAGCCATGAAACTTTGTAACACCAAATACGAGAGCCAATGGTTCTTTCTCGATCTGTGAATAATTTCTTTGCGCAGACGAGAGCAATTTGGACGCAAAGGCAATAGGGCGATTGTGCGAGCCATCTTTGTGCGCAAGCACAGCACCGATCCTGCATCAACCATCAACAAAAGGGGCTTCCGGGAATCGAATGGCGTAAGGTAAGTGTTGGAAAGCAACGCCGATTTCAACCGGCGAAAGGCGCGTTCGCATTCCGTCGTCCAGAGGAACGGAACACCTTTACGGCGTAAGTGATGAAGGTGTAAGCGATGAAGGCATGTGGCACATATCGGTGATAATAGTTTATTTTTCCCAGCACACTCTGGAGCTGCTTCAAATTCTGCGGCGAAGGCAAGTCTTGTATGGCATGGAGGTGCGTGGGACTGGGATGTATGTCTTGGGCATTGAGTACATGTCCCAGGTATGGCAAGTCACGAGCAAAAAACACACATTCGTCCTTCCGTAAGCGAAGACCATTTTGTCACAAGACCTGAAATAATATTCTGAGATTGGCTAAATGTTCTTCTTCTGTCTTTCCGGAGATCACAATATCGTCCAAATAGTTTGCTGCAGTAGGGACCGACGCACAAACAGTTTGTAGGTATTGCTGAAACAATGCAGGAGCAGATGCACACCCGAATGGCAGTCGTTTGAATTGATACAAACCAAGATGCGTGTTAACCACCAAAACGTGCTGGGATTCTTCGTCCACCAGTATTTGCAAGTATGCATCTGCTAGGTCCAACTTCGAAAAATATTTGTCCGTGCACAGTTTGTCAAAAAGATCTTCCGGGAGGGGTAAAGGAAAAGTTGCCTTGAAGTCCACACAAAGTCAATTTTCCCCAAGGTTTTGGCAAAATTACAAAGGGTGATGCCCAGAGAGAAGCCTGCACACGTTCAATTACACCTTGTGATTCCAATTCGTGTAATGTTTTTGCGACCTCATCCCGCAATGCGTGGGGAACATTGCACGCTCTGAAAAATTTCGGTTGCGCGTTTACTTTCAGTTCCAAATGTGCTTTAGAGTTCTTATTGCAACCGAGGCCCGGTGCAAAAATGTCTGCAAATTCTTCACATAAACGAGAAACACTGTCTGAAGGCACAGTCTGGTTCACTGATAGTACCTGATTTACTATAGACAAGTTAAACAATTGAAATGAATCGAAACCAAACAGGTTCACTGCAGAAGAAGAACAAAGGACGTAAAATGACACAAGTTTTGTTTGTCCATTGTATGTTGCAAGAAGGCTGTACTGTCCTAACACAGGGATCTCTTGACCTGAATAGGTAGTTAACTTAACATTTGCGGCACGCAACAGAGGTGCGCCCAACTGTTTGTAAGTGTCTTGATTGATCAGTGAAACTGCAGCTCCGGTATCGAGCTGGAATGGTATCACTTTGCCGTTAATATCCAAGTCGACAAAAAGTTTATTGTCCTGCTGACGACAAGAGCGACTGTCTCGTGCAACGTGAACTGAGACTGGTACAAAATCACTTGCAACTTGACGGGAGTTCTGGCGATCTCGACACACACTATTTGTGGGACGAACACAGTCACTGTTAGAGAGAGTAGCACTGGGCGGAGTGGAATGAACGACATGAATTTCCATGGGCGAAGTTTGGCGAGCCTGAGTAACCTTGGTTTGATTCCAATTCCGGCGCACAGCAATGGGCCGGGAATGGGTTTGAGTTTCCGATCTGAGCTTTTTCTGGCAAACACTCTGAACATGGTCTTTTTTATTACAGTGAAAGTAAATAGCTTGGCATGATGGGCAATTCTCACGTGAATGTTTAGTAGTGCACCGCAGGCATGATTCAAGCACTGCATTTGCTTGCCGGTGCAGCACACGTGACTGAGAGCTTGGCGGCAGCGGCGCGGCCAGGCGCGAGGGCTGTTTACTGCTCCGTGCAGCTCGCCCGGCGGGTCGGTTAACCTGACACATGGCTGGCGAAGTTTCAAATGATTCTTGAGCAAAGTCAAGTCCTGCCAATCCAATATGTCCGTCACTTGTTGAAGGGAGGGATTGAATAGTTTCAAAATCTGTTCCCTTATACAAACATCAGAAACGTTCTGTGCAATTGCATCATGTACCATAATATCTGAATATGGGAGTCCACATTGACACCCAAAAGCACAATCCCTAGTAAGACCTTGCAAGGTGGCAACCCACTCCCAATTAGTCTGACCTGCTGTACGTTTTGTACGAAAGAAGGTACACCGTTTCGCAACGACATTGACTGATTGTTTGAAATATGCATCTAATGCATACAAAATTTCTTCGTAGGACAGAGTTGCTACGTCGCGTCGGGGAAATAAATTGACCATCACATGGTAGGTTTGCACACCGACGGGTGACAAAAGATAAGGCTGCCGCTCGTTACCTTGAATTCTGAAGTCAGCGAGATGGAATCCAAATCGGCGTGACCAATCCGTCCAGCTTTCCAGTGCAGCATCAAAAGGTCGGAATGTTGGTGCAACTGCGTGTTGTGGCTGCGTTAGCGGTGGAGCGGCGGCTGCCGCATTGTTTTGCATTGCACGTTGATCCTGGACGAGGTGTCCAAGGGCATCCATTAATGCCTGCGTCTGCTGATTCTGTAAGCGATAAAATTTGGACAGTACATCTGGAGATTGTGGCGAAGCCATGACACAAGTAAATCAGGGCAGTCGCAATGATATATGTCAGTATAGTGAAGAACACCGTTTTATCTGTTCGTCGCCAACGGCCGATTTAAAGGCTACCACCTAGCAAGTGTGGTGTCTGGCGGTGACACCACATAAAACACCTTAGCAGTCAATTTATGAAATTATGTAATTAATGAAATATATTACATAAACAGAGGAAGGACAAGTAAACACGAGTGTGTTACGCTCACCGTAAGAATATGAACTAAATATGTAATTCATTCTATACTAGGGAAAGACAAAGGCAATATGTACATAAGAGAAGTTCAAGAATTGAACTGGATACAAAATCGCTCTACCTATTGAGCGGTCTTGCAGACTCTTGTTTTTCTCGCTTTACATATTTGATGCAAATTTGGAAATTTGTGGTAAGTCCTTGTGGGACTCGTATGTCGGCGTGTGAGAAACAGTGCTGAAAACTGAAAGCTATAACCACAGTCACCCACTCACTCATTGGCAAAGGATCCCCCACACTTCCAGCGGCCAATGATAAAAAAAACCCAAACTGTGTTCACAGCTGTATGAAGGTGTCTTTACTCGCTCAGAAGTTTTCTGAGCGTCCCTACACACTTCAGCTTTTGGGTGGAATACTCTTACACCAGCGATAGCCTCGCTCTTCTTTCCAGAACGAGCGTAATTCCGGTCGCTCAGTAAAGCTGTCTCGAACGCTTTAATGGACATGGATAATAGTTTTGAACATCCCTTTATGTGCAATCTCATTATCATCATAATCATCACCATTATCATCGTCATCATCATCATCATCATCATCATCCTTATTATTTCACTGGTGTCCGTTGGAAATCCATACTCTCCATTATTTGTATATTAGGAAAATACTGATAAAAATTCACAGCACCAAGGACAGTGGCACTGTAGAGACCATGCGTCTGAAAATCATGGATCTCGCAACATGGACGCTTGTTGGGACTAACAAAACCGATTAATGCTTAACATGTAAAAATGACTAGAGGAAAATGGTTTCCGAAATTTTCGTAATGTGAATGTTGTGTCCCAAGTAAACTTCGTATCTGTCGTACCGTAACCTCACGTCGCTCAGTAAATACATGGAAAGTCGCAGCAGGTATTAAAGTCTAGGAGCCCAACTTGATTAAGGCCTTGAGGCGAAATTTATCATATTTCAGTATAGTCAAAACCGTTGATAAGTAGAATAGTGTTTGCCTTTCGTTGGGATATAAAACGAGAGCTACTTGGTTACATAGACTATTATCCATGTATTTTGGGTACTTATCGAGATACAAACAGGAGTTAATATCACCGTATTTGTCAGTCGTTTGGTCGTCATTTCAAAGTCACAGACGCTATAAAAGTATTTCGTCATTACTCACTATGATGGGAACAATGTGACCAACACAGTTAACAGTTTTGATTCATTTTCAATACTTTGGCAATTGACCAACGGTGCATAGTCCTTCTTTTCATTAATACCGATTCTGTAGGGTCATGTACGGTGCCCTATAATAGTGTGACACACATTTTTGTCACTAGATTTATTTATTTAGTAGCTTACTAGAGGGCTTTTTGTAATCAATAAATATATTTTTCATCTTATTTTGTAGTGCCTTGGTCATACGTATATCGTTTCCTATTGCGTGCCTACTGTGTACCACCGCATTGTGCCCTTTTTAGCACATCAGGCTGTCACTTCACTACAGGCGAATATAATGGTGCTGCAGGGCAAACCTCGCTCAACCAGCACTGCTTGCGTCATGACGTTTCTTCTCACGTGCGCCACACATACATCACCGAACGACTTCCAGTCGAGTCGTCCGCCTCCGCTCCGCCACGTCACTGGAACGCCATCACGTGACACAGAAAGCCACCAAACCAGCATCAGAGGACACCGAACTCATTTTGAGCACATTCAATCACAAATGCAGATCCCTGAAATGCAGAAACCGAATTTATTTCTCCGTCAGTTCTCCGTTTCCTGCAGCCGAAAGAGCTTTGTCACTGCCTTCCCGACTGATTGTCACCATTTTCATGAACGACTTAGCTGTCACGACAGCCCTATGATGGCAGACATCTATAGCAAAGTCCTTCTATTTTGCGCTAGTTTCTCATTGTTGCCGCCAAAATTGCAGCACTCATTCATACTACGCAGTACATAACTCGGTTAGTCCTTTTACTAAATACTCAATTTAAGAGGTTAAATATGAATTGCATGTAGAGGCAATTACAAAATCATTCCTGTGTCGCAACAGGTAATGCTCTGGCAGAAGGAATTGTTTCCTGGATGACTGCATGCTAGACGTAAGACTGCTGTGTCCTATGAGCATTATGCTCATTCTTTACCTAAGAAAAATAAGAGAGTAGTAATAGTAATAGTCAACTTTGTCATGAGCTAGAGCCTTAGTTAACTCTAATTCATAAGAAGTAGTTGAAGACAGTTGTGTGTAAAATGATATGTGGCAAGGACGATAACGTAAGTTAATTTATCTGTGGAGGGCGTAACTTTAAACCTGGGTTTGTGTAACAGCTGTTTACTCAGTCCTACTACGTAATTTACCGTTTAAAATTGCCATCGCATAAAATCACCAGAAACGTGCAGTTTTACTGTTACCTGCTGCTTTCGTTACTTCTTACTGTTTTTATTCATTTAATAGACTCCCAATCACTCCGGAGAAAGCCTGAGTTTAACTGTCGTCATTCCGTGGGTCCAACAGCAACAATCGACCGATGATGCAGCCATTGAACCACAGTCTAACATAACAGTCGCGACACTCACTGCTGTAAAAGTTGTTGCCGTTTGACAGATGGAGCGACACTAGCGCTCCAAGCGGCGGGTAAGGTGAACGTCAGACGCGTCGTAAGCATAATGTTTGTTTGCATCCATTTCCTACGTAATTTCCGATTTATTCGAGTTATTTTCTTGCCTCCAAGAGTTTTTGTAGTGTCAGAAGGCATATACGTTTCTAAAAATGATTCTAAAATATGCGCAAGTATGGACAAAAACCATGAATAGAGTGGCAAGTTACAACACATTCGTGAAGAAACACTTGTGACATTGGACAGAATTGCAGCTTACCACGTTGATATCAAAAGAATATAAACACACAGATTCACATGTAAGAAGCAGAGACACGTACCTCTACATGCAAAAGCGATCGACAGTTCGTTTATCGTTCTGTAAGCTTACTGTGTTTGTCATTGTCGCCTGTTGCCACAAGTACGACCTTCATCTTTATATTATTCTAAGTGGGACAAGCAACTGCCAAATAGTTGGAGTCATATGCTGAAAACACTGTAATGAGCTGATTACATTACTTTTCACGAAAAACCAAATATTTGAATAATTTTCAAACAATCTGTCTGTAGGCACTTTCCTTGTCCCGTAATAGTTTCGCTTCTGCACATTCTGACACTTCACACGCTTTTGTACGACACGAACAGCTGCACTTAATTTAACCACTTCATCGTCAAAGCAGGTCTGTGTTGGTGATTCACACGAATCTGGGACTGATACATGGAGAGTCGAACTGGCTGCTTCTGTGTCATAGGACTGTTTTACAGCTTTAGATTGACTGTCGAATCTTTGTGGCAGTTTCTTCTTCATCGTCAGTTAGGGGGGGGTGTTTATTTGGAATGTCAAACAGTGTGGGTACTGCATTCCAAACGAGTTTGTTATTGTCTGCGTTCATGAACCGGTTTTGTTCGAAATGTAGCGAACAAAAGCTAATATTATTATACAGGTAAACTGGGTCTTTCTCCATAAGGTCTTCTCGTCTGCTATTAACTAGCCATTTTCTGCTCCTAAAACGAGACATTCATCATTTATACACATATAGTTTGCAAGTGAATCCTGACGATATAGTTTAGTAACACGATGGTATATACCTCCCAGGATCCTTAGGAAACCTAAAAAAAGACAGCTGTGGTGTCTTCTTCATGTTGTTGCTGCAATTTATTGCGCTACAAATGCTCCCGATGGTAAAAACCATTGTATAAATTAAAATAAACAATTACTATTCGCTTTCACGATCGCGCCGAACTCACAGTTCAACCTACCGGCCGCTTGGGGCGCTGCTGGCGCTGTAGCAACAAAATAGAGGCGAAGTTTCGCGACTGTTATGTTAGACTGTGACTGTACTGTGTGGTCTGCAGGATACGGAGAATTGACGGAAAGATAAACTCAGCTTCTACATTAGTAGCCTACGATCGGCATTTGCTATTAATGTCTGAATGTGCTCGCAATCAGTACAGAATCGCTATGCGAATCTGACGCTGGTTTCGCGATTTTGTGGATCGCGTGCTGGCTTTCCAGTGACGTGGCGGAATATAGGCGGACGACTCGGCTGGGAGCCATTCAATGAGGCATGCGTAGCGTACGTAAAAAGTGAATAATTTGAACAGGGCTGGTTGAGCTAGGTTTGCCATCCAGCACCGTTATACAGGGCGTGCGAAAACAATTTGACCAAAAGTGACGGGGTGGAAAAGACAGCATGAAAAACAGAAATTTGTGTATGGCAGCTAAGGGCCGTAACTGCATATTTTCAGCACTATAGGAAAGTGATTGAAATCTGACATACAGATGGCTTTACTCAAAATGATGAGTAATTTACAGAAAATGTATTCGTAAACAGGATGTTTGGATGAACCAATCGTCACGCTGAGATCAAGATAAACTTAATGTAGCACTTACACGGGCATCGGATTTAGCTGACGTCCCAGACAGTACTTTTTCAGAGATTAAGACAATAACATCTCCATGTTTCATGTCTTTAAAGGGCCAAAATGTATGAAAATTTTAAGTGTGTTCCGTGTTGCTATAGCACCATAAATAATCAAATGCGACCTCTAGTTTCGTATTCAAATTCTTTCATTTGATGCTGTCTTTGTGACCTACACTTTTGGTCAAATTGTGTTTCCGCATTCTATATATGCTAGACGAGGCGTGACAGAATGTTGATCGAATTCTTAGAAATCCAGTACACTTAGTCCTTCGCAGAAAGTGCTAAAAACGGCAGAATAACGGAATGCGTTGCTAGCGATATGTAACTTTAAAATTCAGTAGAAAATAACTACGCCAAAGAAAATGTCATACGTTTAGCAAAGGAGCTAAGAATATAGGTGTACAATACCTTTCTTGATTACAAAAAGTGCTCGAGTAATGAAGTAAGTGTATAAATGTCGTGACAAGAGTGCAGTCACGCTATTATGGGCCAACATATGAGACCTCACAGAATCTGTGTTAAGGAAAGAACAGACTTGCCAAAGCTTTGAAAACAAACCAAATGTTTAACAGCTTTAGTCACATTGTTCCTATCATCGTGAGCAATAATAAAATACTTTTCTTGTCTTCAGTTATTCGGAAGTGATGACTGTTAAATACGATGATATTAACTCACATTTGTATCTCAATATATACCTACAACACGTGGACAATGTTCTATGGACCCATGTAGCCGTCGTTTTTCTCCCGCACAGAGGCAAACACTATCCGCTTTAAAATCTGTTTTGACTATACTGAAAGGTGGTAAATTTTGCCTCAAGATCTTCTTCAAGGTGGGCTACTAGCTTTCAATACATTCTCTGAGTTTCCTCGTATTTACTGCGCACGAGAGGTGGACGGTACGACAGACACGACGTTTACATGGGACGCAAGATTCAGCTGACGAAATTTTCGGGAACCGTTTTTCTGTAGTCACGTTTACATATTAATGCTTAATAGGTTTTGCTAGTCCGAAGAAGCGTTCATGTTGCGAGCTTCATAATTTTTACTCACATGGTCTCTGCAGTGCAACTGTCCTTGTTACAGCGAACTTATCGGTGTTTTCCTAACATCGAGAGGAGACGTTAACGAATGGTGGAGGATATGGATTTCCTACTGACGCCAGTGAAATCATGAGAATGAGGAGGAGAAGTCGCAGATTGCTCACAAAAGGTATGTTCCAAAGTGTTATCCGTGTCCGTTAAAGCGTGCGGAGGTGCTTTATTCAGCAACCAAAGTTACGCTTACTGGGGCACGGTTTTCAGTTAAGTCTAGATATAGGTTGCGCACCAATTTCTTTTATGGCTTTTGTGGTATCGACTATTCAGACACGTCGGAGAATGGGTGGCATACTTGTCGAGAGATTACAAAAATGATTATTTTCCGTGTTTCCACATTGCCAACAAGACGACTATGTTCCTGTTTTTATGTACGACCGGAATGTGGAGGGGAACAGAGCACCGTTTCGGGAAAGAAGGTGTCACAGCGATGTAAACATGTCGTCTACACGGCTCGCGCGATCCTTTTGCTGAATCAGAAGTTCAAGAGATTAACAATTATATATTTGGCAGCTGTAACCGGGAGAGTTAAAGCTTATGGGAAAAATGTCCGCCGTTTGCGTTTTCAAGGTGTATTAGGCGCATACTACAGCAAAAATGAGACACATTAACATGGGAGAAAATGTTTCTTCAGATTTTAATAAGAGGAACTCGAATATAGGGGTAACGTGTTTGGCAGTGCAGTATCGTTCATGATAAATGAGTCGCGAGTGTTGATGTTACGTCACCATAATGTAAGAGCAATAGACGCCATCCCGAGACTTGAATATATGTAACACAACTGAAGCGAAGGGAACAGTTAATTCTGGGAAGCGATCCATATTTATAACATTTCCCGTCGTTTTCTATTTGCCTCAACTAAGTATAATACTTCACCTAACGTTTTACGCAAAAATATTTAGACTACTATTATCAACGAAAAAATCGAGGAATGCAGACAATCTTTTATATAATAAAGGCGATTTCCATTTTCTGTCATTAGAGAGGCCACACAGATCAGATATCGCAAAAATAATTTCAACTTTTACAGAGGCTTTTCGTCGAATCATTGCGATTACGTTGATGAGGTGAAGCATTTTCTTAGCTGCAGTGTAACCAGAAGCACGTGTGTTTCCTGTGGATTAAGACAGACATAACTGTGCTCTTTCAGTCTGTTCCCCTAACCAATGAAAGTCAGAAACAGAAGATTTACCCGAGTTGGCAAATCGCTTCATCGCCTGGCTAGTAAGGACGACCAGATTTGATAGTGTCTCTCGTTTGGAAACGGAGAGTCAGGCGTTGGCAAAAGTTCTCTACCATTACTAACTGGAGACGTTACCTCAGTTCCCAAACGAAGCAGTTCACACAGTGAGAGGTGAATAACATTCACAGAAATGTAGGACGACGTTAAATACTCAGATATGAAGCGTCTTTTTTCCTTATCTGGTCTCACTGCGAACCTAAGGCATAATAGCAACATACTCTGCGTGACGTGGTGATTGTACGTGCAGCAACGGTTAAGAATAAAGAGACGCCACAAGTTTCTTCCGACAAGAAGACAATGTAGCTTCCTATGTTACCAATACTGACTAAATTGAGAGCCCCTTAATACTGTCTCCAGAACGATATTTGCATTCGCTCCAAAACCTTAATAGTTGCTGGAAATTTCGACGTTTACATCGAAGCATCGCTCTCAACGAAACAACAGAGTCGTAGAACGCATCATTCATAGAAATGTTATCAGTACAAGAGACGCTTCGCTACGTAAAAGTCGATGCATTAATGACAAATGGAAAATTATAGTAGTGCACAGTAATTCTAGTACAGCAATTCGGTTTTCTGTAATTTGGTCATTGTTTTTATAGAAAATATGTACATGTACCATTCGCTCCAATTTCTAGTACAGTCTTCTAGTATGGACTATTTAAAAACACCAGAGAGTAGACAACACATTTGGTAGAAGCAGATATTAATGATAAATTTCTTGTGTGTCGACATCAAGGCAAGTTTGATACTGATTTGATACGCGGCCAGAATGTGTCAAGATGCGGCAACGCTACTTCAAGGAGGAAAATGCAACTACACCGTTAACAATTGGGCAACAGAATTTGGGAGGTTCCAATGTCGAGAGTGGAAACAAAGCGATGGCAGTTTGTGCGTTTTGCACTTGCAGCCCACAGTGTTCCTAATTGTCTTTTAATTATACGCCATTTATATGTTAAAATAGTATATTACAATTGTAGCCGAACAAAAAATACCGCTTTTAGACGATTGAACTTAATAACAGGAGGAATCTTTTGGTAGCTCGTAATAAACAGGACGCGAGTGAAAATTTCATAACGTCACGGTTGTTTATCATGGAATGCAATGTGCATAGAACGTACGTAAATTTTCTAAAGTAGGTGCGTACATCTGCGTATGCGTTCCAGGGCTGGGTTAACGGTGGTGAGTTGTCGGTACTGCTTAAGATGCAAGGGCTTGCCGACCATCACAAACACACGTGAAACAAAAGTGATTACTGTTTTCTCTGTAACGGGGGACTGAGAAATGTTTGGACGCACTCTTTCAAAGGGAGAATTTCAAGCCAAAAGACTTCACAAGCTGCGCAGCAGACATATTCCAAAATCCTTCTTTCGATGAAAGTAGGGATGTAGGCTACGTCGGTCGTCAGATATAAGACTCTACGAATGTTGAAAATTTTTGACACAACAGAACGTTAATCTCTGACCCAGTATTATGAATTTCCTCTACAACTAACGTTTTCTGGCACATCACGCTTCTTATCTCGATATTATATCGATAGCCCTATTCGATTAAGCAAAATTCATAGCCTTTTATTCCATGTAAAATTCGGACATTACGAATGGTACTTCGTAAATCATAATAAAACACATCACACTTACTCCTGAGTAAATATGCTTCCCGCCAAACCGATATTAGGTCTCCTGTAAAAACGGTCAGCTAAATGAGCCACAGTCCAACAAGAACAGGAAATCGTCGAATTACTGTAATTCTTTCGTTTGTGGAAATAAAGAATTGTCAGGACAGTGTTTGAAACGTTTGCTGTCGTTCAACCTGGCCAAACGTAACAAGGATAGTTATCGGTCTAACACTGCGACCCTTGGGAAAATTTGGTTAATTGAACAAAGAGATCAGTTGTTGAAATCATTGCTTGATTCCAGCTACAGATACCGCTACTGTCTGATCTATTTTGTTTCAAATACCATCACAGCAGGGATAGAGGCATGCGCCATCTATTACAACATCTCTATGGTCCATGGTCCAAGGTTAGCGTTTGCCCACATACGACAACGAGGAGCGTATAACGCAGTCAAGAACCGTAAAATAAAGCTTTGGTGGCCATCGTTCTCGCGATCGGTGCTCCCCAGCGGCACGTCAGAATGATATCGCTGACAAAAGTTTCTTTTTCTTTCCATCGCCTTTTCAGGGAATTAATTGTTGACTTGGATGCAGTCTACCTCCTCTCATGTGCAGTGTGTAAAGGCCCTGGACGGATCGTTTATTTATCTGTTACCGTTTAACGAACACAGTTTATAGAAACAAAGGGAGAACAGAGGACTCATTGCCACGAAGTAAAACGGTTCTCACACTGAGTATAAATTTCACAACGATACAAAACAGGTGATGCTGTCATCTTTTTTGTTACGTCTACAATAGCGATAGCTGGTGACAACATGTCCGCTAATTGTACATACACGATTAAGACCTTTTTTTGAATCGAGAGGAATATTTCTAGCCACTCCAAACTTCAAAGCCATGGAGTGTGAATATGTTCTTCCTTTTACCACTGCACATAATCTTCACAACGCATGTCATCCAGGTCAGCATAATAACACAGTATTACGTGAGTTAGCTGGCTTGGATAAAAACATTTTGAAGATATCTTTGGCGATTGCTTTACGCGTTTTCCTTAAGATTTTCTCACACAATCGCCTCCTTCTCAGGACTGTAGGGTAACATCAGCTGGAAGCAGCTGTGACATAAGGCCATCCATGAATGTGCGGAGTGCGAAACAGCACTCTCCGGATCCTAAATTAAAATTGTGCAACTGGCCAGCGGCTGGGAATGTGATTCACATGTGGGAATGGATACTCATCTCGCAACTTTAGGGATACACGAGGTTTTCATGTGGGTGGACATTAAAAATTAAGTCGTTGCATCATGTAGGGATTGCATGTGACTTACTTTTCCGTTTTCATTTACTTCAGAAAACTGCCATTACTCACGAGAAAGTTAAAAAGTGCCATTCCGCGGTGCTAGTAGCAACAATTAATCGCTGAGGCAGCAACAATGCTCTGTCGATTGCAGGAGACGGTTGATTAACGGAAAAATAAATTCAGGTTCTACATTACTACTATCTGAATTTGCGATTAACGTCTAAATGTGCTCACAGTCAGTACAGTGTAATTATGCGGATCAGATGCTGTGCTTTCGTGAATTTGTGTGTCGTGTGCTGCCTTTGCAGTGACGAATAGGCGGACGACCGGGCTGGAAGTCATTCAATGACATATGCGTAGCGTACATAAATAGTATATAATTTAAGTAGTGGTGGTTGAGCAAGGTTTACCATCCCGCAACATTATACAGGCTGCGAAATAACAGTCTGCCCGAAAGTGTAGGGCGAAAAAACAGTATGAAACACAGGAATCTGAGTACAGAAATTCGCGGTCGCAAATGCGTATTTACGGCGCTACAGGAACGCAATTAAAATCTGACATACTAGTCGTCTTTACTCAAAATGTATGCGCAAACACAGTCTAACCAGTCTCCAGGATGAAATCAAGAAAATCTCGAAACATCACAAACATGTGCATAATACTCAGCTGACGTTCCAGACAACACTTCTTTAGAAACGAAGACAACCACATGTCGATGTTTTATGCTTCTAGATGTCTTAAAATGGTCAAAGTAAGTAATAAATAAGTGACCACAAACTAACATAAGTATGTTGTAACAAAGATTGAAACAGATTACCGCTTTCATGCTGGCATAGCGCTGTAAATATTCAACTACGATCTCTAGTTACTATACCCAGATTATTTTTTTATGCTGTCTTTCTGCCCTACAATTTTGGTCAGACTGTTTTTCCGAACACTGCATATGCCGGACAAGACGTTACAGAATGATGGTCAAATTGTCAGGAGTCCATAGAAAGCGCTGGATATACCAAAATGACGGAATGCGTTCGTGGCGATTGATAACTTTGAAATTTGGTGGACGCTAACTACGAGACAGAAAATGCGACATGTTTAACAAAGGTGTTACAATCTAAGATGTAAAATACGTTTCTTGATTACAAAAAGTTATCAACTGAAACAGTGAATGTTTAAATGACGTAACAAAAGTGTCTGTATTTTACTGTGGGCAACATGCGAAAGACTATGCACTATTGGTCAATTCCCAAAGCATTGAAAATGAAACACAATTTGCGTTGGTCACTTTGCTGCTATCATCCTGAAAAAAAAAACGGAGTAATTTTATAGCTTCTGTGATGTGGAAGTGATGACTCAGAGACTGATGCATAGTGTGATATCAACTCCTCTTCTGGATATATACTTGCGATACAGTATCCTATGGAGTAAGCCTTGAATACATGGTACTCCTTGTGCACAGTAACTCTTGGACATGCAGTAACGGTTGTGGAGGTGGTAACTCTCGTATGTACAATAAATCTACTCTTGTGTGTACAGTATCTCCAGTGCATGCAGCAACTTTCGTGTGTGCAGTTACTCTCATGGGTGCAATAAGTCTAGCATCTGCAGTAACTCTTGTGCAAGCAATAGCTCTTGTACATGCAGTAAGTATTGAGTGTGCAACAACTGTTACGCATGCAGTAACTCTCATACATACAGTTACCATTTTGCATGCTGAAACTCTTGTGCATTCAGTAACTGTTGTGTGTGCAAAAACTGTTGTTTTTGCAGTGACTTTTGTGTACACAGTAACACTCGCATGTAGAGCTACACTGGAATGTGCAGGAACATTCAGCAATTCTAGCTCATGTAGCAACCATAGCGTGTGCAGGAGCTCTTGTATGCACAGTATCTCTAGTGCAGAGTAAGTCTTGCATGTGCAGTAGCTCCTGGATAAACAGTAGCTCCTGCATGCACAGTAACTCTTGCATGTGCAGTAACTCATGTGTTTTCAGCTAATATGTGTGCAGTAACTGTGGAGCTTGCATTAACTGCTTTGCATGCTGTAATGCAGGAAGAAGCAGATGGAGAGAAAGAAGAGTAGGAGGCAGAAGGAATGGAAGGACAGAGGAGGGAGGGATGGAGGGTGGGAGAAAGGGAGGCAGGGAGGGTGCGAAGGAAGGAGGGAGGTAGGGGGGAAGGGAGAGGTGTTAGGAGGTGGAAGGTTTGGGACAGGAAAAATGACAGAAATAATGGGAGTAGGAGGGGAGGAGGTTGGTGGTATGGGGAGAACACGGAGGAAGACTGGGGCAAAGGGCAAAGAGGGAGAGAGGGGAGGAGGGAAGGAGGGAGGGAAAGTAACAGAGGGGGACAGAATGGTGGGAGATAGAGAAAAAATATGTTCACACAAACATGTTGAACAGGCACTGTTGTGGAGACTGATGAGGAGAAAACAGGCACTAATTCTCTGGTGATACGAAAAGTATAATCTTCGATGAAGTTGAGAGACATCGATTAATAAAGTGGAGAAACCAAGTTGTAGAATAGGAGCTGGGCCATATAGCAACTGAAATAAAATACGCTCGTTGTTGTGATGTTGAACATTAGTTGTGCTATCTGTCACGACAGCAACATAAATTTACAGTTGAAACACACGCACCAAAATCGCCGTCGATTGGAGCATTACAATAACTGAAAGACAAACACTGCTGTGTGACGCCGGTGGACAAGTTTTCAGAAAAGAATTGAAGGTAAGAAATCCACTGTAATGCGGGACGTGAGCGAGAGACGGACCAGCCCCGCTATATGCTCCTAATGGCGTTGTGAATCCATCAATGCTTGTGACATACCAGCCCTGCTAGATGGCGTTGTGCGACCAACAACGTGCGCTCCGTTTGATACCGGCCCCCTATCAACGCGACCACGCAAAACAAGTGACTGCGAGACAAACTCATGTCTCAAACACCTCGCGATCACTGCACTTCACGACACACTCTCTACCATACGCTATGTTCCTTAGCGAGCATCCACCACAGCAACGTCAAAGTATCCGACACGTCCACACACTGTTTATTCGTCTTCTATAATCACAAGCTAACAACTTTCCGTTGTTTCCCTTAGTGTGAACACTTCTTTCTGTCCACGTCTCATGGCTCTAGATCAACGGAAAGTACGCTATTGGGGTCTACGGCGCGTCGCTTTGTGTTTCAAATCATGTGGCAAAAATGCAAAATGGCAATAACGTCTGACTGCCTACACTTAGAAGCATGAAACTTTTACATTGCCAACAGACCATCAACATCTATTAGTGATATAAATGTGAACTGGCTCCAACAAACTGTTTCAGGGAAAAACGGTCCCAAAGCCGGAAATACAAACCCAATAACGGATAAAAAGTGAGAGAAAAGCAATTTTTTCGTGCTATATAAATAAATAAACATGTGTCCTTGATTCCCGAGAATGACACACACACACAAGAACCACCTACGTACCTGACAGCAGACGCTGTATTGCCTCGTAGTCGCTGCAAGCAACGCACCTAGCCTGAGCTCGTGGTGCCTCGTCAAAAAAGAAATGTAAAGACTTCACAGCGCGGCACACAAGACCCCCGCCCGCTGACACGGCCTTGGACTCGGCAGTGGACCTTGACACACTTTGATGACATGGTTATGTCAGCCAGGAGATCTTAATAATTGTTGACTTAGGTGCGATTTGCATGCTTGCATGTACTGTTACAGCTAAAGGCAATTCATCTGTTGCCATGCTGTAATACTGAATAATTATTTAATTAATAACTTCAGATAAAAAAGTAAAAACATTGAGCGTTCACTACACCATTTCTAAATATCCTGTTCCACCAATGTCATTAAACCCCGTTTTTACAACTCACAATATGAGAACGTTTCTTAATTTTCATCGGTACTATTTCGGAAACTTAGAGCGCTATATTATACTCAACACTGACATTTTCTTAAGACTCCTTCGTCTGTATTCACACATTCATAAAATATTATATTGCCACTTATCTTACGACAATAATTCCATTCGCCACATCCACAAAAGTGGACAAAGTCAATGCAATAAAATCAATGCTGTCCGCATGCGATCTGTTCCTGAACATACAGAACTCACTGCCGACGATATGGCTCCAAAAAGCCCATATGAGACGTTGATCGCACTAAATGTCGAACAGAACACGAAGTGTTAATTTTACAGCAACGGGGCTAATTAGGTACCCGTCCAATATGGCCAGCTCTTTCCCACCTCTGTGAGTCTTGTGGGGGTACAGAATTTTTTGTAGCTTAATTCTGGATTATTTTCAATAAAAATTAGAGGTACAAAGTTTCCTGTACCCTGGTCTCCTATAGAAGAGAAAACATGTAGTCGCTTAACGTGATGTTTCCTTTTTAACGATTCACACTTGCACGCTTCGTGGATAGCGTATTATTGGAAAGGATATTATGTGCTAGTACAATTATTTGTTAATGCTATATTATGCTTATTTTTTGAGCTAATCCTTGGGCGACGAGCAACAGTTGAAGTTTGCTAGCAGAGGCCTTTATGTCACAGCAAGTGCAGCACGTAGATTCCAAAGATTCCAACTGCATGAGACTTTGAAAAGGCGACTTTGAGAACCGCCAATGAAAGATATGGTCAACAGTGTGTACAACTAAACTCCCATAGAAAAAAGGTCAGTTCATTTCAGTATTAAGAACGCTTCTGTACCGAAAACATATCTCTACCCCCAAAGCTTTAGGGGAATGGTCAACCCATCTATATTCATAAACCGCTATCCTACTACACCAATAACAGTTGCAGGTTTGTCTCTCTAACGGCTTCCAGGGCCAACTGAAATTGGAACTTCAGTATTGCGCGTAATTAATGACCGACTCTAAGAAATTAAAATTCTATCAAAATATTTTCGTTTCGTTAAACGTTTAACACAGCGAGACAGATAATAGAGTTAGAATCTGTGTGTTTGTCTTGACGCAGCGCAGCTGCTGGAGTGCAAGTACCCGGACTTTACGCATCCAGTGTCAGAGGCTGACAGCACTTGCCGACGCTGCCAGGTCAGCCCCGTAGCGATGGTCAGCAGACGCAACAGGCCCCGCTTATTAGGCGGCCAGGGATTGTGCGTAAAATAATCTGTCCAGTCAGGTAGGAATGGCATTCCACCTGCTGTCCGCTGGAAAGACGATGACGTCCAAATCTACAGAGGGCACTATCGATTTTAGCCCGTTTGTAAAACGGAGCGCTGGGTACACCGAACGTTGTGTGTTGTAAGTTGTCAACGGCACAAAACTTACTGGGAAAGTCCCTAATGTTTTTCGAGCTAGTCATAATAACCGAATGAATTATAATAGAGTTGTACTGATTACCAATAAAAAAGTAGGTAATGCACGAGTGTAACATACTCATTTTTGTAAGTCTTCTACAACAGCCTTGCGTTGCTTCCACAGTGTATGTATTTTTCTTACAGCACTTTCGATAAGAGCCGTGTACAGCGAACGTTGCATTCTTGCTGGTGGATTCCTTCTGAAAAGGAGTTATGGTTTGGCGGTTTCTGTGTTTCTTATATGTTGTTTCTTTGCTGGTCACTGTGCAGTAATAGGACACAATACTATTGTGTAACAACGGTAGAAGATATGAAGTGAGTGAAATATGATTTTATCTAGTGGCTGAGAAGCTCGCCGACAGAAAAACAACAAACACTGAAGAATCAAGCAGCCTCATTTGTTTTGTTAATACAAGTCATCCAGTTAGCAAAAATTAAAAAAAAATGCATTTGTCTCGTATGTGCAAAGTTTTCAAAAGTGTAGATATCAGTCATCGATGTCTCATCTGATAATAAAAGTTATGGTTTTGATGCAGTAAAGATTTATTTGTCACTGAGACACCAGGTGTGGGACTGACTTTTTGAAACCAATCATACAGGGGTGTAGTACTGGGTGCCAGCTTTCACACCGTGCAGCCATCCGCCCTGGTGGACACCAGTTTGTGAAAATCTGACGAAACTAATGCCTCGTGAGACACTACACCACTAAAGATAACACAAGTTTACCCAGCAGCTCCCCAGCGTAGTGGCTGAGGCTCTAGGCTCGTGAGCTAAAGGTCGCATACTCAGTACCTACACAACGCTAATTTTAGAAGAATCTTTATCAAATGGATGTGGTCTTTATTTTGTATTTGATTTTGTTTTAAACATCGTTCTTTTCTTAAATTTAACTTGTGATCCTTGAAAGCCTCACTCCAGTTATTGTATTCGTTTTATTATTTTGCACGAATTAAATGACATGAACTTGTATTTAAAAATGTGATTGCAGTAAGGTAGCATTTACATTTTCTCATAGTACGAGAAGAATTTATGTTTTAAATATTTGTGTGATGATAACCATCCAAAAAATCTACATTTTTTTGAGAACAATGTCCACCAACTATTAAGTTCGTAAAATATTTAGTGAGCCCTCACTCTGTAGGGTAAATATCAGAAGAGTTCAATATACACCGAGACACTCCTCAATGTTGGCAGTCTTCGCTAACTGCAGCGTAGACACGCTGCTGACTACAAGTAAATGAGACACCCATGAAGGTGAGAAACTTTATAACAGACTTTTTCAACAACTGTGGTTGAAACCAGACATCAATGACAACGAAATCTTAAGTTATGATGGGAATGTTTGTCGTGAGGATAGGTTATCCGCCAATGGTGGTGGGGTGTTTAATGCAGTAAAAAATTCGATGAAATCACAGATTCCCAATCTGAATTAACCAGGGTGGAACTGAGTATCAAACAACAGTGAAAATGGTGATGGGATGCTTTTGTAGACCACCTGGGTCAGGATCTGTGGTTATACAGCGCTTGAGACAGAACTTGCAGGGTGTCATTAGTAATTATCCTGATCATGCCGTTGCAGTAGGGAGTGACTTCAACTAGCCAGGTATAGATTGGGAGTGTTATGCCATCAAAACTGGTGTCAGAGACAGGGTTTCGTGTGGCGTTGTTCGGGATGTCTTGTCCGAAAATTACCTTGAGCAGGTAGTTAGGGAACACCAACTAGTGAGGGTAACGTCGTAGACGTCATGGCAACCAACAGACCTGAACTTATCGAATCAGTTAACGTAGAGGAAGGTATCAGTGATCACAGAGCTGTGACAGAATCTATGATGACGGGCTCTACAAGGAATGTTAAGAAAGGTAGCAGGATATATTTACTCAGCAAAGGTGACAGGACACAAATTTCAGAATATCTCAAATACTCGGTGATGAAGAAGAAGATGTGGAGAACAAATGGAAAAAATTCAAAGGCATCGTTCAATATGCCCTAGACAGGTATGTTCCGAGTAAAGTTTTAAGGGATGGGGAGATCCTATTTGGTTTAATAGCCGTTCCTGAGAACCGCTGTGTAATTAAAGAGCACTACATCTTATATTCTACAGAAGTAAAAACCTAGCTGACAAACAAATGCTGAGCAAAGCGAAAACGAGTGTAAGGAGAGCCATGAGAGACGCGTTCAATGTACTTACCTGATTCCGATAACGTTTTCAATAAACTGCACAGTTTGGCGTGGGAAATTCAAACGTAACGCTTCAAAGAGCAACCCAGCATGCCACAACTTAACGAAACGCGCGTTCGGCGTCCACCAGGAAGCGTGCTGCCTGTGCGTCTGCCGTGTTACGTTGAGCCTGTGTCGCTTTGCTGCTCAGTTCTAGGACCAGGTTAGTGTTATGTTGCTTTCTTCCTTGAATTTTTTTTTAGTCTGTCTCGAAATTTTTCCCTATCACTGCGAGCACGTTAATCCATGACTTGGGGTTGTTTTTTCGTCTATCAGCTTTGGAATCACTTTCGTTCTAGCTCGCTTCTTTTTTAGAGAGACTGTTTCAGTTTCATGCCCAGGATGAAGACATGTTTTAAGGGGCTCCGGAAAGGCTCAAAATCATGGAAAGTTCAATTTTTACTTTTTTGCGTTTTCTGAATCTGCAGACTATTACCTTTTAATAGATATATAATTTATTCAATTCCGAAGACTACAACTATTTTTAAATTTTTTTTGAACTGTGTTCTACATGGGCGTGACCCACTGTGGCGCTGTTAAACTGCTGTCAAATGGTGTTATTATTAACGTCCGTGTTCATCAGGTACATTTTAGTGATGTGAGATAAAGTATGTGTTGTGGCTAACCTGTGATGGTTCAATGTATATCGCTGGTGTGATTGTCGATTGTTTCATGTTTATTTACTCTTTTGTTATCTCGAAAATATTCGTAATTAATTCTGTTTCTTGAGTCTCTGTTTTGTTGAAGTATAACAATGAGTAAAAGTAAAGTTATTAGAAATCCTCTGAAGGCTTTTAAGAAAAGGAGAAATGTTGGAAAGCCAAAGGTATGTGTTATTACTGTAAACAATAAAGACGATAACCAAGTGAGTGAACCTAACCTCTCAAGTACACCTGCCCATAGCAGTCAAAGTGGGAAAGAAAATACTTCACAGAAGAAGCTTGGTTCAATGAGTGAAAACTATGAATGTTTTATGGGCGAATCTGATGTGAATGAAATATTTGATATGTCGGTTCTCAAAGGAATTTTTTCAAACTGTGTAAGATGTATTCATTGTAGTGAAGTTGGTCTGGAACTCTCCATAATAAAGCACGTAGGACTTGCTAGTGAAATACAACTGACATGTGGTAAGTGTTCATACATGACCACCTTTTGGAACAGTGTTGCAGTAACTGCAACTGAAGAAAATGGTAGCAAAATCTACGAACACAACATTAGATTTGTTTATTCCTTGCGTTCAGTTGGTAAGGGTGCTACTGCAGGTGCAATTTTCTGTGGCATCATGAATCTTCCAAATCCCCCAACCAAGTTTACGACCTATAATAAATTAATAGGGTCTAAAGTAGAAGATGTCTGTATAGAATCTATGAAGAACGCTGTGGAAGCGGCAGTAATGGAAAATAATGGTAACAGAGATTTGACTGCAGCGTTCGATGGTACCTGGCATAAACGGGGACACACATCTCTTCATGGTGTAGTATCTGCCACCAGTATGTATACAGGGAAAGTTTTAGATGTAGCAGTAATATCAAAGTATTGTAGATGTCCACAAAAATATAAAGGTACACATGAAAATAATTGCAAAGCTAACTATAGTAGCAGTAGTGGAGGAATGGAAGTGGCTGGTGTTGCCAGTATATTCCAGCGTTCTGAGGCGTGTGATAAAGTGCGATATGTTAATTACCTTGGTGACGGTGATTCTAAAAGTTTCAAACATGTTCAAGGACTGAAGCCCTATGGTGATGATGTTGTAGTGCAGAAATTTGAGTGTATTGGACACGTACAGAAGCGAATGGGAACAAGACTTCGGCGACTGAAAGCTTCGTACGAAAAACAAAAACTCAGTGATGGTAAAGGGTTGGATGGGAAGGGAAGATTAACTGACAGTGTAATTGACAAAATACAGAACTATTATGGAATGGCTATTAGGCAAAATACACAAAGTGTCGACGAAATGAAGAAGGCTGTTTGGGCTCTTTTTTTTCATACTTCTTCAACCGATGAAAATCCCCAACATAGCTTCTGTCCCAAAGAAGAAGACAGTTGGTGTAAATATAACAAAGGATTGCTAACTGGTGAAGTGTACACTCATAAGCATAGTCTGCCTCATGCAATAATGGAGGTGATAAAACCTATTTTCAGAGACTTAGCAGCACCTGAACTGTTGAAAAAGTGTATTCACGGAAAAACTCAAAACCTCAATGAAAGTGTAAATAGTGTTATATGGTCGAGAATCCCCAAGACTGTATTTGCTGGAATAGAAACACTTCACTTTGGTGTGTATGATGCTGTTGCGACTATCAATGATGGCAACATTGTAAGGTGCAAGGTATTTAGAAATATGGGAATGAAGATAGGTTCTAACATGGTACGAGCGATGCTTGCTTTAGACAAGGAACGCCTTCGGGCTGCAGACAGGGCTGTAAAGAGTCTAGAAAAACAAGCAAGAGTAAACAGGAGGAGGAGCAAGAGGAAGCTGGAGGAGGAGTTTGCAGAGGGTGAAGATAATCCATCCTATGGACCTGGAATGCACTAAAAAGTTAATCCAATCTTTGTCGCTCGATTTCCAAAACTTTTATTTTCTCATACTAATTACATGTTTTCTAAGGATCTTCCAAACATATTTGTTTCAAACTTTCAGTAAATGTTACACAGTACCTTCTGCATAATTTAACACAGCCTTTTTCCAAAAAACTGTATATTTTTGAATATATAAATAAAAAATTGCAAAAAAATGTTGTGAATATTCATTACAATTGAAAAAAAATCATCTTTAATAACTGAACTAAAATTTTGTAAAATCCCTGTGTTAAGTTGTAGCCCATATTCCAATAAATAATCTGTAAGAAGTTCAACTTCCTACCTCAAATACTTTGTGAGGAAAGATGTAATTTATAAGCGTTATTTTAACATTGCAAGTATAGGGCGTTCCGGAGCCCCTTAAAGTGTTTGAGGCAGGTGTCTTGTGTAAGGAGTAACTTATGTTGTTATCTTCCGGTGCCTCTAGTCCCTCGGCTCTTCCATTTCACATACCTTAATCTTACGAAGTAGTGGATGTTAAGCGGTTGCATGTGGTTTCGGAGTGTCATTTCTTCGTGAGTTTTGTCGAATTTTGGATACTATGGATGATCGTGAGTCTCTTTACTAGCACGTTGCGGAAATTTCTTGAGGTCGTCAGTAATGGATGACGTTCGCATCTGGTATTAATGCATGTACGTGCAGTTACAATTAAAATAACAAACTGTAATTATCAATTCGCTTTAAGGAGCACACATACTGCCAGAGTTACACTCCCTACGGTGACAAGGGATTTATGGTGCAGGAAATTTAAAACAGCGTTGAGGTGCTGTTCACTGTGACCAAGGGAAGAATGCCTGATTTGATGGCGGAAATAGAAATGTAGGGTAATAAGAAAAGGGGTATTGAACAAATACTAAATCAGCGAGGTGAATTCGACCAAAACAACTTTTTCAATATTTTCTGTGACATATGTTAATAAACATGTTGCAAGTTAGGATACTGAAGGCGCCAGTATAATGGACCAGTTCGAAAGTGTTCTCCACAGGACACTGTGACATGGGTTTCTGCCCCTCTCATGGTCGTCCACACAAACACGTTGACATCGGCTCCACTGCACACACACACACACACACACACACGCACACACACACACACACACACACACACACACTGGGAGATGTCCCATTCATTTTGGATTATAATTTTTCAGTTTGTACTCACTTGTTTTAAAAATGCATATTAGGCTCCTTGATTTTGCCTTTATTTAAATAGTTCCCCTCTGAGAGCT
Organism: Schistocerca nitens; assembly: GCF_023898315.1. Taxonomy (NCBI): domain Eukaryota; kingdom Metazoa; phylum Arthropoda; class Insecta; order Orthoptera; family Acrididae; genus Schistocerca; species Schistocerca nitens. The sequence continues at coordinate 24,482,305 of NC_064624.1, read as the reverse complement.
GCTATGTGCTCTGATGTATTCGTGGTAAAGTTACTGCGAAACTGACATAGGCATTGTGATTTGCATTTGTCATACACGATATGCACTTATTATATACAGGGTTATTACAAATGATTGAAGCGATTTCACAGCTCTACAATAACTTTATTATTTGAGATATTTTCACAATGCTTTGCACACACATACAAAAACTCAAAAAGTTTTTTTAGGCATTCACAAATGTTCGATATGTGCCCCTTTAGTGATTCGGCAGACATCAAGCCGATAATCAAGTTCCTCCCACACTCGGCGCAGCATGTCCCCATCAGTGAGTTGGAAAGCATCGTTGATGCGAGCTCGCAATTGTGGCACGTTTCTTGGTAGAGGAGGTTTAAACACTGAATCTTTCACATAACCCCACAGAAAGAAATCGCATGGGGTTAAGTCCCTGCTTGCTTTATTCGTCGACTTCCGCGGGCTACGCGTGAAACTTGCCCGCACGCGTTCAACCGTTTCTTCGCTCACTGCAGGCCGACCCGTTGATTTCCCCTTACAGAGGCATCCAGAAGCTTTAAACTGCGCATACCATCGCCGAATGGAGTTAGCAGTTGGTGGATCTTTGTTGAACTTCGTCCTGAAGTGTCGTTGCACTGTTATGACTGACTGATGTGAGTGCATTTCAAGCACGACATACGCTTTCTCGGCTCCTGTCGCCATTTTGTCTCACTGCGCTCTCGAGGGCTCTGGCGGCAGAAACCTGAAGAGCGGATTAGCCGAACAAAACTTTATGAGTTTTTCTACGTATCTGTAGTGTATCGTGACCATATGTCAGTGAATGAAGCTACAGTGAATTTATGAAATCGCTTCAATCATTTGTAATAGCCCTGTATTTTGTATTTCTTATAATGATAATAATAGTTCTATTTTATTATTTGAATTGTAACTAATTGTATTTACGGGCCAAATAGCGATTATTCTGGCAATATTTGATTGGCACCAAGAAGTACACACAGTATTTAATGTTCTGGTATCTTCAAATGGTGACAGGCAAAGTCGACTATCTTTTCATATTTTTGTATTTTACATTCTTAATATGACAAGTTACATTTCTAATGAGGCTGTAAAGACTTGGTGTCGCTTCTTAACAAACATAACGTGTATCATTAGCTTCTGCACTCACTTATTTACTTATTTATTGTATAATGGAAACAAACATGTATATACAACATCTGTAAACAAATGCGTACAGTCACTAACTAGCATCTCACATCTACAGATCTAGTTGTCTGATCTATTAAATTGCATCATCTGATGCGTGATAAATGCCCATTAATGTTTCCTTGTTGGCTCGAAGACAATGATCAGCAGCAATACGGTGGATGACTGTAAGGCGGTACCACAGTCGTGATTTGCATAACTTGCTCATCCCCATTTGTGAATTAAATGATAGAATAGGATTGTTCTTTTATGGATAGTTCAAGGTCCCTTTCTAATTTCGCCAGTTGCCCTAGTCTCAGTACAATCATAACAACAAGAAGGTCAAACGTGGTGACATGTTTTGCTTCGATTACCTGGATATTTAATTATAATTAAATTATGTTGCTATTCTCCTGTTGTGCCTGGATCCTGAGATATATGTCATCATTTCATCAGATATTATGTAAGATATTATCAGACGATTATGTTGTTCCTTGGGTCCTGGTCCTTGCATTCAGAGATGTAAGTCATAAGTTTGTCAGATAATTACGCTGTCTGTTATGTGATATTTTTCGTTATACTCTTTGAAAATGAAATGTATTTATCAGGGTACTTGACTATAACATTAACTAAATCGTCAGGCATGCCTAATTTGTTCAAGTGTTCAGTGAGGAAGTGCACATGTTGTCTGCTCAAATTATATGTGCCAGGGAAGTTTATAACTCAAGTTACACGAGTTGTGTGCTGTACTACAGAATTTAATAGTTAAATGACACTGATCCCTAACAACTTGTTTAGTTGTTTATTCTAACAGTTGACTGCTAATGCATTTTCATATAGTGAATGACTTTCGGGTGTTTCGATTATATGAACAACGACATGAGAAAGATCATCAGTTCCCACTGCAAGTTCTTCCACCTCAGATAGCAACCATTTTGCAGGACCTGTACCAATGTACAGGTGTGAGTAGAAATTACAGGCCTGCGTAGACAGCAAATGGTAGTCGCTCTTTGTGGTGAAAATTTTTAAATTCTGTGAATTTATCATGACCTGTTTACACAGTCGGAAGCTTTTGCAGAACAGTCATGCTGCTGCTCAGGAAAATTTTCACTCATGTGGAATGTACTCAAACATCTACTGTAGATATACTGCACACCATGATGTTTATTCAGCTGTGATGAAATAAGCTGTGATGACAAATAATGATGCTGCTTTGTATTGTTTTCATCAGAGATAATCAGAAAATCTGCATAGTTTTCCCGTTGCCTGGAAAATTCTCAAAAACGCAGAGAGCCAACAACTTTATGAGCAATCTTACCATCACTATCGTTTCACGCATCCAAGGCGTATGGGAGATATGAATATTCTACATCTACATCTGCCTCTACATCGTTACTCTACAAATCACACTTAAGTGCCTGGCAGAGGGTTCTTCGAACCATTTTCATACTACTTCTCTACCATGGCGCGCGGGAAAAAAGAAACCCAAAATCTCTCCGTAGGTGAGTGTCAACAAAGTATTTTCTAAATTGTTAAGGCTTTCGTGGCCACTTGTTGACAAACTGCCTATTGGCTTCTGTCTCGGGTTCTTCGGCCGACGTTCATATAATGATTTTTCTGACGTTTCTGACGTTTCGCCAGCACGAGTGGCTGGCATTGTCAAAGCTTCACCCTCCATTGTCGGTGGTGAGCTGGAGCCGAGCTCGCGGGCGCAGACTATATGTACCTGGCGTACCAACGTCCGAGGGCTTCTCTGCGGTCATTTCCGGTGCGGTTCTCCTCTTGCTACCTGCGACGAAATGACTGGACGATCCATCAACACCAGGATCAAAGAGCATAAGCGACATTGCAGGTTGGGGCAGGTGGAGAAATCGGCCGTGGCAGAGCACGCACTGAATGAGACCGACCACGTAATAAAATTCGCCGACATGGAAGTTCTGGCTGTAGAGAAGCACTATCACACGCGCTTGTTCAGAGAAGCTGTAGAAATACAAAAACACGCGAACAGTTTGCACAAGAAAGAGGAAAGCCTTAAGGTAAACGGATCCTGGCGTCCCGTACTGCAGCGAACGACCGTCGCAGGTAGCAAGAGGAGAACCGCACCGGAAATGACCGCAGAGAAGCCCTCGGACGTTGGCGCGCCAGGTACATATAGTCAGCGCCCGCGAGCTCGGCTCCAGTTCACCACCGGCAATGGAGGGTGAAGCTTTGACAATGCCAGCCACTCGTGCTGGCGAAACGTCAGAAAAATCATTATATGAACGTCGGCCGAAGAACCCGAGACAGAAGCCAATAGGTAGTTTGTCAAAATATTTTCTTATTCGGAAGAGAAAGTTGGTGATTGAAATTTCGTAAATAGATCTCGCAGCAAAGAAAACCACCTTGGTTTCAATGACTGCCACCCCAACTCGCGTATCACTCTCACCCCTATTGCGCGATAACACGAAACGAGCTGCCATTCTTTGCACTTTTTCAATGTCCTCAGTCAGTAGTACCTGTAAGGATCCCATACGGTGCAGCAGTATTCCAGCAGAGGACGGACAAGTGTAAAGTAGGCTGTCTCTTTAGTGGGTTTGTCGCATCTTCTGAGTGTTCTGCCAACAAGGCGCAGTCTTTGTTTCGCCTTTCTCACAATATTGCCGGCCCGGGTGGCCGAGCGATTCTAGGCGCTACAGTTTGGAACCGCGCGATCGCTACGGTTCGAATCCCGCGTCGGGCATGGATGTGTGTGATGTCCTTACGTTAGTTAGGTTTAAGTTGTTCTACGTTCTAGGGGAGTGATGACCTCAGAAGTTAAGTCCCATAGTGCTCAGAGCCATTTCATTTTTTCACAATATTATCTATGTGGTCTTTCCAATTTAAGTTGTTCATAACTGTAATTCATAGGTATTTAGTCGAATTGACAACTCTTAGATTTGTGCAGTTTATCATATACCCAAAATTTATCAGATTTCTTTTAGTACACATGTGGGTGGCCTCGCACTTTTCTTTGCTTAGTGCCAATTGCCACTTCTCGCACCACACAGAAGTTCTCTCTACATCATTCTGTAATTGGAATTGATCGTGTGATGATTTTACTAGACGGTAAATTACAGCGTCATCTGCGAACGATCTAAGTGGGCTGCTCAGATTATCTCCTAGATCATTTGTGTAAATCAGGAACAGCAGAGGGCCTATGACATTACCTTGCGGAACGCCAGATATCACTTATGTTCTACTGGATGATTTACCGTCTATCACTACGAACTGTGACCTCTCTCAGAGGAAACCACGAATCCACTCACACAACTGAGACGATACTCCATATGCACACAACTTCATTAATAGTCGCTTGTGAGGAACGGTATCAAAAGCCTTCTGGAAATCTAGGAATATGGAATCGATCTGAGATCCCTTGTCGACACTACTGATTACTTCATTGGAATAAAGAGCTAACTGTGCTGCACAAGAACGATATTTTCTGAATCCGTGTTGGTTATGTATCAATAAGTCATTTTCTTCAAGGTGATTCATAATGTTCGAGTACAGTATATGCTCCAAAATCCTACTGCAAATTGAGATCAATGATATTGGTCACTCCAATTTCCTTTCTTGGATATTGGTGTGACCTGTGGTACTTTCCAGTCTTTAGGAACAGACCTTTCGTCAAGTGAGCGGTTGTATATGATTGCTAAGAAACGCTTTATTGTGTCTGTCTGTATACTCTAAAAGGTACCTGATTGGTATGCCATCTGGACTGGAAGACTTGCCTTTTTTAAGTGATTTGAGTTGTTTCGCAACACCTAAGATATCTACTTTTATCCAACTCATGCTAACAGCTGTTCTGGTTTCGAATTCTGGAATATTTACTTCGTCTTCTTTCATGAAGGAATTACAGAAAACTGTCTTTAGTAACTCCGCTTTAGTGGCACTATCATTGGTAACATTTCCATCACTATCGCGCAGTGACGGTATTGACTGGTGTACTTTACATACAATCAGAATGTCTTTGGGTTTTCTACAATGTTTTGAGTCAATGTTTCATTGTGGAAACTATTAAAAGCATGTCGCATTGACGTCCGCTCTAAATTTCGAGCTTCCGTGAAACTTAACAAGTCTTGGGGATTTTGCGTTGGTCTGAATTAGGCATGCTTTTTTCGTTGTTTCTGCAACAGTGTTCTGACGTGTTTTATGTACCATGGTGGATCAGTCCTGTCTCTTATTAACTTATGCGGTATGAATCTATCTATTGTTGTCGATACAGTATCTTTGAATTTGAGCCAGATCTGGTTTACGCTTACATAATTAGCTTGGGAGGAATAGAGACTCTCTCTTACGAAGGCATCAAGCGAATTTTTATCTGCTGTTTTAAATAGACATATTTTTGTTTATTTTTAGTGGTTCTGGTTGATATGGTTTTGAGCCTCGATACAGTGACCTTGTGTTCACTAATCCCTGTATCCATCATGACGCTATCTATTAGATCAGGATTATTTGTGGCTAAGACATCAAGAGTGTTTTCGCAGCCATTTACAATTCGTGTGGGTTCATGAACTAATTGCTGAAAGTAATTCTCAGAAAAAGCACTTATTACAGTTTCGGAAGATGTTTTCTGTCTTCCTCTGGCCTTGAACACGTATTTTCACCAACAAATCAAGGGTAGATTGAAGTATCCACCAATTATAATTGTATGAGTGGGGTACTTATTTGTAATGAGATTCAAGTTTTCCTTGAACCGTTCAGCTACTATATCATGTGAGTCGGGTGGTTGGTAGAAGGAGCCAATTATTGTTTTGGTATGGCTGTTGAGTATACAACTACAACTACAATAGCGACTATTGCTTGGCTGATTCTGGTCGTTTCTTTGCCCTGTACCCTTTGAGACTTGAGCCCTTTTTGATCTTTACCGAGACTGTCTAACCTAAGAAACCGCCCAGTCCACGCCATACAGCCCCTGCCACCCGTGTAGCCGCCTCCTGTGTGTAATGGACACCTGACCTATTTAGCGGAACCCGAAACCCCACCACCATAAGGCGCAAGTCGCGGAATCTGCAGCCTACACGGTCGCAGAACCGTCTGAGCCTCTGATTCAGACCCCCCACTCTGCTCTTCATATTTATCGATATCCTGAATTTTCATGGGATAACCAGTGCCTTCATGTTTATAATTACTGGGAACATCGTACTTGACATATTTACCAGAACGCTCTGGAAGGGAGTCAAAATTATTCTCCCGGGCCACACTATACAAAACAGAACTCATCTTTATTTATTACATGAACAGCCGTATGTTACGATGCAGTATCTCCTGGAAGTTTTATGAATAAAGAACTGTCATTACGTTGACAATGGATGAATGTACAAATGTCTAAGTACAGCACATTACTTTATAGTTTCTCAGAGTGTCTTTCTTCGAATTATGACAACTTTGTTTGTAAGCGGTCGTAGACATACTTCTCGTACCATTCAGTGAGCGAGGTGGTTTGCAATATTTCGTTTATTCTACTCGGGTAGATCACATAACTAATGAGGAAGTATTGAATAGGATTGGGGAGAAGAGAAATTTGTGGCACAACTTGACCAGAAGACGGGATCGGTTGGTAGGACATATTCTGAGGCATCAAGGGATCACCAATTTAGTATTGGAGGGCAGCGTGGAGGGTAAAAATCGTAGGGGGAGACCAAGAGATGAATACACTAAGCAAATTCAGAAGGATGTAGGTTGCAGTAGGTACTGGGAGATGAAGAAGCTTGCACAGGATAAAGTAGCATGGAGAGCTGCATCAAACCAGTCTCAGGACTGAAGACCACAACAACAACAACTCTGCAAGTGTATGTGAGCCATCTCAGTCACATCGTGATGTGTAGGAATTTCAGACTCATAGCATAGCATTGCTTTACAATTAACTGAAGGGTACTGAAGCTTCTTCGAATTTTAGACATCCTTTGGCTCCAAACAGGTTTACATGCATCAGAAATATAATGGGAGGGCGTCCAGATATTAAAAACCACTCTTAATTCGAGGTTGTGAAATTCTGTTTCTGATAACACACCAGTCAGTGAATAATTTAGGTCTATGGTCTGGCTGATCTCAAGCAACTGGCCTTTATTATTGAAACTGCTGCTGAGACTGCTGTACCCTCTACTGATAGAACTCTACTGCAGTGACAATATTTGCAGTGATTGTGCGCCTCCAGTGTGGTGTCACCGCTAGACACCACACTTGCTAGGTGGTAACTTAAATCGGCCGCGGTCCTGTAGTACATGTCGGACCCGCGTGTCGCCACTGTGTGATCGCAAACCTAGCGCCACCACATGGCAGGTCACAAGACACGGAATAGACCTCGCCCCAGTTGTACGGACGACATAGCTTGCGACCAGACGTACGAAGCCTTCCTCTCATTTGCCGAGAGACAGATAGAATAGCCTTCAGCTTAGTCCATAGCTACGACCTAGCAAGGCGCCATTTGTATCAGTGCTTATAGCTTACTAATATTCAAGAGAGATGTATTCCAAGGACTAATTAAAAGTTAAGTAACAAACATCTACGTACTTTTCTTCTTATTCATTTATAAGTTTCATGTTCCAGACTTTACGCCCGTCTGCGTTAGTTTCGCGTGCACCTAGCCACTCATTGTGTCTAGACTGTATGAACTAGACACAACATCCAGCATGGATGAGAGTTGGAGGTGTCTCCCAGTGTTAACATCCGAGTTGAGGTGACGTCACGCTGCTTCTGCCACTGCTGTGTGACGTAGGTGCTGGGGCGACAATAGCAGCGGACCTCCCACTGACATCATGCTGCTGCCCCCACCATGGCCACCTCCTCGCTTATGTTGATGTAACGAGTTTACACAAAGAAGTGTTGCTCTGCAGTGTGCATATATCACATTTATATCATATTCCCATTACCTTTTTTCAAATGTAGTTGCACGATTATTTCTTCTCCACAGAATTTGCAAGTTGACTGTCTTGGTCAACAACATTCACCTCGAGCGTATCCAACGTTTGAACGGTTACAGGGAGATATATAACATTAGATGGAGCCTTAAATGTTTAGTATCCAGCACCTACTGCAGGGGGAAAAAAAACAGGAATTGTATGTAGCAGCTTATCGTTTAGATACATATCTGTTCCAAAACTGCATTAAGCATGAATTGTCAGGAATATATCTACAGCTAGGTCAGACTTGTAAACCTTTTTAGCATCCAATGCTAGACGTTCTTCTCTCAGAAAGCCTAAAAGTAGTACCACTGAAGCTTCATTTGCAAAGTCAATACCCCCTTCAGTTGCTCATGTCTCTGCTTTAAGTGTCTTGGTATTTGCAAGTAACTTGAACCCATTTGATGCCGTTATAAATCTGTGTTTATATCGTCGAAACTTATTGACACTCTGCCATATTTTCACTACTCACTCAGCTAGTGAGTATGTATGAGTGTTTGCAGAATAGTATGACCTGTTTATCATATCTGCAAATATCTTGCATAATGTTTGTTTCCCACTGCTGTTGGTGCAGTAAAAGACGAATATACATTGTATATAATTTTGTTTATTATCTTTTTTACGTACAGAAAATAAAAAAAATACGTTGTTGACACATTTCTTATTATTCATACTGCCTTACATCCTTACAGTATTGTTTAAATAGTTTTTTATACCCTCTAAATTCTACTGTCGTTGTGTTCAAATCAACAGGATGCACAATATATTTCGGTTCTCCATCTGTAAACCAATTCTACAGATTCAATATACATAGGAGTTATAGTAGCAGACTTCGGTACTGCAAGCATACATACATTTATACGTTGTTCTGAATCGTCTTCTATGGTACATTTCATGTACATAACTTACATCATTAAACAACGGTTTCACATTCGGTTGCCACCGACTTTGTCTGTTGCGATCCATATTGAACTTTATAGCCAATATAACTTCGTAACACATCTAAGTTTTAAATAAACACACTGTGAAGAGTCCTGCGATAATGATGATAACTTTAATGTAGGAGTTTCATACAGATCGATGATGGTTGCCTTATTGCTACAGATGTTCATGTCAGGAGGAAGTTGAGATGGATCAGACTGTGTTGTCATCAACTTCACAGTGTGCTTCATCGGCCTACAATGCTCTCCCTACTTTATCTCTGTCAATTGTGTTTTAGCATTACGACGAACATTGTCAGTTTCTACTATAACTTCACATTCATATAGATACACTAATCTTACATTCGCATGTTTGGAACCGCATGCCGTTAACATGTATGTACTGGTAAGGAGTAGCATTTGGAAATGAACTGACAATATGAAGTAGCTGTATAGTTTATATATCTCTCTGCAGTATAGATGACCTCTTAATCCTAAGACTTAATGTAGTAACATGTAAAAATTGTGCAGCACAACTGCAGGGCAATTACACACATTTTGAGCCTTGAAGACATAATAAAAATGACACTGTACGAGGATTCTCATTTCAATATCCACGGCCGAGTGTGCTTCAAGATCCAGGGACAAAGACCATGGGAGCAGCATAATTGATAAAATCACGTGTAATTATTTGTTGAAATTATGACATACATCTCAGGATCCAGGAGACAGCCCCAGGATAATTACATATCCTGATGATTAAACACGGAGATAATCGAATCAACATGTTTGACGATATAGAGATCTCTGAATTAGCACAATTGGATCATCATGTGACGTCATGACGGGGGACAGGGCATGCACACGCCTCAGAGGGTGTTGCAACATGTGACCTTGTTGTTGTTATATTGAGGCTAGGCAAATGGAATATTTAGAAAGTGACATTGATTGTCTGTAAAAGAACACTCACCACCTACTTCAGATAAGCACATATGCCTTGTCCAGTGCTAATACAGTTCATGATCCTCTACTGACGTCTGAGGAGATCGAATCCTTCTGTCTGCATGAAAGCGTCCTTGACTAGATGTTTGTTCACTACTGATGACTGCGCTTACTGAATTTTCCATGAATAATTGACAATGAAAGGGGGCACAACAAGGTTTTTTGCTGTGCTCCATGAGGTTGTCCTTGATTTCAAGCCTTGGTATTCTGGCTGTGCAATATCTCGATGAATGGGTAGTCGAGAATTCTTCCGAACATTCTTCCAGACCTTTAGGACAGTTGATCGTCTTGCAGCTGGAGGTGGGATGACGCTGAGAACGGGAAGTCTTATAGTGTTTGTACTCTGAATACATCTCGTAATTCCTGATTGAATGGCACATCTATCTTCTTTGTATAGGCATCATTGATCCTGGTCGAACAACAATCTTCAGTAACAGAGCACCTGCGGTAGGATTAAAGCTATAGCTCTTAAAACAGGGGCATCAGCTCCCAATAAGGCACCAACAAATTTTTGAAGACTGTTGTTTCTCGTTTTGACTTTAGTTGCTAAAATAGAAAGATGCTACTTTCAAGTTAAGAATTCTGTATAGCGCTAGGTATTATGGTGTAATGCAATACAGCAAGACTTGGCCTCTGGATCTGACGTCTGGTATGTAATCTGTGTTGTGCATAGATGTAATGAAGCTAGAACTGTTTTCTGATGATTTAGGTTCAGGCACCATATTTACAATTTCTGCTGTCATGAAGTCATACAGTTTTCGTTTATAGCTAATGTAGTTATGTCAGTTATATCACAAATTACAAAAAGGGAAGTCGACACAGCTGTAGATGAGATAGGAGATGTAATACTGCTAGAAGAATTGGACATTGAGCTGAAATATCTAAGTCGAAACAACGCCCTAGGAGTAAACAATATTCTGTCAGCACTATGGATAGCCTTGGGTGAGCCAGCCACGACAAAACTTTTCCATTTGTTGTGTTATATGCATGAAAAAGACGAAATACCTTTGGACGTTAAGAAGAATGTAATAACATCAATTCCAAAGAAAGCAGTTGTTGATTTGTGTGAAAATTACTGAACTATCAGTTTAATAAATCATGGCTACAAGACACTAACAGGAATTCTTTGCAGAAGAATGAGAAAACTGATATCCTCATGGAAGTTTAGTATGAATTCCAAAGAACTGTGCGAACACATGAGGCAGTACTAACCATACAGTTTATCTTAGAAGATGGGATAAACTTACGTTTATAGCGTTTGTATACTTAAATAAAGATTTTGACAATGATGAATGGAATATCCTGTGTGGAATTTTGATGGTAGTACCGGTAAAATAAAGAGAACGAAAGGCTATTTACAACTTGTACAGAAACCAGAGGGCAGTTATAAGCGTCGAGGCGCATTATAGAGAATTTGGAGTAGTGGTTAAATTTCAGGGAGAAGAAATGAAAGCTTTGAGGTTTACTGATGAACTGTAATTCTGTGAGATACAGTAAAGGACTTGGAAGAACAATTGAAGGGAATGGACAGTGTCTTGAAAGGAGGATATAAGATGAAAATCAACAAAAGCAAAACGAGGATGATGGAGTGTAATCGAATTAAATCAGATGATCTTAAGGGAACTAGATTAGGAAATGAAACACTGAAAGTAGTAGATGATTTTTGCTGTTTGTGCAGCGAAGTAGCTGATAGTGGCCAAAGTAGAGAGGATATAAAATTTACACTGGCAATGGCAGGAAAAGTATTTCTGAGGAAGCAAATTTTGTTAACGTCAAATATATCCTTAAGTCTTGGGAAATCTTTTGTTGTAGCTATTTTTATGGGGTGTAGGCATATGTGGAAGTGAAACATGGATGATAAACAGTTTAGACAAAAAGAGAATCGCAGTTTTCGAAATGTGGTGCTACAGAAGAATGTTGATTAGATGGGTGGATCACATAGCTAGTAGAATTCGAGGGACAAGAAATGTGTGGTACAACTTGAACTAATGGAGGGATTGGATGGTTGGACACATTCTGAAATGTCAAGAGATAACCAATTCAGTCTTGAAGGGAAGTGTGGGAGGTAAAAATCGTATAGTAAGACCAAATGGTGTACACAGTAAACAGATTCAGAAGGATGTAGGGTACTGTAGGTATTTGAAGATGAAGAGGCTTTCAGAATGGAGAGCTGTGTTTGAAACCAGTCTTCAGAATGAAGGCCACGACAACATCTTTCTGCGTTATAACATCTTATTTTCCAGTTGGTATATTTCTTCATTGTTTATAACTGACTTGCAGAAAGTGTCTGACGTAACTTCAAGGATGATGTGTGGGGAATAAATATATATTTAAAGTATGTGTAATAGAAGGTCCCAGATAGGTGCTGAAGGACAGATTTCGTGAATCCAGGGTATTTTAATCTACGGAGCTGTTCTTTCATCCCTCGACCAAGATTTAACGGTGTCAGCTGTGTTGCTCGTGTGAAGTAGTGAAGACGTGGCTGTTCCACGTGCCGTCTTTGCGACTGGCGTAAATCTCGTCGAATGGTGATCACCGATACGGTCTTGTATTTACCTGTTCCCAATAACGTTTGTAATTAATTGCATAGCTTGGCGTGGGAAACTGCAACGTAACGTTTCAAAGAGCAGCCCAGCATGCCACAAGCTATGCAACGTGCGTTCGCTGTCCACCAGGAAGCGTGATGTCGTTGTGTCTGCCGCGTTGCGTTGAGACTGTGTCGCTTTGCTGCTCAGTCCTAGGACCGGATTACCTGTGTGCTATGGTTGCCGCTGAATCCGGCCTGTTCTTGTCGGAATATGTTGCTTTATTCCTTGAAATTTTTTAAATTTGTCTCGAAAGTTTTCGCTATCACTAAGAGGACGGTAATCTATGAGTAGGGGTGGTTTTTGGTCTACCAGGTTTGGAAAACGCATTCATTTTGGTTTTCTTCTATTTTAGAGAGACTGTTTTCAGTTTCATGGCCGGTATGAGGAAATGTTTTAATGTGTTTGTGGCAGGTGTTTTGTGAAAGGAGAAATTTTACGTTGTTGTCTACCTGTGCCTCTAGTCCCTCGTCTGCTTTTCTTACGTTTCAGATTCCTTAATCTTACGAAGTAGTGGATGTTAAGCGGTTGCATTTGGTTTTGGAATGTCGTTTCTTCGTGAGTTTTGTCGATTTTTGGATACCATGGATGATCGTGACTTTTTTTGTAGCACTTTGCAGAACTTAGTTGAGGTCATCAGTAATGGCTGTTCTCAGATGGTATGCTATGGCTCGTTTGAATTCTTTTCCAAAAACGACTGGCACTGTGGGGCCTAATTCTTGTGATTCCCTCGCCCATCACTTGGCGGGCTTCTCTTTTTATTACGGCATTGGGACTATTCAAATCAAAACGTCCGTTTGGTTAGGGCTGTATTGTCTCCAGAATTTTATTTCTATTTAATTTTTTTTATTATGTATGTGACTAGTGTTTCTCTGTGTTATGTTGGTTTCTTCTTAGGGGCGTTTTCAGGTACAGCAGGTTGTATTGTTTGCACTGTTTGTTAGTTGTAATATGTTATAATAAGTGGTTTCAGTAGCTGATACGCTAGCTTTTGTGCTTAAACGTCTCAATCTGAATTTTTCGGCGATTCGAATCCGTGAATCTATGTTGGTTTAATTTTTTCCTGCTTTTGTGGTTAATAGCTGTAGATCATACAGTAAATGGCAGGTACTCATTAGCTATGCTGTCGCCTACTTCAGTCTCGCTTCAGTGTCTGCGATCGAAGATAAAAGTGTCATAGTGATTGTTAAAAGTGGGCGTTATTTCTAAGTCTGGCGAGATTCCAACAGGCTACAACAAGTTACCCATTTTTGTGTTTTACAGGAAATATCGTGGATCTAGCACTGAGTCTCCTGTGACTTTAGCTGGCCCGAGTGAAGGTAAGAAAAATTATGATATCAATTGGGAGTTCCTCGGCAAGAGGTACATATATCGTTGTGTCTCTTATACCGTGCTCAAATTTTTCACAAGATCGCTTGGTGAATGTTTAGATTTTACTGCAGGACCATTCCTGTTGTTCTCTGCGAATGTTGCAGAGTAATATATATATATATATATATATATATATACTGGTTTCTTCTTAGGGGCGTTTTCAGGTATTAGTGTTCAACCAATATATATATATATATATATATATATATATATATATATATATATATATATAGGTTGAACACTAATATATATATACATTAATATATATATACACTTATATATATATATATATATATATATATATATATATATATATATATATATATATATATATACTGGTTGAACACTAATAAATCCAACAAATCCAGCATATATATATATATATATATATATATATATATATATATATATATATATATGCTGGATTTGTTGGATATATATATATATATATATATGTGTGTGTGTTTGGATATGCAAAGCGTTTCCCAACGGTTGTAGTAAGTAATCTCAGTGCATAGGATACGTAGACCGAGGCTACCACTTCCAAGTAAGTAGACAGTTAAAAATAAAGAAGACATTGGAAAGGAGAAGTACTGGCTGTACGATATCACATTTAATTACATTTCATGTTGTCATATTAGATAGATTTCATTTTTATTGCAGGCTTTAATCCAATCTACTGTCAAGACAGTTACTGGAGAAAAATACTGAAGGAGGCTACAGAGAGGATTCTGTAACCAGAGACTGCTCATTCTTTCTCCTGGCCAGATTCCTCTCAGCTGCTGAGCAGAGCTGTCCCACTGCAGGGATGTTAGTTGGGTTAAACCACGCTAGTATCCTGTTCTTCAGTATGGGGAGCGTCGTTCCATTACAAACGAAACAGACGAAGAGCACTGGTCCTTGCACCATTGTAACTAGATGTACGTAATAGACAAACTGCGCAATTTCTTGAGCCTGGTGGAACCCTAGTCTTATTGCAATACCTATTCCAGTTACGATAACAGCCTTAACTGACATAAAAATACATTGCTTCTTTGAGGCAAATTTATTGTTATCAACAATTTTGAGTTGCCGCATAGAATACCGATTACGTAGGTACATGTACCCAACCAGTCCGAAACAAACCAAATTGAAAGCCACTGACAGACAAATGCCCACAAGCACTAGCACACGACTGTGGATCAGGTAATATTTACTCGTCTTTTCCAAAGCGACAGCTGCCACACACACTATACTCCACGGCATTAACACGTACAACACCTGACGACGGAATAACTTGCTTACTTCAGCAGGTAGTAGGTCGTTAGGAAGCCTGAGATGACGAACACAAGCATACATGTGGTAGCAGAATGAGTTTAGCCAGATACAGCTGAGAAGTGTGAGGGCGCTATCTATCAGCACTGCTGTAGGTAAGTCAGGGACGCCTGCCAAACGATACACGACCTCAGAACACACGATCTGGATTATGCACGTGATCTGAAAGGACAAGAGTATCTTTCCAGGCAAGTTACGTAACTGTGGAAGGTACATGTATACTCCGGCTGTCGAAAAGCGGAAAATAATGTTTACCAGTATAAATGAGATTTCTAAAGGCTTTAAGCTATCGATTTTGAAATCCTTGTATTTCAAGTTGTCGTTCTTTAAACGGTTTTTGCGGTTCAGTGTTTCTTCTGTTAGCTTTGGATACAGTATGCTGCTAGGACTAAGTGGCATTATAAATGGGTAATGAATGATGCAATTATCGGAAGCCGTAGTGGAGGAAAAGTCGCGACATTTCAGCAGCAGAACAGCTCTGGAAACAGAGCAGATGGCATCTGTAGCGTTCGATTCCAGACACGATTGGTCGTCAGGACTATCGAAGTAGCATCGAGCATCTCTCACGGACTGTATCATACTAAACGGGACGCCCTGACAAATGCTGTACGAGTTGACTGCCATCCAGGCCAGCAGACAGAGGTTGACGTTTATCCTCTGCGTGTAGGCCAGGTAGCTGGTCACGGGTATGTGGGGCGACCCCTGAACCACGTCGTCCCACAGCTGCTCGCGGCATTGTAGGCGCTGCTGGATGGTCTCTGGTGGCAGGTCTTCCAGCGGACACGTGGGGTGGTCCAGGGCGTTCGCCAACAGCTGCACACAGTCAGTGTCCACGGAGAGCGTAGCGCTGCTTCTGTCCTCCAGCTGCCACTCCTCATCTGCAAAAATATGACAGCAAGTATGTGGCGCCCATATACTGCAAGTAGCTGGATCCAAAGTCTCCTCTAGGTGATAAGATTGGTCGTTGTTTACCTATATTATCCAGGTTCAGTTACTCAGAATTAAGTAAGGCGACATGTCATAACAAATTAAGACTATTCAGATAGACAGATATCATTGTTACCATGAAAGTCTATTTCATCTACAGGGTGTTCAAGAAGTCCCTGTGTCGCTCTTGGCTCAATAAAAATGAGGAAAGCAATAAGTTTTATTGATATTACTGCTTTGAAGCTGGCGAAAAAGCAATGCTATCAGTATTGTATTTCTGTTTCAGCACTGTAGTCTCTGAGTTCCGAACCCATGGTGCAACAGCTATATTTCAAAGGAGAGATTAGTGGCATATTTGTGTGAGCATGAACATCCATAGATAGAAAAAACTACGAAGGGCATGATGAGACAACTTGCCACAGTCTACCTCGTAAAGTAGCCTGCCTGACTGAGATAAATGTCCTGTTTTTTCAGGTTGTCTCAAAGACAGGTCACGTATTGGAAGCAATAAAACGTGAGAGGAAACGTGTGTCACTGTCTCTTAATCAGATAAGCCGTCTCCAATGAAATCCATTTGCAAAAGAGCAGTTGGACTTCAAGCATCTTGCTCAACAATGCAAGACCACATTGAAAGAAATTTGAATACGAAAGGATCTCGGCCGATGTTTGTTACTGAATTAACTGACAATGATATGGAGCTACGATTTGTAGCCTACCGTACTTTGTTGGCTCAAGACTGTTTACTGATAAATGAGCCATATACCGCATTTTGCACAGGAGAAATATTGTTTTCTTGCCTAAGGAAAATACCTATTATCAGCAAGAGTTAGAAAGAAACCCACTTCATGTCACATGGGCCTTGGTGTGATCACAATACATGTTTGGACCACATTCTTTTGAAGCTTACATGAATGGGAACTTTTATTTAACTGTACAACAGAAGTTTGCAGTACCTCTGGTCGATGAGAAGGCAGTCACGGATCATGTGCGGTTATGGTAGGACAGAGCTTGAGTCAAATTTTGCTGTTCAGGTGTGTGGGTTCCTTAATGAACAATTTTGCCTCGGATTATGTTTTGCAATATCTGAAGCCACATTAAAATAGTGACTGTAGCCTCCCCCCAGTTTCGCACCGAACTGTATTATTCACATACACTGTAGATGAAGTTATATTTTAATTATTATAGCAGTATCTATATCTTTCCTCCTTGTTGTGAGACTCATTGTTGTCCACTTCTGTTAATGTCAAAACTACTAAATGATAACATCTCCTTCCGTAAATGCTGGAATTTATTAATTAAATCACTCTATTTATAAACATCAAACACTGTGTACCATTCTGCCACTCATCTCCGGCCTCGCTACCGAGCAACCTCTCTCTGTAGCCTCTCACACCCGACTTCCACCCATGGACTCCAACACTAGACTACAGCTTACCCTCTCGCACATTGTTGACTGCACTGCAGTCTTTGCTTAAACCATGTATGATCTCTGCATAGTGCATAATCGATATTACATAAGGGTACTGTACCCTTACATATCCCCACCAAAATAATACTTTAATATGAAAAAATGTAATAGTGATATTAGATTTGAATATTGAAGTAGAAAAATAAAGTAGAAAAATATACAGAAAGACAAAAATGAAAAAAAATGTGAAATTACATTATTTAGTCAAAACTATTTGCTTACTAATGCTGTGATAGTAGGAGGAGAGGTGATACTCCTACGTGGCGCGTCCCAGGTGGCTGATAGGGAAGTCCTCACAAGTTTACCGGCGGACTTGAGTGAAATAAAATAGCTCTCGTACCAAACACACCCTCTGTGGTTAACAATCATAGTTGTAAATCGGAGCTTGCTCCAACTAAGGTTGAGAACCTTCGAAAGTAAAAAAAAGGCAAGGTCTTTTAGGCAAAAATTCCACCGTCTTGCTTAAAAAGTCAGGAAAAGGCTACATCGGATTCGGTGGGTAGTCACCTAGAAGACAGCAACGAATCGGAGCGTTTGCAACCATCAAAATGCACACTAAAACACAAAAAGAAGATTAAACATAAGCAGATAAATTATATAGCAACACACAACATAAACACACTACTTCAGACCGGAAAACTCAAGGAGCTCACAGATGAACTAAATAAACAAAAAATTTTAATAACAGGGATCCAAGAAATGAGAAACACCACAGAGGACTCATTCGAATCACAAGGATACAGAATTTATAATGGGAAACCAGCACCGAGGGCAATGAAACAACGTCCCCAGTTTGGAACGGGATTTTTAGTAAACATAAAAATAATAGATTCAGTAACGGATTTCCAAGCAGTATCGCCAAGAATTGCGACTCTAAACTTAAAAACAATGAATAAAACCTATACAATAATAAATGTTCATGCCCAACAATTGAAAAAAAATTGTCTAACAAAAACAAAGGAAGAGGTAGATAAATTTTGGGACCTTCTAGAACAAACTGTGAACAGAGTAAATAAAAAGAATGTAAAAATCTTACTGGGATATCTCAATGCTCAGTTGGGAAAAGAAAGGAAATATAAAGATATAATTGGAAAATGGAGCCCACATAAATTTACAAACAAAAACGGTCAAAGACTTGTAGACCTCTGCAGTGAATACAACCTTATATCTAAATCAACATACTTTAAGAGGAAGCCAAGTAAACATAAAACGTGGAAACATCCAGACTGGGGGAAGCTAGACCATGTCTGTATAGACAAAAAGTTTCATAAGGAGGTCCACAATGTTAAAGTACTGAGAGGAGTAGACACAGGCTCAGACCATTATATAGTTAAAATTAAAATCAAATTCACTCCATTAAAGAAGAGCACCAGAAAAACTAATAAAATAAAAAGGAGGTTTGACCCACATCAGCTAATTAAAAATAATAAATACCAACAAATAACACAAACCATCAAATTAACTGATGATCTTGGACAACTAGTGCCTAATCTTAAAAAAGAAGCAGAGACTCTAGCTCCCTTGAACCCATGAAGGAAACATGCATTGTCGACATCAGAATGTGACAAATTCCATGAAGATAGACACCAAGCATGGTTAAAGTTTCAAACACATAAAACTGAAGAAAATGCCATCAACCTAAAAAATGAAAGAAAAAAATTTACACAAAATATTAGAAGAATCAAGAGAGGATTGCATAAAGATATTATAAACTTTATAGAAGGTAATTATCATAAAACCAACTCCAGGAACTACCATAAAATCTTTGGGAAACAACTACAACAATATGAGGCCCCTACACTAATACTGTAAGATGAAGATGGAAGAATGACACACAGTAACAAGGAAAATGCAGAAATCATGGCAAAAGCATTTAATAAACTTCTGAATTGCGAGGAACCCAAAGAACCCTTACAAATCAACATAAATACCCCAATAAAAACCAAACCTAACAAACTAGACCCTCCAACTTTCCAAGAAGTAGAAAAAATTCTTAAAGGTCAAAAAACTTATAAGGCATGTGGAGAAGATCAGGTTTTTGTTGAAATGTGGAAATAGGCAAGTGACACAGTCAGGATCTCCTTACACATGGCTCTAACAAAAATTTGGGTAACAGAACGATTCCCTGAACATTGGACCACAGCTGTCATCCACTCACTACACAAAAAGGGAGATAAGAGCAACCCAGACAACTACAGAGGAATCTCTCTCCTAGATTGCACATACAAAATTCTATCTAAGATCTTATATGAAAGAATCAAAGAGCAATTAGAACAGGAGTTAGGGGAATATCAGGGAGGTTTCAGACCATGGAGAAGCTGTGTAGGGCAGATAATTAGTTTAAAATTCATTATCGCATACTACAAGAAACAGAATAAACCTCTGACAATAACATTTGTAGATTTTAAGAAGGCATATGACTGTCTGCACAGACCTTCAGTATTAAAAATTTTTAAAAATCTAGGACCCCATCCAAAACTAATTGAAATAATACAACTCATTCTAACCAACACCAAATCAAAAGTGAAACTTAGAGGAGAAATTTCGGAACCATTCCTCATAAAAACAGGCTTAAGACAAGGTGACTGCCTATCACTATTACTGTTCAACTGTGCACTGGAATACATAATGAGAGAATGGTACAACGACAATCCAAAGATGATAAGAAATGGAAGTGCAGAAGATGATATTAGCTTAAACTGCTTGGGATTCACTGATGATTTTGCTCTCCTAGCCAACACCGTTCAAGAAGCCAGGCAATGTGAAATCACTACAAGAAACGGAGATTATGCTAACTAATCCACCACTTGCAAACAAAATTTCAATAGGAGAACAGGAAATCAAAATTGTTGATAAATTTAAATATTTAGGTGAAATAATAACATACAATCCAAATGAGAAGCCATCATGGCAGAATAGAATAAAAAAACTGAACTACGCAAATTACATTACCAAAACTACATCCAACAAAAAAAGCCTATCTATAGATGCAAAATTAAAACACTATAAAACAGTTACACAACCAGAAATAACGTATGCAGCGGAAACTATCTTCAAAACAACTAATACAGCAGAAATTGACAAAATACTAAACAGAGAAAGAAGAATAAGTAGGACATGTATAAATAAACAGTATAAAATAAATGGACATTGGAGAATAGCATCAAATGAAACAGTATATAAGAAAATAGAACCAGTCATGAGCACGAACAGGAAGAAATGAATCTCATTCTTTGGACATCTGATGAGAACTCCAGAAAACAGAATTAGTAAAAAAAATAATACAAAAATTGTGGAATAGCAAGAGCGACATTAAATGGATCACAGAAATTAAGGGAGATATAAAAGAACAAATTACAGTAGATGACCTAAAAAAGCAGAATACTGCAAGACCCGCAAACCAGACTACAAATGAAAATCAATAAAAGGAGTACTGGAAGAGTGGTCTCAGATGAAGAAAGAAAGAAATTATCTGAAAGAATGAAGAAATATTGGGCAGACGGAAGAGCAAAACACCTTTCATATAAGAATAGGCTCTAATAATTATATTACCTAAATATCATATTAAGTTATTGTTGAGCCAAATTGTATCCCTGTGAAAGAACTTGTTTACAACCTTGTATTTTTCACTAGAGTGGTCCAATGAAGGCCATAAAATAAATAATAACAATAATGGAGAAACTCAAGTCATTAAAAATAATTCTCATTTGTGTTAGGAAAATGGTGTTTAAGAAATTGAAGTATCACTTAATCACAGTACATTAATAAAATTATATCATTAAATCACTCTCTAATTAGCAACAAGATAAGCCAGGTTAATCGCAAAAGCTTCTGCACACTGCATAATGTCATTGAATTAACACAGCAACATGAAACACAATGCTGCGACGTTTCAAATAAATAGTATGGCTAACTGTGATACACAAGTAACAAGTGTCTATTAGCTTGTTCATGAATTTTTATTGTTGTAATGAATTAAATACTAATGATCAGATAGTCACTGTATTGAATGAATAGAAACGTAAGCCTAATGAATGAATGTGATCAAAAAATAAACAAAATAGTAAACAGACAACTCTAACTACTACACAATATTCACTGGAAGATATTATATTATTACCCCACATAAATTAACACTCTAAGTGGCAGCATGTTTTGAAAATGCGATACTGTTATACTTATGGCACACAGTTTACAGGGTTAGTAATACAAGAAATTTGACAAAAGGCACATACCGTGGAAAGTAATCCATAAACAAATAATCGCCTTGGAAAACACTTTTTTATGTAGCACTTCATATCTAATTACTCTGCTTTAGGTCCCTGCCTATATGTTGAGTCATAAATCACACGCAAACACGCTGGTTCACAACGCACTGGGCTATGGCATCGATGCCATCGGGGATATACCACCACAATAACAATAACACTTTCACTGTTTACTCTGCTATTTCACTTCCCTATATGATACAATGCAAAACACACGTATTTGTAGCTTTCGATGAATTATAGGGCTGTGACATCGAAGCTGTTGGGGACTGTAGACTCGTTGTCTCTGCAAATTGTTGGAATTGTAGTAACAGCGTCATAACAGCGACTCCCGCGCCGTGAAGCTTGTTGTTGTTGTTGAACAGCTGGCCGCCGACGTCAGCATCCCATAGTTCCGCACTCCACACAGCTCGCCAACCTGACAGGATGGCGCAGCGCTGGAACAGGCGACAGTCGCGCTGCATGCTAGGTCCTCGTAGGGCTTGGTACATCCTCTACTGCAGTTGTAACATGTGACGACCGCGCTGTGCGCGCATCGCTTCAAGTCGGTGGCTCCACATCGGCTCGCCAACATTTTTTTTTTTTTTTTTTGTCATCAGTCTACTGACTGGTTTGATGTGGCCCGCCACGAATTCCTTTCCTGTGCGAACCTCTTCATCTCAGAGTAGCACTTGCAACCTACGTCCTCAATTATTTGCTTGACGTATTCCAATCTCTGTCTTCCTCTACAGTTTTTGCCCTCTACAGCTCCCTCTAGTACCATGGAAGTCATTCCCTCATGCCTTAGCAGATGTCCTATCATCCTGTCCCTTCTCCTTATCAGTGTTTTCCACATATTCCTTTCCTCTCCGATTCTGCGTAGAACCTCCTCATTCCTTACCTTATCAGTCCACCTAATTTTCAAGATTCGTCTATAGCACCACATCTCAAATGCTTCGATTCTCTTCTGTTCCGGTTTTCCCACAGTCCATGTTTCACTACCATACAATGCTGTACTCCAGACATACATCCTCAGAAATTTATTCCTCAAATTAAGGCCAGTATTTGATATTAGTAGACTTCTCCTGGCCAGAAATGCCTATTTTGCCATAGCAAGTCTGCTTCTGATGTCCTCCGTGCTCGATCCGTCATTGGTTATTTTACTGCCTACGTAGCAGAATTCCTTCATTGACTTCGTGACCATCAATCCTGATGTTAAGTTTCTCGCTGTTCTCATTTCTATTACTTCTCATTACCTTCGTCTTTCTCCGATTTACTCTCAAACCATACTGTGTACTCATTAGACTGTTCATTCCGTTCAGCAGATCATTTAATTCTTCTTCACTTTCACTCAGGATAGCAATGTCATCAGCGAATCGTATCATTGATATCCTTTCACCTTGTATTTTAATTCCACTCCTGAACCTTTCTTTTATTTCCATCATTGCTTCCTTGACGTACAGGTTGAAGAGTAGGGGCGAAAGGCTACTACCTTGTCTTACACCCTTCTTAATACGAGCACTTCGTTCTTGATCGTCCACTCTTATTATTCCCTCTTGGTTGTTGTACATATTGTATATGACCCGCCTCTCCCTATAGCTTAACCCTACTTTTTTCAGAATCTCGAACAGCTTGCACCATTTTATATTGTCGAACGCTTTTCCAGGTCGACAATTCCTATGAAAGTGTCTTGATTTTTCTTTAGCCTTGCTTCCATTATTAGCCGTAACGTCAGAATTGCCTCTCTCGTCCCTTTACTTTTCCTAAAGCCAAACTGATCGTCACCTAGCGCATTCTCAATTTTCTTTTCCATTCTTCTGTATATTATTCTTGTAAGCAGCTTCGATGCATGAGCTGTTAAGCTGATTGTGCGATAATTCTCGCACTTGTCAGCTCTTGCCGTCTTCGAAATTGTGTGGATGATGCTTTTCCGAAAGTCAGATGGTATATCGCCAGACTCATATTCTACACACCAACGTGAATAGTCGTTTTGTTGCCACTTCCCCCATTGATTTTAGAAATTCTGATGGAATGTTATCTATCCCTTCTGCCTTATTTGACCGTAAGTCCTCCAAAGCTCTTTTAAATTCAGATTCTAATACTGGATCCCCTATCTCTTCTAAATCGACTCCTGTTTCTTCTTCCATCACATCAGACAAATCTTCACCCTCATCGAGACTTTCAAAGTATTGTTTCCACCTATCTGCTCTCTCCTCTGCATTTAACAGTGGAACTGCCGTTGCACTCTTAATGTTACCACCGTTGCTTTTAATGTCACCAAAGATTGTTTTGACTTTCCTCTATGCTGAGTCTGTCCTTCTGACAATCATATCTTTTTTTATCTCTTCACATTTTTCCTGCAGCCATTTCGTCTTAGCTTCCCTGCACTTCCTATTTATTTCATTCCTCAGTGACTTGTATTTCTGCATTCCTGATTTTCCCGGAACATGTTTGTATTTCCTCCTTTCATCAATGAACTGAAGTATTTCTTCTGTTACCCATGGTTTCTTCGCAGCTACCTTCTTCGTACCTATGTTTTCCTTCCCAACTTCTGTGAAGGCCCTTTTTAGAGATGTCCATTCCTCTTCAACTGTACTGCCTACTGCGCTATTCCTTATTGCTGTATCAATAGCGTTAGAGAACTTCAAACGTATCTCGTCATTCCTTAGTACTTCCGTATCCCACTTCTTTGCGTATTGATTGTTCCTGACTAATGTCTTGAACTTCATCCTACTCTTCATCACTACTATATTGTGATCTGAGTCAATATCTGCTCCTGGGTACGCCTTACAATCCAGTATCTGATTTAGGAATCTCTGTTTGACCATGATGTAATCTAATTGAAATCTTCCCATATCTCCCGGCCTTTTCCAAGTATACCTCCTCCTCTTGTGATTCTTGAACAGGGTATTCGCTATTACTAGCTGAAACTTGTTACAGAACTCAATTAGTCTTTCTCCTCTTTCATCCCTTGCCCCAAGCCCATATTCTCCTGTAACCTTTTCTTCCACTCCTTCCCCTACAACTGCATTCCAGTCGCTCATGACTGTTACATTTTCGTCCCCCTTTACATATTGCATTACCCTTTCAATATCCTCATACACTTGATCTGTTCATCTTCAGCTTGCGACGTCGGCATGTATACCTGAACTATCGTTGTCGGTGTTGGTCTGCTGTCGATTCTGATTAGAACAACCCAGTCACTGAACTGTTCACAGTAACACACCCTCTGCCCTGCCTTCCTATTCATAACGAATCCTACACCTGTTATACCATTTTCTGCTGTTGATATTACCCGATACTCATCTGACCAGAAATCCTTGTCTTCCTTCCACTTCACTTCACTGACCCCTACTATATCTAGAGTGAGCCTTTGCATTTCCCTTTTCAGATTTTCTAGTTTCCGTACCACGTTCAAGCTTCTGACATTCCACGCCCCGACTCGTAGAACGTTATACTTTCGTAGATTATTCAATCTTTTTCTCATGGTAACCTCCCTCTTGGCAGTCCCCTCCCTGTGATCCGAATGGGGGACTATTCTGGAATCTTTTGCCAATGGAGAGATCATCATGACACTTCTTCAATTACAGGCCACATGTCCTGTGGATACACGTTACGTGTCTTTAATGCAGGGGTTTCCATTGCTTTCTGCATCCTCATGTCGTTGATCATTGCTTATTCTTCCGCCTTTAGCGGCAATTTCCCACCCCTAGGACAAGAGAGTGCCCTGAACCTCTATCCACTCCTCCGCCCTCTTTGATAAGGCCGTTGGCAGAATGAGGCTGACTTCTTATGCCAGAAGTCTTCGGCCGCCTATGCTGATTATTTATCAAACTTTAGGCAGTGGCGGGGATCGAACCCGGGACCGAAGACGTTTTGAGGAGGAATCAAAGACGCTGCCCATAGCCCACGGGGCTTGACTGAAGCAGAACGAGAAGAACTGAGGGAACTACAGAGGTGCTACATCGATATATTTTCAAAGATACCAGGATTAATTAAAGGATATGTTTGTAAAATTAAAGTAAAGGACCATGAACCATTTCGCAGTTTGTCATATGCAATAGCATTGGAAAAAAGGGAAGCTATTAACAAGGAAACATACAAACACGAAACGGAATTACGGCAGTGGTGAATCAAAATACACTGCGCGCGCACGTCAATCAGTCTGTAGTAACCACAACACTCGCGCCACGGGTTCCTATTATTGCTTATAGACATGTCTCTGACTTAAGCACTGCACAATATTTACGTGACGGCATAAAATGCTTAAAACTGATTGCATCTAGCTCACAGTAGCTACCTACTACTGTCCACTATAACTAACTCACAATAGCTACCGACTATTGTCCATTTATTTTCACACAGGCAAAATGATTGTACACAAATATGACAATGTTCATTTT
Organism: Schistocerca nitens; assembly: GCF_023898315.1. Classification (NCBI taxonomy): domain Eukaryota; kingdom Metazoa; phylum Arthropoda; class Insecta; order Orthoptera; family Acrididae; genus Schistocerca; species Schistocerca nitens. Next base: position 24,455,972 of record NC_064624.1, on the reverse strand, counting down.
TTTTACAGAGCATCTCTGGCTTGCAACATTTCTTACAGTTGAAACGGTTTAATGTTTTCTACATGTTGTAGGCTATGATACTAACCGGACTGCACCATTTCAATTTCAACCGAATTAGAGTGAACAAGTTTTCTAATTTTGAATAGTCCTCTGTAGTAGTGATGAAACTTTTTTATCTCTTCATTTGCACTTGATTTCGTATGAGTTCGAATAAGTACTAAATCACCAACTTTGTACGTAATGGGCTTCACTATCTTGTCATGTGCCAGCTTCCGTTCTTCTGCTACAGCATGTATTGGGTTTGAATATTCGCTATTTGAGCGCTCAATTATTTGATTATTCAACATCCTCTGTATTTCCTTGTTAATGGCTTCCCTTTTTGCCAATGCTATTGCATATGACAAACTGCAAAATGGTTCATGGTCCTTTACTTTAATTTTACAAACATATCCTTTAATTAATCCTGGTATCTTTGAAAATATATCGATGTAGCACCTCAGTAGTTCCCTCAGTTCTTCTCGTTCTGCTTCACTCAAGTCCACTAACGCTCGAATCTTGGTTTGAATACAATTTAGAGTATCCTCCTCGTTCCTCTCTTGCAGCTTAGCGCAGTTCTCTGAATTGCTTAAAGTGACATCTTCATATTCTCCTCTATAACGCATCATACTTATTTTCACGCCTGCAGCGCCCTTATTATCTATAATAAACCTATTGAATACAATTCTTCTTTCTTTATTATCTCTCCACGTCTGCAGACAATTCTCCTCAAAATTAATACAGCATCTCATCTCTGACAACCAATCAACTCGGAGAACTACCCCAACATTGAGAGAACCAACGATTAAAACACTGCTCATATTCGTCCCCTTGAATACGAAATCTTAGTAATGCTTGTCGTTTGACTGGTTTGCCTCGGTTTCCAACTGCACTGACAATATGTACGCTGTTAACAGGAAATGTGGGAATAGCGACAAGATTGTTTAATTGCGAAAATAGATTTTCAGAAATAGCACTGGCCTCACTAGCTGAATCAATTAATGCATCCATAACAATACCACATACTTCGACTTCCACAAATGGGATCAGAATTTCTTTATTAGTTTCTTCATTTTCTCGACACAAATCTTTGTTGACATCATTTACATGTTCACACTTTATGGCATTTATCATTATATCCGACCCTTGTCCCTGTGACAGAGTTCTGGAGCGGGTCGTCTCCGAAACTTTCGCTTTGTTTAATGGTTCAGAATCTCGCTGATTGCGATCGCGGCTTCTTGCACGTTCTGGCGATCGATACCTGTCTCTGTCATTGTGTGGCCGGTTCGGCGGATGATTTGACCTGAATCCGTCTTGTACATTGTATTCGTTTCTCCTGTGTCTATCATCGTCTAGGCGATCAAATACTTTCTTCCCGCGCTGGGCCGTTTTGACGATTCGGGTAATTGTTATTACTGTGTCGCTCACGCTGATCGCTTTCGGCATTGAGCAATTCCATTCGGTCAATTAGCAAACACACTTGCTCCGTTGTTAACTGTGGTGTGAGTGCTAACTTCTCACGCACCAAAAATGGTAATTTCTGCATTAATATAAGCATTAGCTCTTCTTCTTTAACCGGATCGTCCAAGTATGCATTGTCGTTCCAGTACCTTTGCATAAACTCACGCATTGTACCGTTATGTATAATGCCGTATAATGCCTCGGAAACGCATCTTTGAATTGTCTAATGAAAGCAACTGCGTGGATGCCTTGTTTCGGTTCATATTCATGAAATTTTCGACCGCTCAGTCCATTGTCAACAATTACTTGCGGCAAACCAACAATATTGTTATCTGGTTCACGTAATACTGCATTAATTTCATCGCGTAAAATTTCTTTATTAATTCCATTTGACATTGTGTCGTTGTTCGTTACATTTTGTCGTATCTCATGTACCTCATAATTTAGTTCATCACATCGCGTTTGTACGCCGTTAATCATCTTAATTATCGACTCTTCGTTGGCTTTATAAGAACTTTTAATTTTGACGGTTTCGTCATCTTGAGCCTTAACTTTGTCATTAACTTTTCAAATAAAATCTTCCGCTTGCCTACACCGTCCATTAACTTGAATTTTAAGATCTGTAATTTCGCTGCCAATGGCCTCATGTTTGTCTTGACATTGTTTTCGGAGCTCATCACGCTTTTGTTCAAATGAGCTGGCGAGTTCTGTTCACAAATTGCTAATCGCATTAGTTAGTGTCTGATAATCATTTTTGATTTCCTGATGGAACTTTCTTGTTTCCTCATAAAATTTTGTTATTTCCTCACACACCTTTTTATTTTCCTCATGAAACGCTCCTGTTTCTACTTGCGCCTGTCTATTTTCTTCATGTAAAGCTTTTATTTCTACATGCGCCTGTCTATTTTCCTCATGAGCATTTTTGATTGCTTCTAACAATTGAGATATACAATCTTTACTGACAATAGTAATTTCTGTTTGCTGGATAACCATCGGTGTCGAACTTCTGTTAGGCAAATCAAAACTAAGAATACCACTGACCTCTGTCGAATTAACTGTAGTGTTTTCCATCACATTAATTTGTTCTCCGTCAACCGCGTTATTAAATTGTCCTCCCTCGTCTTTAGTAACACTACCGTTTTGTTCTGAATTAGCCATATTAACACTGTTCACAACAATCACTGTTCATTATAACCTATGCTTGCTCTAAATTGAAAAGTTCACTCGCAACTTAAGTCAGTAACACTATTAATTATTCCTATTCCTGTTCATTCCTACACAACATTGAGTTCACTGAATTTCGAAGCGCTGCTGTGCTGAAGTGCTGCGGACTCACTGTTTGCTGTGTTGTCTTCTCCGCCGTTTCCAAAGATTGCTGTGGAATCGAAGTCCGACACACACGTCGCCATATGTAACCTGCTCCCAGTTTCGCACCGAACTATATTATTCGCATACGCTGTAGGTGAAGTTATATTTTAATTATTTAAGCAATATATATATCTTTCGTCCTTCTCATGAGACTCATTGTTGTCCACTTCCGTTATTGTGAAAACTACTAAATGATAACATCTCCTTCCTTAAATGCTGGAATTTATTAATTAAATCACTCAATTTATAAACATTTATGAACATCAAACACTGTGTGCCATTCTGCCACTCATCTCCGGCCTCGCTACCGAGCAACCTCTCTCTCTGGCCTCTCACACCCGACTTCCACCCACGGACTCCAACACTCGACTACTGCTTACCCTCTCGCACATTGTTGACTGCTCTGCAGTCTTTGCTTAAACCACGTATGATCTCTGCATAGTGCATAATCGGTACTACGTAAGGGTACTGTACCCTTACATGACGACGAAATCCCAGCATTACCACCTCAACAACCCCTGGAAATGGCCATGACAAATTTCGGATGTTACCACTCCAGTAACTCTTTAAGAAGAATAATTAAGTCCCATGTAGCTCAACGCTGAAGCTGTGTAAACGACGCATGTGTGCAAAGATTGTACATCTGGGCTCAGTTAACATGGATGGTTTTACGAACTTCCAACATGCTGCTGAAGCAGCTTGGTTCGGCAACTTCTGTTATTCAGTAGAAGGAAAAACCAGTCCAAGTCCCAATTTTTACTTTTTGTTCATACTGAATGCGCTGCAAATGTTCATTGCACATTTTTGACATATTCAGGATGCCAATTTCGACTATATTATAACGATCTGAAAATCGCTCTCGGTCCGAAACTAGTCATTGAATGAATAGAAAGTAAAAATTTGCAACTTGGACTGGTTCCTCGTTCTGCCGGTGGGTGGTTTTGTTTCTAACTGGGATAGGTGAGATGGTTCTGCGATTCTGTGCCAGATAGTCGTCACACAGGAAGTAGGCTTGTATTTGCTGTTTAGTTGATTCTACACAATGGCAACCACAGCAAATCAAGGCTCTGTTCTTGATGTCATGGTCTGTTGTGGACAAGGAATCTGTAAGAATGTGAGAATTATTGTTGATACAGAAGGTTTTGGTTATCTGGGTGCTGGAATGGGAATTTAATTCCTGCCCAACATCTCCCACTGTGTGTCATGTACACCAACCTGGTTGACAGCGGTGAAAATGAGTGGAGTCAAAGAGACTGCGGTTGAGTAGGATTGAGTGGTAGTAAGAGAGGCGTTGCTTCCAGAGAGACTGACTGGGATGTTTTGTAGGAGGATCGTATGGAAATCAGGATTTGTGCAAATTGTAAAGATGGATTCATTCCTAAGAATTAGCTATTAGATTAGTTTAGACTTGCTAGTACGTTTTCAGACTGGGCCCCAAGGATTTAGGCCTAAGGAATTTAGTGGATGGGTAGGACTAAACAAAAGAGTAAGTCGTTGGAGAGAGATTTTGAGAAGTAGTGGGTGTGGAATATGTTTACTAGAAATTACGAGATATATCTCCCATTTTTGTAGGTTGGGAGGTTTATGGAGGCTGAGGCTTTTGTTAGTTTTTGTGGCCAGGTTGTCATGTGAGGTAGTTCGTAGGATAATTTGGGGGAGAGAGTGATTACCAGGTTTGTTGCTAGAAGTAAGCATTTTTGTCAGTAACCAACATGTATAATATATACTCTCTTAATGATTCCACAATATTCAAAAAAATCTTTCTGTCTGTGTATGAACTAAACTAACAATTAGTAAACTAAAGTGATGCGTGATGAAACTGAATATACTTATACTTTCACAAATGTTTGTCCAGTCAACTATAGTATTCGAGACTGGATGCTACAGATTTACCATCGCATAATACATTTTATGCCTTGAGTAATGTACAATTCACTGAAAATGAGAAAGGTTTATAATTCTCAAAGAGGCTCCCTGATGCAGAAAGCGTCATTGCCGGCGCCACTTGCCACCTAGGCAGGACGGAAAGCGTCTGAGGAATGAAGGCGTTATCAGCTCTCTGTGTACCAGCAGGTAGATCGTGGCCACTCCCATTGTCAGCAGTTCAAGTGAGTCCTAATTTCTGACGTCAGATGGTCAGTGGAAACGGTCATTCGGATGTGATTAGAGGCGTCAGCATTTGGCTCAGGGAATGGCCGCCTCCTCTCGTTACAGTTCTGCTGGTTAGTGATGCGTAAAAAACAGGCAGTAAAGAGCCACGGTTTTAAAGTGGCGAGGGTAGCCTGCTGGATGTCGTAAGCCATCTGCAACATGGCCACGTGCTCAGAAGAGATAAGAGATTCGCAACCGTTCCTGTTCGCCCCCCCCCCCCCCCCCCCCCCGCCCGCTTCTTATCTCCACCGAACTGCCGCGATCTCTCCGATCTATCTGGATTATCATTACGGCTTTCCCCTGACAGTATGTTCGATGTCGGGCTTAAAGTTAGCATCCAGACAAACGGATAGTTGTCCGCAAATCTGTCAGCTCTTGTCGCTGCTCGCTCTGTAAAATCTTCTCAGCACTCGCTCGCATTTTAAGGAATTGAAACATCGACTTCAGCTCACACACGTATTCTCAGGGTCCATTACAGTTTCAGGCATAATTATAGACACGCCGCAGAGAGCAGCGTAAGAGTCTCTCATTCCACGACACGTCTACTTCTTTAATAATTTGCTAACAATGCGTATTTCCGTTTATGCGCCAGTGTAATTCTTATGAGTGTCTGCAGTAATTTATTGGCGTAGCCGAAATTTTTTAAAGGTAGGTCTTTGCAGTATTAGAGTTCCTGGTTCTAATATAGGTATATTCTTATGACAACTTACTTCTTTATCTGTTGTAACCCTTGTCGACCATCTTAGTTTGTTAATTAGTCACTTTATTACCAATTAAAACCCTGCAAGTTCGGTTGCCTGAAGCGGTCAAGGGCGACACCGGCAGGCATAATCAATTTTCCCATGGAGCTCGCTGTCCTCCCCTCCTCTCATTTAAATGGAGTTACTCCCTACCGAGCAACAAGCTGTCTGGCAGTTACGAGGAGAGAAACCAACGATTACAACTCCTTTCATATCTGGTGCACGATAGACAGGTCGAATGATCGAGTAAGAGATAAATCCAGCAACGAGAATAAAATAATAAGCCAAAAAAATATAGTGATCTCGATGAAATAGAGTTGTTTAGCAGACAGGTGCCGTTGCTGAAAATACAGTTTTTCTTCAGTCCCAATACAGTCCATAGTATTAACATTTGTAAGAATAATATTAACAGTTTAGCTTGTCCAATTAACTGTTCAGTTACAAATCAAAATATTATATGTAAAGAAAATTTTTAAATCGAACAATATCATACCAGAAAGAAATTTAGAACACTACACCAGTTACAGTATTAACAAAAAGTTTGTTTGTCTGTAGCCGTTATGTTACAGAAACCAACAGCCGTTTTTAAAACAAGCCTCATACTGGGTCTGAAAAAAACTACATGCACAGAGTTTTAGAGTGTTTAGAGAATATAAAAAGGGACACTTCTTTATGTGACGCAAATGTCGCACCTCCACTGACGTTCAGAGACGGTGTTCAACCTGCTGTGCGATGAATACCATTTTAGGCACGTTGCGGACCTCCTACGGGAGGGAGACGAGTTACTCGGTGTACGAGAACTGGCAGACACTCCAGGTGGGCTGGTTGCCTGTCAGGCTGAGGCTGCAACCATTATTTGTGAAACACCCACTTGTTTCGAATGTGTTATACAATCATTAGCACCCAGCCGCCACTAGTGTAACATCACTAAAACATCACACAGTCGCTGAACATCACTAGCGTCTAAACCTTCATGGAGCACGAGCAGGGTCCACCTGTGACGTTTGTGTAACATAAAGTTGTTCTTTTTTAGTGTTCTCCAAACACAGCAAAATTTTCTGAACGTAGTCTTTTTTACTGCCTGTACAATGAAGGAGACAATAGTACATCGAAATGAAGCAGTTATATTGTAACAGGTCCAGATGGAGAGTTGCCAAGCAGTCGAAAAACTGACTTTGTTGAGAGCACCAGTGATTATCTTGCGTGCATGCAAAATCACGTAAGATCCAAAAGTAGATAATCAGAAGGGTACTTGAACCTCATTCCTCAGCCGTCAGCGCGTAACGATAAAGTGGACGGTTCCCACTGTTAAACTTACCTACAGTCTTGAAATCATCTTGGTAGAACATATCGATGTACACAGCTACAGTGTACCAGTTGAAACGATAGTAGGCGTACAGTGCGTCAGCGAGGCTGAACACCTGCGACGCCTCTGGCTGCCGCTCCTCGCACAGCGCACTGAAGTCGTCGTGAGAGGAAAGGTTCCACGGCTGGTAGGGCAGTAGGCGTTCATTCAACAGCGGCCGCCTGCAACACACAAGCCGAAGGGGTTAAAAGTTGAAAACCAACCGTGTTCAGTGTATGCAAGAATGTAAATGTATCCAGAATGGATTTCCACTCAGCGGTGGATGATGACCCTCCTGGCAGATTAAAACTGTGTGGCAGACTGGGACTCATACCTGGAACTTTCGTATTCTTTAAAGGAAGCATAGAAACACAGCAAACAATCGCAAATCTATTCTTTTTTTAGTATTCTTGCACCTCGAGATTTCCTATTTCAGAGCACTCAAGAGAGATACTGATTTTGACTATTTCTTGCAGAACGTCCACTGCGTTCTCTGCTGCTACATCGTTTGAACTGATTTTAGATGTAAATTAGACACATTAAACTGCAGAACTGAAGCGCTTTCTGCAGAATGCGTCTTTTCTTTAAAGAACAATTTCGCATGCATTCCACTTCTCCAGTCCCTTTCAGCTAATCCAATGGCTAAGGACAGCGCATTATGGTGACTCAAGGTATTTCAAATTCATCTTTGCAACTACCAAAAGTATGTGTTTATTCCACAATATGTGTTTTGTTTTACTCATTTAAACCATTATCAGTTGTGGCTTTTTTATAATGTTTCCGCTTACGTCCGGAATTGCGCATCCCAGCGTCTGACACTGCTATGTATGATATATTTGGAGTTTGACGTCCAAAAGCACATGTCTGATGACGTAAGACTTCACAAAATAGCTCACAACTATTGCATACAAATGTTTCTTTACCCAGTTCTGAACCATTCGCTGGGTCTCGCTTCGTGAGTTGTTGGTGTTGGTCTCTCGTTTAACAGTGCAAGTTATCCTACTGCGTTTTTGGCTGTAAAACTTGGTCCTAAGGTCAGTGTTCTGTAGACCGATTCGATGCATATGTATCAGGTACATCTCATGACGAGAATGGAACCCACAGAATAGGATATGAGGCAATTTTTTTAAAATTAATCTACGACTGCATTCACTATAGCCCATCAACGATGGAAAGCTTACAAACTGTCTCAGATAATGCGCAACAACCTATACTCCTTGTAGCATGGTCCTTGGTTATCACTGTTACTTGAGAACAACGTTGTCAATTAAAGCATGAAGCTCAATGGTAATGAGTTCCGTGTGATGTCTGGGTCGCCAGTTTCACCGGAAAGCAATCCCTCCCAAGAGATGTCGTCGGTGCCATGGTGCTAAGACTCTCAAATCGTTTCCATGGGACGTATCCCCGCACGGTGTTCTGCCTGGACGTACAGCACCACACCTACTCCACGTGGCACGCTAGGTCTCAGAATACGTGCCGTGATTAAATTCATCATTTGCACGCCCCAGAGGGAGGAAGTACGTGCATATTGGCAATGATCTGAAAATCATTATACGGAGATATGGTTGGGGAAGAATTTCGGGAAAGGGCTGTTTTTAACGTAATGGAACCGTTCATTGCATAATGCAACCAGACAACGGATAGAAGTGCATGAAAGTGGTGAACATACAGTCTCCATTAAAACAAAGTGTAAAGAAAATCTCGAAACTTCTGGACAATTTGCAATGTACTACACAGCAGTAGTGATACAATACTGACTGCCATATTCAGTTAGGCAGCACGTGCATCGGTACACAAAGTGGCAGATCAACAGAAGACGCAATAAATACTCGCCACAGGGACCCGGAGTGTCGACAAGCGAGGCAGACCACCACCGCGGAAGACAATCGTCAATTTGCGTACAGAGGCAGGGGTCAGTGTGCGGTCCACGGTTTTGGCTAGTAGTGCTGAAGCCATTACTTAAGGTATCATGCGAGTCCAGTAATAAAGTGGAGTGGAGGAATTTTAGAGCTGACCTACTATAAATGGTGATACGTGATCTATAGAAGATACACGAAATGGTACCCTGTCTGAACTAGAAGGGCGGTACCAAAGCTCCACCACTGCCGTTGGAACTCTGAGCTCCCTCATGCATCTCCGGTATTCGTACTGACATCCAACAGACAATAAACACACCGGAGCGTATTAATAAACAAGAGGACATTCTCTGTAGAGGATTCTCAGAGCAAAAGAACATTTTCTGAGAAAGCTCTTATGAGTAAAACATTCGAAGCCATATTCTCTGACGAGTGTGTTCCTTCCCACTACCTCTGTTCCCTGCTGAGTTCTCGGCGTGTGTGTGGTCTGCCGTGTCCGGCACAGAAAGCACGCGCCATGTTACATTTCATTCAGCTCGCTCAAACAGGCGACGTGTATGGGACCGGCATCAGTGTGTTCTCCCAGAGTTTCACTACGTTTCAATTTACTCATTTTATGTGCGGCAACAAATTATTAAAACGATTACCTACAGTTTACGAAAATGCGTCTTCTAGCGATGTTACCGATAATCCAACGTGAGCTAATCTTTTCTATTATAGTAGTCAGGTGAACACATTATGCAAACGAAACCTTAAGATTACATGACTTTTTATCCACCCCAAACTGAAACTCTGTCGGAGAGAGAAATACAGTAGAAGGTGAATGGGTAGCTTTGAGAGATGAAATAGTGAAGGCAGCAGAGGATCAAGTAGGTAAAAAGACGAGGGCTAGTAGAAATCCTTGGGTAACAGAAGAGATATTGAATTTAATAGATGAAAGGTGAAAATATAACAATGCAATAAATGAAGCAGGCATAAAGGAATACAAAGGTCTCAAAAATGAGATCGATAAGATAATTTTGGTTAAATACGGCGGACAACGGTCTGCTCGGGTGTTGAAGCACGTAAGCGGCCGCCCATGTGGTTCGTTACGAGGAACAGATCGCTAGATTTGTAATAAACTAGTTATTAATTTTTCTGACACGCCTAGTTATTTCTAACATCACACAATATAGGACTTATCCTGTGAGAAGACGTGATGGTGAACATCTGGAAATGTCTGACACGGTTGTTTGGTGTAGGCCTACACCTATGTTGTGGATTGGCAAGACAGCCAACCCACTATGAGAAAGCCGAAAGGCACGCGTTTTAGCTCACGCAGGCTGGCGTGAGGTCTGGAACAGGTCAAGGAAAATATACTAGCAAAAAACGTACGTAGCTGCTGGAATACTTAACTTTAATCCATAACTGGTGAACATCGCTCTTGACGGTACATGATTTACAGCATCAATAGTAACTGATAATGGCGCCTTGCTAGGTCGTAGCAAATGACGTAGCTGAAGGCTATGCTAACTATCGTCTCGGCAAATGAGAGCGTAATTTGTCAGTGAACCATCGCTGGCAAAGTCGGCTGTACAACTGGGGCGAGTGATAGGAAGTGTCTCTAGACCTGCCGTGTGGCGGCGCTCGGTCTGCAATCACTGATAGTGGCGAAACGCGGGTCCGACGTATACTAACGGACCGCGGCCGATTTAAAGGCTACCACCGAGCACGTATGGTGTCTGGCGGTGACACCACAACCTAAATGTTCTCGTACATCAGTCTGAAAACTTGGGTAACTAAATAGCAATTAAAATGTTTTAATTTTCACTTCGTCTGGAAGGTCGCCCTCTCTTCTTTTGTGATTTTCTTGAGGGAAGTTTACCTGGCAGATACTCGTAATGTTCTTATTGTCAGACCGATATAAACCTCTACAGTTCCTCTCTTCAGCATTTCGTTGGGATACATATATCTTTTTTTGCCTTCTAAGAAACATGAATTCTGCAGTTACTGCCAAAAAGTCGGTAAAACGCAACCTCAACAGAACTTACCAATATCGAGGATTGCTACAACGTTTTCGGTTGTGAGAAGCTCCTGTAGTTTTAGCCATACCTTATCGGAGAGCGTTCTTTGTTTTGAGCAACATCCCTCGCCCTTTCACTGACAATTGAGCACATTCTCGGGTCGAGTATATTCTCTGACTCGCTTTGCTCATACCAACCTGAAAATGTTCTCTCAACATTTCGAGCATGAAGTAAACTCTCCATTACACTGGTACGACCCACTATACTACGACACCACCTCAGCTCTTTCACCTCCACCGTCTTAGTGGTTCTTCGCCGATAATCTCCGACCCTTCCTCCTCCTCTTCATTGTTTTACCACTCACGAAGAAGCGTCTTCGTCATTGCCACCGTCAGATGCTCCATCACCATCACTGTCACCTACGCCATCGTCGACTCTCTCGCCAGCAACGTCGCAGCCCGAAAACCGCGGCCCGCCCCACCGCCCGCACCATCGCCAGTGGCAGGAGATCCAACCACATCCGCCACCATTGTAGCGTCATCAGCACCGTCATAAGCTCCTGTTAGCGGCCCTTATCTTCACCCAACTGGGGCCACCTATTACTCCACAAGCCTCATGCATGCAGTCATAAGACCAAACAAACTAAATAGAGCAGATGAACCCTCACCATTCCAAATAAAACCAAACCAAAAATGATTTCACTAAATTTATGGACAAGAAACCAATTTTTCCTCTCAACTATCGTGTTCTGCATCTACATCTACATACATAACCCGCAAGCCACCGTGCGGTGCGTGGCGGAGGGTACCCCGTTCCACAACCTGTCGTTTCCTTTCCTGTTCCACTTGCTGATAGAACGACGGAGAATGAGCTCTAATTTCTCGTATCTCATCTTCGTGGAGCCTGCCAGAAATGTATGTTGGTATCAGCAGGATAGTTCTGCAGTCAGCTTCAAACGCCGGTTTTCTAAACTTTCTCAGTAGTATTCTTCGAAATGAATGTCTTCTTCCCTCCAGGAAGCCCCTCCTGAGCTCCCAAAGCATATCTGTAACACTTAGATGCTGATCAGACCTACTGCTAACGAATCTACCTCTTCGCCTCTGAACTGCTTCGATGTCTCCTTTAAATGCGACAGGGCGCGGATCCCAAACACTCGCGCAATACTTAAGAACAAGTCGCACTACCGTCCTACACAGGGTCTCCTTTACAGATGAACCACACTTTCCTAGTATTCTCCCAACAGACCGAAGTCGACCATTCGCCTTCCCTACCAGAATCCTCACATGCTTATTTCATTTCACCTCACTTCGCAATGTTATGCCAGATATTTAAAAGACGTGACTGTGGCAAGCTAGACACTAAGAATGCTGTACTCAAACGTTACGGGTTTGTTTTTGCTATTCACCCGCTTTAAATTACGTTTTCCTACAGTAAGGGTCATCTGCCATTCATCAGACCAACTAGAAATTTTCTCTAACCCGTCTTGTATCACCATACACTCACTGAACTTCGACACATTACCATACATGAGGACATCATCAGCAAACAACTGCAAACTGCTGCCCACCCTGTCTGCCAAATCATTTATGTATACAGAGAACAACAGCGGTGCTGTCACAAATCCCTGGGACACTCCTCGCGATACCCTTGCGTCTGATGAACACTCGCCATTGAGGACAACGTACTGGATTCTATTACTTAAGAAGTCTTCGATTCACTCGCTTATCTGGGAACTTTTTCCATATGCTCGTACCTTCGTTAACTGTCCACAATGGGGCACCGTGTCAAATACTTTCCAGAAATCTAGGAATATGGAATTTGCCTGAATTGGGGAAAGAAATACAGTAGAAGAAGAATGGGTAGCTTTGAGAGATGAAATAGTGAAGGCAGCAAAGGATCACGTAGGTAAAAAGACGAGGGCTAGTAGAAATCCCTGGGGGAACAGAAGAGATATTGAATTTAATACAAGAAAGGAGCAAATATAAAAATGCAGTAAATGAAGCAGGTGAAAAAGGAATACAAACGTCTCAAAAATGAGATCCTCAGGTAGTGCAAAATGGCTAAGCAGGGATGGGTAGAGGACAAATGTACGGATGTAGAGGCATGTATCACTAGGGTAAGATAGATACTGCCTACAAAAAAAATAGACTTTTGGAGAAAAGAGAACCACTTGTGTGAATATCAAGAGCTCAGATGGTGACCCAGTCCTAAGCAAAGAAGGGAAAGCAGAAAGGTGGAAGGAGTATATAGAGGGTCTATACAGGGGCGTGTACTTGAGGACAACATTATAGAAATGGAAGAGGATGTAGATGACGATAAAATGGGAGATGAGAAGAGCTAGACAGAGCACTGAAAGACTTAAGTCGAAACAAGGCCCCAGGAGTAGACAACATTCCATTAGAACTACTGATAGCCTTGGGAGAGCCAGTCCTGGCAAAACTCTACCTTCTGGAGAGCAAGATGTTTGAGACAGGCGAAATACCCTCAGGCTTCAAGAAGAATATAATAATTCCAATCCCAAAGAAAGCAGGCCTTGACAGATGTGAAAATTACCGAACTATCATTTTAATAAGTCACGGCTGCAAAATACTAACATGAATTCTTTCCAGACGAATGGAAAAACTGGTAGAAACTGACGTCGGGGAAGACCAGTTAGGATTCCGTAGAAATGTTGGAACATGTGAGGCCATACTGATCCTATGACTTATCTTAGAAGCTAGATTAAGGACAGGCAAACCAGTGTTTCTAGCATTTCAAGACTTAGAGAAAGCTTTTGACAATGTTGACTGGAATACTGTGCTTCAAATTCTGAAGGTGGCAGGGGTAAAATACAGGGAGTGAAAGGCTAATTACAATACGGCAGTTATAAGAGTCGAGGGGCATGAAAGGGAAGCAGCGTTTGGGAAGAGAATGTGACACGGTTGTAGACTATCGCCGATGTTATTCAATCTCTATATTGTGCAAGCACTAAAAGAATCAAAAGAAAAATTCGGAGTAGGGATTAAAATCCAAGGAGAAGAAATAAAAACTTCGAGATTTACCGATGACATTGTAATTCAGTCAGAGATAGCAAAGGACCTGGAAGAGCAGTTGAACGGAATGGACAGTGTCTTGAAAGGAGGATACAAGATGAAAATCAACAAAAGCAAAATTAGGATACTGGAATGTAGTCGAATTAAATCGGATTATACTTAGATTATGAAATGAGACACTTGAAGTAGTAAATGAGGTTTGTTATTTGGGAAGCAAACTAACTGATGATGGTCGAAGTAGAGAGGATAAAAAATGTAGACTGGCAATGGCAAGGAAAGCGTTTCTGAAGAAGAGAAATTTGTTAACATCGAGTATAGATTTAAGTGTCAGGAAGTCGTTTCTGAAAGTATTTGTATGGAGTGTAGCCATGTATGGAAGTGAAACATGGGCGATAAATAGTTTAGACAAGAAGAGAATAGAAGCTTTTGAAATGTGGTGCTACAGAAGAATGCTGAAGATTAGATGGGTAGATCACATAACTAATTAGGAGGTAATGTATAGAATTGGGGAGAGGAGGAATTTGTGACACAGCTTGAGTAGAAAAAGGGTTCGGTTGGTAGGACATGTTCTGAGGCATCTAGGGATCACCAATTTAGTCTTAGAGGACAGCGAGGAGGGTAAAAATCGTAGAGGGAGACCAACAGAAGAATACACTATGCAGATTCAGAAGGATGGAAGTTGCAGTAGGTGCTGGGAGATGAAGAAGCTTGCACAGGATAGAGTAGCATGGAGGGCTGCATCAAACCAGTCTCTGGACTGTAGACCACAACAACAACAACATCATCTTAGAAACGGACAAGAAAGATTCTGCATTAAACAGAAGTTAGGGATATTTGTCCGTAATTTGTCGTATCCGTTCTTTTACCTTTCTTTGGAGTCACCTGCATTTTTTGACAGTCACTTGGTTCTTAGCGCTGATCGAAAGATTAGCGGTAAATGCAAGCTAAGTAAGAGGCCAATGACGTAGAGTACTGTTTGTAAAACCAAATTGGGGTTCTATCCAGACATGACCACTTATTTATCTTCAACTCTTTCAGTTGTTTCTCTATGGCAGGGGTGCTTATTACAATGTCGTCAATACGGGGCTCTGTCAGATGACAAAACGACGGTACGTTTGTGCTATTCTCCTGCGTGAACGATTTCTTAAACGAGGAATTCTTAACTTCGGCCTTCCTTTTGGTATATTCTAGCGCCAAAGCAGACTGGTCAACGTGTGACGAATGCTGCCTCGGGCATCGATGTGTGATGTCCTTAGGTTAGTTAGGTTTAAGTAGTTCTAAGTTCTAGGAGACTGATGACTTCCGATGTTAAGTCCCATAGTGCACAGAGCCGACTGAACCATTTTTTTAGACAGCTCTCAGTTCCTAGAATAATTTGAGTCTGAGAACTTGTTTGGAGTTCGGTAAATTCGTGAACTTTGTTACCAATACTTCGACACCTTATTGATAATATTTTTACAGTCCATCTGTCTTTACTTTGAAAGCGGTCTGATTTCTCTATAGGTGTACCAACTGGCGAGTGTTCATGAGAGTACCTCCAACTACCACCTAGACTAAAACCCCCAATGTGGACTTTGCGAGTACTCTGCTACCTGAGTTGCAGCTTCCTTTGTCCCTGTCTAACAATATACTCATATACACTTTTCAAGTCACCTCCCCAGCCACTGGTACATTCGTGACCACTGCCTGACAGATTATCCATAATTATATCCCATCATACCATGTGCAGGTTTCTGTATACAGTGAACCAGTAACCCAGTCACAGCGCCCATGACAGATGTAGAGTAACGAACCAAAAATCCCCACACAATAACCAATGTGGAGTAACAATACTGTTCCTCAAAAACAGCACCAATTACCTACAAATCATGTTCAATCACTCTGCATAATACTTTATCCTCAGTGCGGATTTTACCACCCTACTGCCTGTCTCTGTCCGAGCCATCCCATACCACATAATTTCCGTGCTCACACTGACCATTGCCTCTCCACAGCTTTACTTCCACATCAGTTCCCATGATGAACTTAACTGTGGGCGTCAGTTGATCACCTTCGTTTCAGAAGACCTAACCCATTTCCCAGACACACTCATCCCAGAGTGACTCCCATACCAAGCTCTTCAGACGTAACTGCAGAAGTCTTTCATCCAATTGCAAGCAATCACGACTGAGTCTACTTGTCGATTCTAATCCATGTTTTCCACCTCCATACCTATCCCACAATAAGCCACCTAATATAATCCAAGAACACCGCCACAAGACGTGGGAAGCCTACTGGGAGCTTACCCATTCCCACATAGGAAGCCACCTGGTCACACTCCATGCTCCCACCATATCTCCTACACTACTCCCTTCCACGGCCTCGTATGTAAACCACTCGAGAGACTATTCCGGTTCCCTCTCGCTCGCAACTTCCAGTATTTACGCTCTATGCTACAGAGTGATTGAAACCCACCAACCACAGGACAAAATATAAGAACCATGGCTATCCGCTTCCTTCCCTCTGCTGACATCTTCCCTCATGGGTGCTTGGATTTTTTCTTCGTCTATTCAGAAGAACATGACTTTCGGCCTCTTTTCCTCACCGACTAGATGCCAATATATGGGCTAGAGTCCCTACTACACGGTATTTGCGTAATTTATCCCGCAGGTGACTTCCTTTTTCTTCCGCATAAGATGAGGACACCCTCACTTTTGGTGTCAGGTTCCACGTTATTGAATCCACAAATTATGAAAACGTATCTGCAACCATCATTACTTTCTCTATTCAAAGCAGTAACATCGCTCGTTGTGTCTCTTTTCGCGCTGTCTGTTACGTAATACGTGGCATATTTTAAGACAAAATACGAACCAAAAAAATCAAAGGCTATATGGAATCAAAATACTTTGCAAATGACTAGTTTCTGTAACCATCTCTTTCACTACGGCCTCTCGCTCCTAGTTCTTTATTCCACCCTGACTTAAATGATCCCAGTATATTCTATTGCAGTAATGAATACTTCCACGAAAAAAAGTGAAATAAACACTAATGAATCATAGTGAGTGGGGCAAAGATTTGAGTGCACACTGGTTCGTACCTGAATATCAAGTGCCCTGGCCTGTCCTTGTCTTCTTCCATCTCGTAGTGCTCTACCTGTTTGCTGACGCATTGCGCGTCGTGTACCAATCCGGTTACTTTCGTGTGCAGCATGTCTTTCACACGTTCCACGTCCTTCATCCAACCGTGGAATTGCTGACCACTCGTGTGGTTACCCTGAGACACACAGAAAATAGTTCAAATTACTTGCATAACATTGAAAAGCAGCAGCCTGTCTTAATTTACAGTTACGTGTACCACTAGTAAATAAAACTGAAATTACTGCCAGCGCTTGAGTGTGGTGCATTCAATTTTGTACATGCATTGAAACATTTACGCACAGCAGATGCCTAGTGGGGTTTTATTAAATACACACATTTCTCAAACTATGACATCAGGTAAGAGAGGCGCAGGTATTTCTCGGTAGTTGACATTACAAACGTCTGGATGTATGAATGCATACTCTCGTAACGACGTGTCCGACTGGAAAGTTCTGGGGCCACCAGCAGCGTCGAGTTCCTACGTGTAGAGACACATGGCGAGGCTGTGGCTCTGAGGAGATTCTATCTGAACTTTTCGAAAATAGAATGGTGAGATCGCTGACTATTCCGTCAAAATCTTACTCGTTACCAATGCTATGTGAAACCTGAAGACACGTTGCGACCGTTTACAAACACAATGATATACATCAGCCGTTCCATATCAGAAAAATTATCTGAATTAATTGTGACATGTGAAATGTCAGTTTGACTCAGCATTCTATAGCGTTGCTCCATTGCCTGGCTGCTCACTTTTGCCGAAAATTTCCGTTTATTGCTCGTCATCTAAAACGATGTCGTCTATATCTGAACACGTCTCGAATGTTGCAGATTTGAAGGGATGTAGCACGGTTTATTGACGTCGGAGTTTCAGAGGGGACAAAATGAGCATGTCCCATTTGTCTAAATTATGTTAACACAGAAACCAAACAGAGAAAATGTCTCAAAATAACTCCAGTGGATGAAGACACAATACTGTGGAATCATTAGGGTTCGATGTTTCAATCTGTAAAAATGAAACCCTCATAGAATCGCTTTGCTGTCCGTTTGTCGGTCCGACTGCTAAGAACCCTTGTCGCTACGTATCAAGTTCAAATTCATGTCACGTATTAATGTCTGTGCTCCCAGCGAGGTATCAAAATTTTACGCTTAAAAGTCACTCCAATCAAGAGATACGGCCATTTATATCACATATAATCACACTCGGAAACTCACTCGTCAAACCCTGAAAGGTGCTTTCCATTGATCTGGAATCGTGAAATTTGGCAAGCGAGGTTTCACAGTACAAGTAAACGAAAAGAATCCGAAAATTATTAATCTGTAATTATATTAATTATATAACAATAAAAAATACTTCCTTGTCTTGTTTTTATCAATCTATCTGTCCGCCTATCCGAATGTTAAGATCCTTTTTTCTGGACCACTTTGGGGTACAAAATTCAAACTTATGTCACATATTAAGATCTATGCTCCCTTGGCGTTGGACAAATTGTAAGCTTCTAAGTCAGTGCAATCAAAAGATATGGCCTAAATCTGAAAGTCCTTAATTTGTAACTATTTAACTCTAGAAAATACTTTCCGTATTATTTTTTATCAGTCTGTTATTTGTCTGTCCGTCTGCTAGGATTCTTTTTCTCTGGATCAGTTCTGGGTATCAAGTTCAAATTTATGTCAGACCCTTGGCGGCGTAAAAATTGTAAGCTTATAAATCACTCCAGTCAACAGATACGGCCATTTATGTCACATATTTTGATAATCGAAAACTCAGTCATCGAAACCTATAGGGTGCTCCCCATTGACTTACAGTCATGAGATTTCGCAACAACTGAGTTTTCCAGTACAAGTAAAGGGAAAAATCTGAAATTTGTTAAGTTGTAATTATATCACATGAAATTTTTTTTTTATTTTTTATTTTTTTGCCATTTGGACATGCGTTGCATTGATCATCTGTTAAAAGCATAACATACGAACATTAGTGCATCCAAACATAAAATGTATGTTGTAGTCATTTTTTAGTACATAAAGAGAAATGCGTCATTAAATCTTCTCTCCCTGCTTACATAAACTGAGGTTCCCTGTTCGCTTGTTCTTGTTTGTTCGGTCTAGGCTGATGATCCACTGTAGAAATTCTGAAGCGGTTTTGGTATTGTCAGGACCAATATGTTACCAGTATCATATCGACAGCTGGCAAAAATGGTTGGTATTCTTTATTCTCGACGGGGAGTTTGTGCTGAACCCTTAGTCTGCGAGCCCGTCTCGCACAGGTCCAGTCTTTTTGCTTACATTAGGAGCAGGCAGTATGTTGTCCTGGTAGGCGAGTGCTCGTCACAGACAAGGGTGCCATCAGTAGTGGCCGAGGGAACAGTGACAGAACTACTCTTGTTCTCTATACGTGGTGTCCCAATCCTTTTGGGTCATATTGGAACAGGTGATAATGGTTCCACAACACAGTATATTGAGACAGGGAACCAATGCTCGAAAATGCATATTTATTGTGCTAATGACGTACACAGCATGCACCACCTAACAACAATGTAGCTCATAGTGAAACGTCCCCTTAGAAAATTTAATTAATTACTGTGCTGATAAACCTCTTACATTATTTGATTTTCAAACAGCTGAGCAGAACTGAACGCACTCAGACATTTCGTTCTTTACCTATTCTGATCAACACTATACTGACACACAATATTTTTAGCGCAACGCAATCTGACTTTCAAAAATCCCTACAAAAGAATGGCCCTCACTTTCACAAATCACTTACCTCACCAAAAATCTTCGTTACTCGAACTACTGCAAAACAGCGAGCGCCACTACTGCCAGCTAAATAAAAGATTCAAACTACTGAAGGCACTAACTACTAATAGGCATAGTTAGCAAATTAAAGATTTTGATAGAGAACAAACAATGTATTTACCTCAATTGTGTTCAAAAGTCACAATGTATATAGCAGTTCATGACATCCAGTCTTACAAATTTCAAAACTCCGCCATCTCTCTCCCCACATCCACCACTGCTGGCGGCTCACCTCCAACTGCTCAACGCTACGCGCTGTTCACATCCATCTGCCAAACACTACAATGGCAGACAACAATGCAAAGTAGCCACAGACTGCACACAGCACAGCCAGTGATTTTCATACAGAGCGCTACGTGGCGTTACCAATATAAAAACCTAAACAACCTACTTACAATAGTAACTGTTGCAACCAACGACTGTCAGTCTCAATGTATGTATTGTAATAATGCCTGCAGTTATTCATACTCTTGCAAAGATCTCGGGTGTCCGTTCTTCACTCTAGCAGTAGCATCTGATAAACAGTGTACACCCCTGACCACCAAACATACATACTGTACACAACTTGACTCATAGCACGTGTGTCATGTGACGACTGCAAGCATCGCACTGGAGCAATAATCTGCGCTGCAAGCACACCACTGACCCTGCTGTCAGCAGTCCATTGCGTCAGACAGCTTGTGACGTGTCATGGTGAGGTGTGTTGCTGTGTACAGTGCACAGTGAGTAGTTATAGATGGAACCTCACTTATCGCAAGAGTTTGCAGACATGTATTTAATGTGCGGTCCAGTAGGATGTAGTGGCTGTAAAGCAACATGAGTGCATCTGGCCTTATAAAATTACTTCTCCTCAACATGGGGGATCGTCGAGTGACCAGAGTGGTCATACTGAGTCACTTTTCTCCGATGCATGAAATGGGGTCCAGTAAGACACTCAGCTATATACTCCACCTTGATTTATATTCATAAGATTTTGATCCACTTATTGTGGGATCCAGTTACATCCCTCTTCGAAAGAATATATTGCTGAAATCATCCCTTAATGTCCAAAATCTTGATGACAAAAATTTAAATTGCTTTGCATCGTTGCTTCTCGCTAGCGATAGACATAATCCTAAAAATGAAGGCACACAGATGCGTACCAAACATCAGATGTCCAGTGACATTTTAATTTCCAGAGCACAGAATTCCCCATAGTACTCCAGGTCATTTCAAAGACAGTAAGAACTGCGAGTATTCGATTCGCGTTTATGGGCTGAATGTTGGTAAGCCGGAAGAAGAAGACGAACATTAACACACTATGTCGCACAACAACAAAGAAGTCAAGCATAAAGTAGTTGGTCCCCTCATCTTGTCCAAATTAGCTGGTAAACGTCCCAAAAGTGTAGGACTGCTGCTAATCTCTAAAGGCGATAAGCAACAGTATGTTTGGATCAAATGTGTATCCCACCTACTTTGTTCTCAAATGAGATTAATAAAGTTGCAAGATATTTTTGCTGTAGATGTCTCAAGTCATTTAGCAAGAGCTGGTATCTCGAAAGACACCTCATTGACTTCTGGAGCCAAGAACCAATATGGGTGGAAAAGCTTATCAAGGGTAAATGGTTCTCGAAGTTTAAGAATGCCCCTCACTAGCAGCTCTGTCCCTTCGTTGTTTACATCGATTCAGAGTGCCTCCTAGCTCTCGTGGGACTGTGTGAAGGTGATGCCTCGGGGTCCCATACCACTGTCACAGAATGACGAATACGACATGTGAATACCTATCAAGTTGTGTCCACATATAACTCATCACAAGAAATTGAAATCTTATGTCGAGGGTATACTGCGAGATGGTTGCTCCCTGAGCTGGAAAATCTTGCACGGGATGTTTATAAGATTTATAGTGAGAACGTCCTCACGACCAACTAGAAGGAGAATGATGCATTGTACAAGGCAGGTAGCTGATCGTTATATCTGGGGACCGCGACTGGACAGAGACGAGGAAGCTCCCTGTAGAGCCTGTTCTCATGTAACGGGGAAGTCCCACAGTGCAGCTCACAAGCCTTTTATCTTTAAGTGCTAACTGCCACACCACATAGCGGTCTTTTCCACAATTTAAGTGAGTATGATGCCCACTTTCTAGTTCAGCACTTTGGTGAGTCTGGGATGTAGGATGATAAGATCAGTGTCATTTCTGGCACCATTCGGATATACATGTCGTTTCAGTGATGATCACACAAAGAATAATGTTCCACTTCCTAGATTCACAACGCTTCATGCTCACATCTTTTTAGAAACATGCTGAACCAACGCGTCCTGAAGATATGCGTAGCAAAGGGAGCCATATATCTCGATGATTCAAAGTTTCAGCTTATGACGAAGAAGAGGTCTGTCTATATGAAAATCTGGACTCTCCAGTAAACTAAGAGACACTTGGTTAAAGTAGGTGTTCGGCATCTCTGATTTATAAGAACATGTAAAATACTGAACACCATATACATCTGTCCTCCGACATCTTCGAGAAATTCTATAGTGCATGCCTGAGCTTTCGGGTGATGCCATGTTAAGAAAGACACATGCCAGCATTGAATTCCTGACCAACGTTGAATTGCTTGTCTCCTTGGCACATGCGATAAAGGAGTGACTTGGCCAACCTGTGCATAGGTATGCCAAGGCGAATAACTTGCAAATGAGCCAGAAGGAGTAGATGTTGTCTGACGATTTCAGTTACATCTTTTACGTGGATGTAAACAGAATCTACATGCAAACCACACCACAACGTCTATCATTTGGAGGGTTCTGATTGATGTCCCAAGGGGAAGTCGCCAGAATGAGGAGAAAGATGAAATATGTGGCAGCTAATGCTGTTGAGGTATATGTCCTAGAGGTACAGCTGGAGCATCCCACCAGTTTACATGACGAGCACAGCCATTTGCAAAGCCTCAAAGGCTTTCCTAATCGGGGACTACAACAGGTGCTTCCTCGACGGCATTGGGGCATTGGCGCTGCACCACAAATGCTGATCAGGTAATCTTTCGATCGAGGTATATACTGAGGTATGGACTGCAATTGTAGCTGGAAGCAGGGCTGTCCTTTCACGATCACAAGTGATCCATCTGTCGCGATAGTTTGGGACCCTTCTGCATCCAGACTATTCACTGAAGGGACTGTGTGTTTTTAATTAATTAGTAAACAGTTCTAGTGTGTGACTGAGTGTTTGTGGTACAGTTTGGTGAACCGTTTGTCACAGTTCCCTCTGCATGTGTGAGGTCATGAATGCTTTATTGCACAATATATATATGAGTGAGTGAGGATATACTTTGTGTAGAACACGTACAATGTCAAGCCCTGTAAGGAAAGTATTATATATATTTGTGGTGTGTGCATGTGTGTGTGTGTGTGTGTGTGTGTGTGTGTTTGTGTGTGTTTGTGTGTTGTTTTTGTGCTGCCATTGCTGTTGCTGTCATAAGTAGGTATACACTGAAAGCTTCTGTCTCTATTAGTAATAAATGTTTTTTACATATTATAAACTGAAAAATTACCTTATTCATAAAAGAATGTGTGAATTGCAACAAACATGAATAAATTACGAAATAACAAAATTCTTGGGTACATGGAAAGTAAAAACTTTGAGTTGTATTGACAACAGACCGACACCCACTGACGCAAAATGCGTCAACTGATGGACCTCATCTTCAAGTTGTGGTTATTGTCCGTCTTCCTTTGTGGCTGTGATGGCTGGAGCATTGTCGAGTCACAAGCATCAGCTACCTAATATCTGGTCACGGGGTCGCGGGGAATCGACACTTGAAAGTTTGGGAGGAGTGGGAGGAGTTGGAGCATTTGTATCGGAGTGTATACATTATCAGACATGTATACAGGTTAATTAGGAGATGCGAACTCGACGATCCCCCATGTTGAGGAGAAGTAATTTTATAAGGCCAGATGTCAACTTACGCAATTCTTATGAACGTCAATTGTTACTATAGCATAAATTATAGCCTACCCTAGAATACTTACAGATTAGTAGTGAACCAGCATCAAAGAGCCTTGACTTCTCTGAAATAAATTTGAATTATGACTTGTATCAGTGAGCATGAGAAAGATATAGTAATGTTATAGCGTTTTCAGACTAACAAACTACTATTCTTCCAATTTCTGGTCATGGTCTTCCTACAAAATCACGTCGTCTGCTTATGCTACGATTTTCGTGTTACTTGCTGTTGATCCTTGCCAAAGAATCCTCGTGATATTGTGCATGACAGCATCCATATCAGTGTGTAAAACTTTATTTATCTGTTACCTTATTAGACACTGCAATTTCCTAGTTATGTAATCTCCGACTCCTACCTTCCTTCTTCCATTGGGAGTACAGATTTCAAAGAAGCAAATAGTCACATAAAAATAGTCACATAAAAAATCAGACAATAGATACTAGACCAGTCTCCACTAAATACGTAGCTAACTGGCTTGGGATTGTAAACCAGAATCTGATGCAAGGTTTCCTAAATATGTTAAAGAAGTAGCGAGCAAATACCAGAAAAGGAAAATACAGACGATTTTTTTTCCCTATCCTCAACCATTCTGAGCTTAACTTCCCTGTGTCATAATCCCACAATGCTCAAAGAAGTAGAGGTCGGTTCTGAATTCTGGCAGAGGGTTAGCAATATAACTGGAGAACCAAAGATAGCCCCAGTGGGAACCAGATAAACCCGGAAACAGACTCCGTGAACTGACCAGGTCGTGTGTGTCATTTTATGGTTCAACTGGCTCTGAGCACTATGGGACTTAACACCTATGGTCATCAGTACCCTAGAACTTAGAACTACTTAAACCTAACTAACCTAAGGACATGACACAACACCCAGCCATCACGAGGCAGAGAAAATCCCTGACCCCGCCGGGAATCGAACCCGGGAACCCGGGTGCGGGAAGCGAGAACGCTACCGCACGACCACGAGCTGCGGACTGTGTCATTTTATCACCTATGGTACATATAACAAAGTTTGTAAGAGGAGAAAAAATCACCACCCACCACATGTTCGAAGGCGAGGGGAACCAACAGCTGCGAGAAGTGCGTCTCGCCGAGTGAGACCAGCTGCGCCACGTCTCGCCAGTAGCTGGAGAGGCGCTCCCGGAAAACCGCCGCCTGGACCTGCAGTTCTGCACAAGACGGGAGACGACGTACTGGTGAACAAGCCAGTGGTCCAAATCTCTGTGGAAGGACAGCTTTCACTTTCTGCCTTCACAGAATGTATACAGGTAGCATCTACGCTTTGAAACTAGATGAATGTACACTGTCAGTAATCGTAAGATTTACAACATGGACACCTCGACCAGATGTTACAAAGCTCATATTCCAATCACAAGTTTAAAGAGCACATCAGGCAGAGCGAGAAGAGTACCATCACCTATCGTAGATTCGACGATAAAGGTTCTTAATACATTCCCTAAAGGTAGAAGTATCAACCTACCTGAAAAAATGGAAATATACAAATACTTAAAAAATCGCTCACACGACTTGCTCAGCAATAAGGCGGATTTAAGGAGTAAGAGATCTTGAGATAATTTCCAGTCAGTTTTATGTGCTAATAACAGAAGGTAAGATAAATGAGGATGTGTAGTTTGCCCTATTTGGCTTTGACTTACTAACATAGGATGTAATGATTTGCACAGAATCGTGTCTATGCTGGTTTTATAATATGAGTAGTCCTTGTGACGTATCCAATGAGTTGTATGATTTCTAAGAAAACGATGAGGAATCGTGTCGACTCGTACACGTTTTTATATTTAGGATGCCTTTATTGTAACGTAAGTAATATATTTTAGTAATTCAGGAAAAAATTGTACGAGGTATTTTGCAAGTGCAGCCGGAAAAGAACTTCTGCCCCTAAACTTTCTAGGGGCCATGGAAATCTATGACTACATTTGTACCGTTATGGTACCTTACATACTACTAGTGCATTTTACAGTTAGGTAGTGGTATACATAATGTTCTGTAATTTGTGGGAAGTATCCCATCACACATTTTTATCTCAGTTTATTGTACTTCTTTTTCTTATTTGTCGTGTGGGTCAATTCATGTACGACAGTGTGATTTATGTCTTTGTGATGTTAATCTGATACAATGAATTCATATGTAAAATGATATGTATATGATTATTATGAGCATCCAAGCTACTGCAAGTCTTGGAGGTAGATATCATATGTCCTATTACGCCCTATCATAATAAACAAATTTCTTATCTTATTCCCTTATGCCACATGACTGTATCGTAATACAGAATGGCAAATTCTGTTAACGAATGTAAACATGATATTAAGATACCCCGATATAAAACGTTTACTGTTGTATGTACAATCACTGATGACAACTAAGGAAAACCGACTTGTGAATATTTTCCGCCACCAACTGTCTCAATTGCCGTGTTAACAGTGCACATGAACAGTGATCTGATGAGATTCACGTTAGTTATGTTGACGTTGGTAACAATAAATCTACCTTATGCCAGTTCTACGATCCTCTCTACGCTCATTTAATGCTGATGTACTCTCAGAGCTATTATACTCAACATACAGATACAATGATGAGGTATATACACGTCAGAGGGTTCGTAAATTTTGACATCTACTGAGGCACAATGTAAGTGATGCGTTGTTTTTAGCGTTTTTTGATGTAACTGCCGTATGGATG
This sequence comes from Schistocerca nitens, assembly GCF_023898315.1. Classification (NCBI taxonomy): domain Eukaryota; kingdom Metazoa; phylum Arthropoda; class Insecta; order Orthoptera; family Acrididae; genus Schistocerca; species Schistocerca nitens. The sequence goes on along the minus strand of NC_064624.1, from coordinate 24,429,398 downwards.
GCAGGATAGTGCCGTTCTACACATGCCCTCTGTCCTTTATTTTCAGCTTTTGCTGTATACCAGTTTATAATGGGCATAAGATCAAAACTGGAGTTGTGGAAATAAATAATTTTTACAGTTAATTTCTGCTATGTTGTCTTTTAAAAAATCATACTGCATTACTCTTATGCATGTGAGATGATTTCGAGTTTAGTCCTTACGCGAGCTTATTTTCAGTGCGGAAAAGATATACCTACAGATGGATAATGATGTGAGTACACGATGGTTATTGTGTGTGTTTAACGCTATTGGAATTATTCACGGGCAGATCACAAAAGAAAATGTCCAAAGAACGTGCACGTTCAGTTTATGGGCATCCTTCAGACTTTGTAGAAGATTGAATCTTCGGCATGAGGGACTTGAGAGCATAGTACCGACACATTACACTGACATTTCGCGGTAGGGCAACGACTGCAGAACGTGTAGCTAGGGGATGGGGTCGAGACAACGGAGTGTTGAGTTCACCAACCATCACAGACAGACTGCTGGAATAGGGCTTGAGGTCTGTGGTTACCACTGACACCGCAGCACAGGCAGTGTAGTGTGGAGCCAGAGTCAGCTGGGGCACTGAGTGGCGTTCTGTGGTGTTGGGCGGTGGGTGTCGTTTTTGCCTGTGGCGGTCAGGTCGACGCAGCTTTGTCCTCATGTGACCTGGTGGGAGGTCGCGGCAAGCAGCGGTCATAGACATGGCTGCCTCTCCAGCCCACGGAAACAAACAGAGCTGAGGAAGACTTGCGACCAAATCATGTGGAAGGCATATGGAACAGTCCTTCGGAGTTTCGAAAATTGTTGAGAGTCTTGGAAACGAAACTATCATTCCAATTGGTTTGTAGACTCTTCCAGAGATAGACAATCAGAATCTCAGGAAAATATCAGTCACACAGTTCACATGCTTGCAAGTGCAGATTAGTGTGAGAAGATTCGCACAAATCCAAAGAAAGACTAAATTAATGAAGTGTAGCAGAAATTAGATTATTGTTCAACATAACATCAAAACTGTAGACGAGGATCTAGACGAACTGAAAAGATTCTGCTGCCATAGTAACAAATTAAAGAGGACGTAATAAGTAGACAAGAGCATTCAAAAAGGACGTTCAGGACCAAAATAAGTCAACTAATATCAAATGTCGATCTTAGTTTGAGGACGAATAACTGAACATGGAGATTGTATGAAAGTGAATCAAGGACACTGGGAAAACCGGAACAGAAGAAAATCGAAGCGTTTGAGATGTGGTACTACAGAAGAACGTTGAAAATTAGATGGACTGATAAAACACGAAATGATAAGGTTTTCAGCCGAACCATAAAGAATGGAATATACGGAACGCGTTGGTAGGAAATGGAACAGCAGTTTGTTCTTGGTCTTGCATTCTTATTGTTCCGTCTTGGTTATTGCATGTATTGTATATTACCCGCCTTTCGCTGAATTATACTCTTACGTTTCTCAGTATTTTGAACATTTTGCACAATTTTAGTTTCCAGATGGCTTTTCTAGGTCTACAGGTCCTATGAATGTGTCCATTTTGTTTTCAAGTTTTGCTTACCTCATAAATTACGTCAGACGTGCTGCTCTCTTGTGCTATTACACTTTTGACAACCAAACTGATCGTCATCTGTCATATCCTCTATTTTCTTTTACATTCCTCTGCATAGACACTATGTGATCAAAAGTATGCGGACAACCCCAAAAACATAACTTTTTCATATTAGGTGCATTTTGCTGCCACCTACTGCCAGGTACTCCGTGTAAGCGGCCTCAGTTGTCATTAGACATCGTGAGAGAGCAGAATGGGGCGCCCCGCGGAACTCAGGCACTTAGAACGTGGTCAGGTGATTGGGTGTCACTTGTGTCATACACCTGTACGCGAGATTTCCGTACTGCTAAACATCCCTAGGTCCGGTGTTTCTGTTGTGATAGTGGAGTGGAAACGTGAAGAGACACGTAGAGCACAAAAGCGTACTGGCCGACTTCGTCTGTTGACTGACACAGAGCGCCGGCAGTTGAAGATGGTCGTAATGTGTAATAGGCAGACATCTATCCAGACAATCACACAGGAATTCCAGACTGCATCAGGATCCATTGCAAGTACTTTGACGTTTAGGCGGGAGGAGAGAAAGCTTGGATTTCACGGTCGAGCAGCTGCTTAGAAGCCACAAATCACGCCGGTGTATGTCAAACGACGCCTAGCTTGATGTAAGGAGGGTAAACATTGGACGATTAAACAGTCGAAAAACGTTGTGTGGAGGGATGAATCACCGTACGCAATGTGGCGATCCGATAGCAGGGTGTGGGTATGGCGAATGCCCAGTCAACGTCATCTGCCAGCGTGTGTAGTGCCAATAGTAAAATTCGAAGGCGGTTTTGTTATGGTGTGGTCGTGTTTTTCATGGAGAGGCCTTGCAGCTGCTATTGTTTTGCGTTGTACTATCACAGCTTAGGCCTATATTGATGCTTCAAGCACTTTCTTGCGTCCCACTGTTGAAGAGGAATTCGGTGATGGCGATTGCATGTTTCAACACGATCGAACACCTATTCATAATGCGCGTCCCTGTAATTGACTGCCTGCACAGAGTCCTGACCTGAATCCTGCAGAACACCTTTGGTATATCTTGGAACGCCGACTTCGTGCCAGACCTCACCGACCGACATCGATACCTCTCCTTAGTGCAGCACTCGGTGAAGAATGGGCTGCAATTCCCCAGGAAACCTTGAGCGGATGCCCGCGAGAATGGGAGCTGTAATCAAGGTTAAGGGTGGGCCAACACCTTACTGAATTCCAGCATTACCAATGGAGGACGCCACGAACCTGTGTCATTGGCAGCCAGGTGTCCAGATAGTTTTGATCTCTATTATTCCTGTCAACAAATTCGATAGATGAGGTGTTATGCTAATTGTGCGATAGGCCTCGCAAGTACCTGCTCTTGTCTACAGGATTGAGTCTAACGGCATACCGCCACTCTCGTATAGTCTACACGCCAACTTGTGTAGTTCTTGGTTGACGCTTCCGCCGATGATTTCGGAAAATACGAAGGTATGTTACCTATTGCTTCTGCGTTCCAAATCTGTGTTAAGCTATGACTCTTATATGGGATCTCCAGTGTCTTCCATTGCCATTGTTGTTTCTTCTTCACACTTCAACTGAAGTGTTTTTTTTCTGTTTCGCAACGTTTCTTGTTCGTTAACGCCTTGTATTTATCCTTTTTGGTCCAACTTCTAGGATGCCCTGTTCATAATGTCTATTCCTGCCTCTGTGGCATTCATCAACGTTGTATCTACAGCCTAAGAGAAATTCAGATGCATTTCATGATTGTCTTGAACTTCAGTGTGCCACTCCTTTCCATATTAATTCTTCCAGACAATTCCCTTCATCTTCTGTCCATAATTCATCGCTATTCAATGGAAATCTCAGGTTATATCTGCCCCTGAGTATGCCTCACAGTCAAATTTCTGTGTGACCCGGACGTAACCTAAGGCTGGTATTTTCCTGTGCCTCGATCCTTTTCTAAGCATACCTGCTGTGGGGAAGCAAGAGTTTTCGATAGCTAGCGATTGTTGCGAGTTAAAACAAATAGCGACAGAGAGAGAGAGAGAGAGAGAGAGAGAAAGGGACTCCGGTCTCTTCCACTCCGCTGCAAGGCTAAATCTGGTATGCGATCGTGATTGTTTGTACTGCAGCCATAATGTTACGAAATCGGAGTACGTAAATCTTTGATATTTTTGTCATTATGTAGTTTGTTAGTAGAAAGGCGAAGAAACATGTAAAATTAATTCATCAACAGTTTGAAACAGTTGCTCCAAAAATCGATGTTTTACGCTGTTTTACATCTATGTCAGAAATGCAGAGCTGCAATTTTTATAGTATGTGTATTCTGATATAAAGCATAACATATGGAATTTACATAAATTTCTATCATCAATGATAAAACAAGCTACTGTTGCAAAGTTTTCCAACTGTATTTAATTTTACCACTGGTGATAAATATCGACAGTTGTGCATGTCCCATCAAGAGAAACGTGTGTTCATATCTGTCTGCGTTGTTATTGTTGTTGTTATTAGTTGTAGTAGTATAATTAACATTATTGCCTGCTGCTCGTGTTCTACGCTTGTTGTGATGTTGACAGACTAAAGTGTCGGATTATGTGTAAGAGAGTGCACGGTCGCCTTAATTTTATCACGTGAAATAAACGCGTAAAGAAGTAAATAAATGTGCCAAAATCCGCTAGTGCTTGTTATCCACTTTAAACTATCTCTAAGGCCACCGGCTCTACCCTTCCTTGCGACTCATAGTGTCTGTCCTGCTGGAGTTGCCATCGTGTAGTGGATCCCCGTACCCTCTGGAGCGTATGTGTGTCAGTGGGCCACACGCGACACCAGATGGCCTCAAAGATCTGAAAATTTCGGAATAAAATGGCGCCACCTTTCTCCATTCTCGCTTTTATCAGAACGACAACGGACAGGAGTCACGTGTCAGAGATTTGTGCTGAAATTATGTGTACGTGCAGTCTAGATCGCATCACATCACATAGTGATCTTTTAATTCAGGACCTCTGCCCTGGCTTCATGCTGAGTATCCTGTGGACTCTCCCGAGACAGCAGCCATGTTCACAGATCTGTGTGGACGCGCTCCTGGCTTTGCGACCACTGAGGCGTCCTGTCACGTCCCCATGTGCCCGCCAAACGATTCGATTCACAGGAAATGTCTGCGACCAGCGTGTGGAAAGTGAAGGTCTCAAAGTCCCTGCGATCTGGCGGCTCTACGGGATCTGCTGAGTGACGTCAGCTGAGCACGACACGGCTGGAGAGACTTGTGGAGTCTCTGTGTCGGTGAAGTCAGGCCCTTGTCAAGGCTAGAGGCGGTGTGCTCTACTGCTGTGTTGGCATGATCTCTCCTTATCTGACATCGACTGAAATCTGTCCTCAACCTTCATGTTTATTATTTGTAACCTTCCAAGTAAACACAACCAACTTGACCTTGTGTTTTAAGGAGAAAAAGGTACACTTGCAAGATCTCAACCATAGCAACCGAACACCCGCTCCCTCTTAAAATTAACATTAAATGAAGACTTTTTGAATGCATTGCTTTTAACCTTTTGCACGCGCAGGCTGCCTGTCAGTGGCTCTGCCCCACTGCAACTGCCTAATGCACGAGTGCAGAGTACTGTACAGGGGAGGGGGGACGGGGTGACATCTACAGCCCTCATACTCACTTCACATTGAAAGCGTGGGAGGAGGTGAGTGGAACCAGTCACGCCTGCCCCATGTGTTTCGAAACTTTGTTCTACAAGTGGAACACATGTTATTTAACATGAAAAACAGGTAAGCAATATGAGCAGATAGTATGTCAATCTCATGCACATATATGATCAACATTGTTTAACGATATTCTAGTACTGATATTCTCAGGCAGTTTTATATAAAACACACACACTGATACATAGATCTCTGTTATCTGACAATATTACATCTTCAAAGCAAGCTTCTTAATCAGTCAATTCCTGATTTTACGTCTCTGTTCCACTGTATCAAAGAAATTGTATGACGAATGTGGTTTTTTGTGAAAGCGCACCGCCATCATTGTCGCCGTCATCCTCTCATAAAGAAGACTCTATTGTCACTCAGATTTTGTTGCCTACATTTACCAGATGTTCTCTATGATTATTACTAGTAAATTACAAGGTACAAATAATATCAGAAAGAAACACTTGCGCACTTTCATTTCCCGCGTGTAAGAGTTAGTCGAATAGCCACATGTCACGAAGATTACGAGTTACAACTTTCACGAGCTTTGAGGTTTAATAATTGCACTTTGATCGTCACTGTATAGTGATCCTGGAGGTGCCACACTATCGCTTCTTGGTTCACCGACATTATAAACACAAACCTCTCACTCATCATACCGTACAGTAGTTCGTACTCTGACAATGGTCGATCGCAGTGGGTTGGAGAGTGTCAGAAACAAGTCGTACACGAGCGTTGAAAAGCTATGTGTTCAGAAGGTCATAACTGCGTACTCTCAGAATTATGGCACAAATCTTCCTCGAGATCAATAGTTGGGGCTAATATTTTGCAGCCCGCATCTCGTGGTCGTGCGGTAGCGTTCTCGCTTCCCACGCCCGGGTTCCCGGGTTCGATTCCCGGCGGGGTCAGGGATTTTCTCTGCCTCGTGATGGCTGGGTGTTGTGTGCTGTCCTTAGGTTAGTTAGGTTTAAGTAGTTCTAAGTTCCAGGGGACTTATGACCACAGCAGTTGAGTCCCATAGTGCTCAGAGCCATTTTTTTTAATATTTTGCAAGTCCGCTTTTTTTTTATATGAGATCAAGTTGGTGATCTTCCCTTGTTGGATGCGATCGGTTGTGAGTAGATAACTGTTTCTTTTCTCCAGTGCTGTTATTATTTAGATCTAACGTTTTTATTTCTATGTATAATTTGGTCAGAGTTTTCGGTCCGTCGCAAATCCATCATCATGTGTCCATGAACTTATATGGGATTTTTTATAGAATACCTTAAGGAGCACTTCACGCTTTATTTATTAATAACGTACTCACAAATAAGATACTCACCAGTTTTGTTCAAGTCCCTCCACTTGTAATTACGTAGACGGTGGCTCTCACATCTTTCCCTGGCGACCACGGCTCTTGTGATGCTCCGAACAGCACGCAGTGACTGGGACACGACGTCATGCCTCAGATCATCCCTCTGCAGCGTTGTCATGTTCCATTCCATGTTGTCCAACCTTTCAAAATGAAATGGAGTCAGCATATGTAACAGGCGATATTCTGAAACTTGACTGTATTTTGTAGAATACAACAGCGAATACTAAACTCAACGTGTCCTTTCTCCAGCTTTTACGTTTCTCATTGATAGAGGTCACCAGCTCATTAGTGTCGAATCAAGGTGTCAGACAAGTATTCTGGCGTAAATTATGACTGGTATGCTAGTCTGCTGACGTATTCTGGTGGACTGATCGTCTCTCAAGAAATACAAGAATTCACATACAAACATGCAACCAGGACAACGACAGGACAAGCACGGCAGACCACCTTTAAACACACGGAGTGGGCGCTCCCCCACAACATGCCTCACCGTCTGCTCCTCGGCACCACAGTCACAGGCAGCGCTTCCACTATGAACCCACTTTTTCAAGACGTAGTCAGGTCTCCTGTGTGCCATTTGGACGAGGTTGAATCTTGAGCTTTCGTGACAAGAAAGACCATACTGTGCAACCTTACTCAGTTGGTGGTCTCCGCTATTTAGGACTGAACTCTTACCGGACTCTGCCTCGAGAATTAGCATCTTGGCATCTTTGATTGTGAGATTAGCATAGACAAAACTGGATAGAACAGGTAACCACTAAGCGAGAGCTATTGTAGCAATGCCATTAACATCCAACACGGTGCCTTTCGTGTTAATTGTATGAGCGCTGTTCTCCCTCGCTTTAACACAATATGCAGCAGCTCAATATGCAAGAGCAATTACAGCGTTCTTTCGTTTGTCTGCACTTCCACCACAGTAGTTTCTAGAAATGTGGTTCAGCTGATTTAGGATACGACTTTAAGCGACTTTCATAGGTTCGTGCAGAGCTGCATAGGTGACAGTGACAGGCACAGTGAGACACCGAGGTAATTAAGGAAGTGGTTGCAGGACATGTCTGTAAGAACAGACACCACATCCATATAAGTATATAGTTCTGGCAATACCGGCCATGACCTTTTTCTTCTGTGCAGATCCACACATATTCCCCGAATTCTTACGGGACTTGGTAAGAATGTCTTCCACGAGTAATGAGTGCGTTGGGGTGGGACACTATGAATGTAGTGTGCGGACATGAAAGGTGAGAATGTGGGTCACGTGGGAGGCGAGCGCGAGATACTCCCTGCAGTCGCACTATCCTCTGTGCCCTCGGTGGCTCAGATGGATAGAGCATCTGCCATGTAAGCAGGAGATCCCACGTTCGAGTCCTTGGTCGGGGCACACATTTTCACCTGCCTCCGATATATATCAATGCCCGTCAGAAGCTGAAGGTATTAATACACTCCTGGAAATGGAAAAAAGAACACATTGACACCGGTGTGTCAGTCCCACCATACTTGCTCCGGACACTGCAAGAGGGCTGTACAAGCAATGATCACACGCACGGCACAGCGGACACACCAGGAACCGCGGTGTTGGCCGTCGAATGGCGCTAGCTGCGCAGCATTTGTGCACCGCCGCCGTCAGTGTCAGCCAGTTTGCCGTGGCATACGGAGCTCCATCGCAGTCTTTAACACTGGTAGCATGCCGCGACAGCGTGGACGTGAACCGTATGTGCAGTTGACGGACTTTGAGCGAGGGCGTATAGTGGGCATGCGGGAGGCCGGGTGGACGTACCGCCGAATTGCTCAACACGTGGGGCGTGAGGTCTCCACAGTACATCGATGTTGTCACCAGTGGGCGGCGGAAGGTGCACGTGCCCGTCGACCTGGGACCGGACCGCAGCGACGCACGGATGCACGCCAAGACCATAGGATCCTACGCAGTGCCGTAGGGGACCGCACCGCCACTTCCCAGCAAATTAGGAACACTGTTGCTCCTGGGGTATCGGCGAGGACCATTCGCAACCGTCTCCATGAAGCTGGGCTACGGTCCCACACACCGTTAGGCCGTCTTCCGCTCACGCCCCAACATCGTGCAGCCCGCCTCCAGTGGTGTCGCGACAGGCGTGAATGGAGGGACGAATGGAGACGTGTCGTCTTCAGCGATGAGAGTCGCTTCTGCCTTGGTGCCAATGATGGTCGTATGCGTGTTTGGCGCCGTGCAGGTGAGCGCCACAATCAGGGCTGCATACGACCGAGGCACACAGGGCCAACAACCGGCATCATGGTGTGGGGAGCGATCTCCTACACTGGCCGTACACCACTGGTGATCGTCGAGGGGACACTGAATAGTGCACGGTACATCCAAACCGTCATCGAACCCATCGTTCTACCATTCCTAGACCGGCAAGGGAACTTGCTGTTCCAACAGGACAATGCACGTCCGCATGTATCCCGTACCACCCAATGTGCTCTAGAAGGTGTAAGTCAACTACCCTGGCCAGCAAGATCTCCGGATCTGTCCCCCATTCAGCATGTTTGGGACTGGATGAAGCGTCGTCTCACGCGGTCTGCACGTCCAGCACGAACGCTGGTCCAACTGAGGCGCCAGGTGGAAATGGCATGGCAAGCCGTTCCACAGGACTACATCCAGCATCTCTACGATCGTCTCCATGGGAGAATAGCAGACTGCATTGATGCGAAAGGTCGATATACACTGTACTAGTGCCGACATTGTGCATGCTCTGTTGCCTGTGTCTATGTGCCTGTGGTTCTGTCAGTGTGATCATGTGATGTATCTGACCCCAGGAATGTGTCAATAAAGTTTCCCCTTCCTGGGACAATGAATTCACGGTGTTCTTATTTCAATTTCCAGGAGTGTATAATACTAATTTCAATTAGTCAATAGCCAGCTGCACTCGATGAATTTGGTTCCTAGGCGTCCATTATGAACAACAATAAAAAAACTACCTAGGACCTTGGAGTGCAAAGAAATTGGCTAAGGGGTCACGTGAAACGGAACCTGGGCCAGTGGAGTGGGCTTCTATTCACCGGCAAGCACAGGTTCGAATGACGCCTGGGGCTCGTCATACAAGACTGTGTAGGTTACCAGCAATCGGTGCACGTCTCTGTCCATGGGTTCAGCTGGGAGACAAGTCGGTCATATTTTGGGCTGCTATTGTGGATGGGTACCCTATGGTGTCACAGCCAGACACCACACTTGCTAGGTGGTAGCCTTTAAATCGGCCTCGGTCCGTTAGTATACGTCGGACCCGCGTGTCGCCACTGTCAGTGATTGCAGTCCGAGCGCCGCCACACGGCAGGTCTAGAGAGACTTCCTAGCACTCGCCCCAGTTGTACAGCAGACTTTGCCAGAGATGGATCAATGACACATACGCTCTCATTTGCCGAGACGATAGTTAGCATAGCCTTCAGCTACATTTGCTACGACCTAGCAAGGCGCCATTACCAGTTTATATTGAGATTGTAATTATGTATCATCAAGAGCGATGTTCTCCAATTAGGGATTAAAGTTAAGTATTCCAAAAGCTTCGTACTTTATTTATTAGACTCAACTCCTTTAATTGTTCCAGACCTCACGCCAGTCTGCGTGAGCTTAAACGCGTGCATTTCGGCCTCCTCTAGCAACACTGTGTTGGCTCTTCTGCCAACACATCATACCCGACACTGGTGTAGCTGCTCTATAGGTAGCGTCTTTGAATAGCAATCGAAAAGTCCTCGTTCCTGGATTCGATACCTGTCAGTGCTTAAATTTTCATTAATAATCAGCATTGGTGGCCGAAGACTTCCAGCATAAGAGCCACCCTCTCTTGCCCTTGAGGTTGGAAAGTGCCCCTAAGGGCGGAACCATCAGCAATGATCCGCTGCATGAGGATGCAGAGGACAATGGAAAACAATTAAGTCATATAACGTGTATCCACAGGGCATGTGGCCTGTAACTGAAAAAGTGTCATGATCGTCTCTCCATCGGCAAAAGTTATGGAATAGTCCCCATTCGGATCTCTGGGAAGGGACTGCCAAGGGGGAGATGAAAACGAGGAAAAGGTTGAATAATGAACGAAAAGATAACGTTCTAATGTCGGGGCGTGGAATGTCAGAAGACTGAATGTGATAGGGAAGCTAGCAAACCTGAAAAGGAAAATGCAAAGGCTCAATCTAGAAATAGGGGTCAGTGAAGTGAAATGGAAAAAAGACAAGGATTTCTGGTTAGATGAGTATACGATAATATCAACAGTAGCAGAAAATATTACACACATCGAAAAAAGTTTTGCATCACCTCGGTTCTGAGAGTTCCGGAACCTAGACAGAAAATGGGAATAGAGCTCAGCATAAACATCATTTCCACACTTTTTACTGCTCATGAAGACCACACACTGCATGTTGTACCACCAAACAGCGGACCATCAGAGGTGGTGCTCCAGATTGCTGTACACGCCGGTACCACTAATACCCAGTAGCAGGCAATCTTGCATTGATGCATGCCTGTATTCGTCGTGGCATACTATCCACAAGTTCATCAAGGCACTGTTGATCCACATTGTCCCACTCCTCATCGGCGATTCGGCGTAGATCCCTCACAGAGGTTGCAGGGTCACGTCGTCCATAAACAGCCATTTTCAATCTATCCCAGGCATGTTCAATAGGGTTCATGTCTCGAGAACATGCTGGCCACTCTAGTCGAATGATGTCGTTATCCTGAAGGAAGTCATTCACAAGATGTGTACGATGGGGGTGCAACTATCGTCTATGAAGACGAATGCCTCGCCAATATGCTGCTGATGTGGTTGCACTATCTGTCAGAGGATGGCTTTTACGTATCGTACAGCCGTTACGGCCCCTTCCATGACCACCAACGGCATACGTCGGCCCCACATAATGCCACCCCAAGACAGCAGGGAGTCTCCACCTTGCTCCGCTCGCTGGACAGTGTGTCCAAGGAGTTCAGCCTGACTGGGTTGCCTCCAAACAAGACTCTGACGATTATCTGGTGAAGGCATATGTGACACTCATTGGAGAAGAGTGATCCATTCGGCATGTTGTTGGGCCCATCTGTACCGCACTGCATGGTGTAGTGGTTCAAAGATGGATATCGCCATGGACGTCGGGAGTGAAGTTTCACATCATGCAGCCTATTGCACACAGTTTGAGTCGCAACACGACATCCAGTGGCTGCAAGAAAAGCATTATTCAAAATGGAGGCGTTGCTGTCAGGGTTCCTCCGAGCCATAATTCGTAGGCAGCGGTCATCCCCTCAGTAGTAGTCCTTGGGCGGCCGGAGTGAGGCATGTCATTGACAGTTCCTGTCTCTCTGTATGTCCTCCGTGTCCAAAAAACATCGCTTTGGTTCACTCCGAGACGCCTGGACACTTCTCTTGTTGCGAGCCATTTGTGACACAAATTAACAATGCGGACGCGATCGAACCGCGGAATTGACGGTCTAGGCAATGTTGAACTACAGACAACATGAGCTGTGTACCTCCTTCTTGGTGGAATGACTGCAACTGACCGGCTGTCGGACCCCCGCTATCTGATAGGTGCTGCTCATGCATGGTTGTTTACATGTTTGGGCGGGTTTAGTGACATCTCTGAACAGTGAAACGGACTGTCTCTATGAGACAATATCCACAGTCAACGTCTCTCTTCAGGAGTTCTGGGAACCGGGTGATCCAAAATTTTTTTTGATGCTTGTATAATGGGATTAGGATTATTAGGAATAGGAATGTAGAGCAAAGTGTGTGTTACAGTTAACAGTTCAATGATAGAGCTGTGCTTATCACAATCGACCGCAAACCAACACCGACAATGACAGTTCAGATATGCATGCCGACGTCGGAAACTGAAGATAAAGAGATAGAGAAAGTATATAAAGATACTGAAAAGGGTAATACAGTACGTAAAGGGAGATGAAACTCTAATAGTCATAGGGGACTGGAATTCAGTTGTAGGGGAAGACCTGGAAGAAATGGTTACCAGAGAATATGGGCTTGGGACAAGGAGTGAGACAGGAGAAAAGCTACCTCAGTTCTGTAACAAATTTCAGCTAGTAATAGCGATTACTCTTAATCACAAGAGGAGGATATATAATTGATAAAGGCTGGATGATATGGGGAGTCTACAGTTAGATTACATAATGGTCAGACAGAGATTTCGAAATCAGATACTGGATTGTAAGGCGTACACAGAAGCAGATACATACTCATATCCAATGTAGTAATGATGGAGTATTTTGAAGTATCAGAGATCAGTCAAGAAGAATCATCATGCAAAGATGTCAGTTACAGAAGCACTAAGGAATGTCGAGGTACGCTTGAATATCTGTAACGCTATGAATACAGCAATAAGGGATAGCCCAGTAGGCAGTACAGTTGAAGAGGAATGGACATCTCTGAAAAGGACAATCACAAAAGGTGGAAAGGAAAACATAGGTACAGAGAAAGTAACTGCGAAGAAACCATGGGTAATAAAAGAAATAACTCAAGTATTTATTGTATTATACATGATGAAAGAAGGAAGTTCAAAAATGTACAGGGAAATTAAGGAATACAGAAATACAAGTCACTGAGGGATGAAATAAACAGAAAGTGTAGGGAAACTAAGACGAAATGGCTGCCTAAAAAGTGTGAAGAAATCGAAAAAGAAATGATTGTGGGAAGGAATGAGTAAGCATACAGGAAAGTCAAAGCAACCTTGAGTGAAATCAAAATATGGGTGATAACATTATGAGTACAGTGAGAATATCACTGTTAAATGCAGATGAGGGTACAGAAGGGTGGAAAGAGTACATTGAAAGCCTCTATGAGGGGGAAGATTTGTCTGATGTGATAGAAGAAGAAACAAAAGTCGATTTAGAATAGGATATCCAGTAATAGAATCAGAATTTAAAAGAGCTTTGGAGGCACTTAAGATCAAATAATTCAGAAGGCATAGATATGATTCCATCAGGATTTCCAAAATCATTCGGGGAACTGCAACAAAACGATTATTCACGTTGGTGTGAAGAATATATGAGTCTGTCGACATACCGCCTGACTTTCTAAAAAATATCATCCACATAATTCCTAAGACTGCAAGAGCAGACAAGTCCGAGAATTATCGAAAACTCTGCTTAACAGCTCATCCATCCAAATTGCTGACAAGAATAATGTACAGAAGAATGGGGAAGAAAATTGAGGATGCGTTAGATGACTATCAGTTTGTCTTTAGGAAAGGTAAATGCACCAGAGAGGCAAGAATGACTAAAGAACAATGAAGGCACATTCATAGGATTTGTCGACCTGGAAAAGGCGCTGAGCAATGTAAAATGGTGTAAGATATTCGAAATTCTGAGACAAACATGGATAAGCTATAGAGAAAGACGTGTAACACACAAAATGTACAAGAGCGAAGTGGGGATAATAAGAATGGACGACCAATAATGAAGTACTCGGCTTAAAAAGGGTGTATGACAGGGGTGTAGTCTTTCAATCTGTGCATCGAAGAAGCAATGATGGAGACACAAGAAAGGTTCAGGAGTGGTATTAAAATTCAAGATTAAACGGTATCAATGATACAATTCGCTGATGACATGGCTATCCTGAGTAAAAGTGAAGAGGAATTACATGATGGACTGAGTGGAATGGACAGTCTAATTAGTGCAGAATATAAATTGAGAGTAAATCGAAGAAAGACGAATCTAATGACAAGTAGCAGAAATGACAACAGAGAGAAACTTAACATCAAGATTAATGGTCACGAAGTAGATGAAACTAAGGAATTCTACTACCTAGGCAGTAAAATAACCAATGATGGATGGAGCAAGGAGGACATCAAAAGTAGATTAGCTCTGGCAGGAAGGGCATCCCTGGCCAAGAGAAGACTACTGGTATCAGGCCTTAATTTGTTGAAGAATTTTCTGAGAATGTATGTTTGGAGCAGAGCATTGAATGGTAGTGAAACATGGACTGTGGCAAAACCGGAACAGAAGAGAATGGAAGCATTTGAGATGAGGTTCTACAGACGAATGTTAAAAATTAGGTAGACTTAAAGGTAGGGAATGAGGAGGTTCTGTGCAGAATCGAAGAGGAAAGGAATGTGAGGAAAACACTGACAAGGAGAAGAGATACGATGATAGGACATCTGTTAAGACATCAGGCAATGACTTCCATGGTACTAGAGGGAGCTGTAGATGGTGAAAACTGTAGAGGATGCCAGAGATTGGAGAATACATAGAGCAAATAATTGAGGACGTAGATTGCAAGTGCTACTCTGAGATGAAGAGGTTGGCATAGGAGAGGAATTCGTGGCGGACAGCAACAAAGCAATCAGAAGACTGAAGACCCAAAAAAAAAAAAAAAAGTGGGAAAGGTCTCTAACCTTTCGTTTCCAAATGTTGGAGACATCTTCAGAGGGTATAAAGGCTCAGGCAGCAGTTTGAAACTTCTATAAACTCAGCAAACCGAACTGTTTGTACGCATCCACGCCACAGTCGGACTGTGATGTCATCACACGGGTGCTTCAGAGCGCAGGGTCGCGAGTGCGTCTGTTGTCGAGCCTCTGCTGGTTTGCCTGGTCTCTGTATTCAACACTAAGGCCAGCAACTCGTATAATTTCAGTCATTCTCCTTTTCGTTAAAGTTGCTTCCCGTACTTATGTGTGTTTGACCGTGTGTGCAAGACAATTTATATAATCCTCCTATTGTAACTGCAGGCCATACATTCTTTACAGTGTTCAGAACCCTCACGCTCCTTTGTTATTGGCATAAACACTGCACTCTGATGATGTGGACGGTGACTGCTTTTACTAATGGGAATAGATCCTTGGTCCTTTTCATGAGTAGCTCCGTACCTGTAAGCAGATATTGCAATATTTTACTATCTCTCAGATTAATCATTTCTTCTGAAAGTAGGTCGGGATTTTGAAGAGCTACGGCACCAATTGGACAAAATATGGCAGGATGTTACTCAGTGAGACATCCAACAACTCTGTCAATCAATCCAATCTGAATAATTGCTTACATAAGGACCAGAAGTGGACTAATGCATTATTCTTGCTTAATTTGTGAAGCTTTTGTCTTGAATAAATCATCCAATTGTTTGTTTGTTCATGTACAGCACATTTACTGGTTTCTTTACTTTTCGGGTAGTTCCTTCATGGAGTGTTGATTTTTTTCTTGTCTAAGAGTGTAATTTCCATATGTGACATCGTTTCATTAAGAGCACCCATAGTAAGCAGTGATAAAACGTCTACACAGGCTAATATCGGATGGACTCAACATCAAGGATTTTATTTTTTCTATAAATGTCTTTTTTTGTTACAGAGGGCTGCAGAAGACTGGTCAAGTATTTGGCAGTCACGTTTGTCAGACAGTCCATAGCACTAGCAACTGTTCTTTAATGGAATGATGGGTTTGCGAATTTTTGGTACACCAAACAATCTTGGTGGGACCAGTTCTGATTTGATAAGACATTTATTGTTGGTGGGAGAAATCAAACAGGATTTTACTGACTGATGCATTACCCTAAGTATTTCTGTTGTGGGATTTCTTTTAATCTCCCTGTACCTTCCTGGCTGTAATACAACCCCAGTTTTACTGGAGTAGTTTCATTATTTGATTAGCATTGTAGCGTTACCCTTATCTGCTGGAAGCTCTAGAATATATCAAAATTCAAATCTCGGAGAGGTTCCTTTTCATATTTTTAAGTTACTGTTGTCTCAGTGCTTACGTCCTCTGAAAGTGTCTTTGGTGGTGCCTCCAGATTTAGGAGATGAAATCTTAGGCACAGAAATATGCCTTGGACGGTGGCCTCATACCCATTAAGCAAAATTCACCAGCAGATTGTATTCAAATTAGTTACCAGTACGAGTATGGTTGTTAGTGTTTGTAGGAATCACGAAAGAAACGAAGGGTGTAGAAATTCGAGAAATCTTTAGAGAAAGGGCGGCCAAGACATCGGCTCACCGACCATGCCCGGGCACAAGTGCCAAAGTACTCAGACTCGCTTCATATTTCCCCCACCACCACGCCACGCTGTCTGAGCATGAAGAAGGGGAAGAGTGGAGAACTGCAAACGCGCCATAATTAAATGGGTTGCTCCGAACAAATTCCATTGCTGAATAAATGTACCGTTATGCTGTTGTAACAATTCCCAACCTTTTAAACTGATTCCTTCAAGATGTGCGACAGTAAGCCCCACACATTATTCTCACCTATTTTTTGTTTTTTGTTTTCTGAGCCGTGAATACTTTTTGCCTAGGCGTTGAGTCACCGCAAAATATTGTTCCCCATTACAGCAGAGAGTGAAAATATGCAAAATATGTTAGCTTGCTACCCTAGGTCACTCAAAATTGGCAGTTATTCTGATTACAAAAGTTGTGGAAACTAGTCGCTTTATGAGACCCAAAATTTGAATTTTCCAATTAAGATTCTCATCTATATGTACACCCAAAAACGTGGTATTGTCTACCCTGACTACTGACTTCTGCTGATGTGTTATATTTGTTGAAGGAGCTGTATTCCTTGCAGTAGAATACTAGATGTACTGTCTTTTTCCAAAATTCAGCCCACCAATTAATAACTTTTCCAAAGACATTATTTGTATAATTTTCCACTGGTGTCTCTTTTACAGGTTTAATAATAATGGCTGCATCATCAGCAGTGTCAGTTAAGCTTATTGTTTCAGATAAGAAGGGGCGTCGTTCATGTACATTGAGAACAGGAGAACCATGATTGAACCTTGTGGAACACCTAGTGTAATTTCACCCCAGTTACATGAAATGGAAAACTTCTGTAAATCAATTAAACCATATAAATAACCTTTTTGTTTCCTGTTCTGTAGATATGACTTAAATCACTCATATGCTGTTATTTATACCATAGAATTGTAATTTCTCTAACATAATATCATGGTTAACACAATCAAATGCTTCTGATAAGTCATAGAAAATTCCTAGTGGTGGTTTTGCACAGATATTTTAACCTTGCTGGGAAAACAGCTTGCATTACTGATGCATTATATATGTGAATCAGAACATCAGCTGTAACTGCCCCACATTGTTTTTATATCTTGTTAGAGGTGTCATCTGCTCCAACAGACATTTATTTATCAAAGATTTAATGATTTTTCTTTTTTCAGAAGAGGTTTCTAGGTGAAAATTAATCTGACTGAAATTTCTCACAACTGACTCTTCCATGTACTGTTTGGCTTTTTCTTTGCAACTATTCTCACCAATTCTTTCACCTACACTTAAGAAATGATTGGTAAATGTAGAATAAGATTGTCACTCTGCAGCAGAGTGTGCACTCATATGAAACTTCCTGGCAGATTAAAACTGTGCGCCGACCTGAGGCTCGAACTCAGGACCTTGACCTTTCGCGGGAATGTGCTCTACCAACTTTTTTTATTATTATCAGATTGACTTGGTATTTTGATGAAAATCATGGTATTTTGATGAAAATCAGACAACCATAGTCAAACCATCATTTAATATCAGCTGCAAAAAGAAAATCAGCTAATTGGTTCAAGCACAAACAATTATTAAATTCTGAATGGGAAGACTAACCCATTATCCCACCCTTTTGCTCAATTTTTTTATGTGCATGTGGAAAGTGACAAAACAAAGCTGGAAGGGAGGGGGCTCAAGCTCAGGGAAGAAACTGGGATCATAGGGGAACTTAACCAACAGCCTGACGATTAATCACAAGAATGAGCACATTCGCAAAAAGCGTTCGGTATCATGGCAACCGCTGCCATTTCCAATGCACAGTTGTCAGATACTGGTGAAAAGCGTGGGGATTTGGGTCATTCCCGCCCTCAATGACATAGTGAACATAGTAACCCAAGAGCCAGACAATCGTGTTCGTTTTCATCTGAGGAATAAAGGATACGTCCGGATGTAGGACAGTGTCGTCTGGGAAAGCGGTTTCAGGCCCTCGAGTAAGGAAAGCTAACTGATGACGGACTCAGAGCCAGTCATCCCGTCCACAAGCAACAAGCCTGTGAAGCAAGGTGTCAGGCTGATGACAGTCCTCACACTGAACAGTCGGACGAGGGCCAATACGAAAAAGACGATCACCAGTTGGTATCAGACAGTGAGTGACCTTACACCACGTTGAAGTAATCTCCATCGGCAATGTAGGAAAACTAAGATGAGACCAGACCGTTTTCTAAGACGTTGAGGGGGAAGAAAGTTCAACAGAAGAAAGGGGACATGGTGCACCCCCACGGGGTGATAATATGTTGGTAGTAATATGCGTCATAGAAAGTATATCAGACCTAAGATACCGATAATTACAAAGTATTCACGAATGTGCCGCAATTTAGGATTAATCTGTTCAACAACAACAGGAGGGGTCAAACTGACCAGCCGGAGACGGGAAAGTAAAGGAGAGATAACTGAATGCGAGACCTGCACACAGGTTAAAACATTGCATTGGGCAAATAAGATGGATGTCTTCACTTTGATATCGGAAAGACCCAATCCTCCAAGCTTACGAGGCCTGGCCACGACTTCATACAGGACACGAAAGGTGTGACGGCGCCACAGGAATCGACCAGACAGCCGTTTCAGTCTGCGGGCCATCATCGCGGGAAGCGGGAAGACCTGCGCGACGTATACTATACTGATGACATAGGTCTCTAAAACCCGTACCTTGTGAAGAAGGCTAAGAGAATGGCGTTCATGTTCAGGGATCGCCCCGTGAACACGACTCGTATTTCACGCCAATTTAGTGTCGCCATTTTGATCGGATTGCGATCCACTAAGATCCCTTACGTTGATTGACGACCATCGCCCAAGGTATAACGACATGATCTAAGCCTCTCAACGGTAGGAACGTGCATTTACTACTATTTATGCGAGCACCGGCAAGACGACAAAATGAACCCAACGTATCCTCAATCCTCGGTATGTCCTCGACATGTCGTACTAAAACCGTGACGTCATCGGCGTATGCATGGACCGAAAAAGGATCCCCCAATGTAGTCCAGGCATGTAATTGCATTGCGAGGCGGCGAAGTAAGGGCTCTAAGAACAAGAACAAGAGTGGCATGGATAAGGGGCTTCTCTCCTGGGGTAAACCCCATCTGACTGATATCCGGGGGGGGGGGGGGGGGGGAGGGGGGGACTAATACCGGTAGAAAGGCGAGTTAAGACCTGTCGAGCATCATTATTAAAGCCGACAGTGGTGAGCACCTGGCTAAGGCTAGCATTTGGTTTCACAAAACTGTGACCTGATACGCTGCAACTAATTCCTTCTGAAGCTCCTGGCCTACACCCCTCCCATGACTGCTGCCTAGAAACAGCATTCTTCTTTTCCTATTCTGATTTGATCCCGACCTGTCTTTTTCCTTTAAGCTAATATTCTCTATCAACCTACATGTAACTACATCTGGGTGAGGCCATTCCTCCACTACATCCGATTTACTAACTTTTTTCAACAGTTTCCCTTTTTCACCCTTTGCTTCTACCTTTTCCCAGCACCCCATCTCTTTCTCTTCCCTTAGCGCACATAATTCCAAATTCGCCTTAAGGGCACAAAAGTTTGCCTCCTGTTCAGCGATTTTTCTGTCCTTTCTACATAACCTGCATTGCCGTGGAGGAGTCTTTATCTACCCAGTTTCCTCGCCGCTACATTCGCCCCAATGAAACCTCAACCGACAGTCTTCACACTCCCTGCTTCAGATTTCTGCGGCAACCACCACATTTGTCTGACATGTTCTGATAGAAAAATTTACACAAAAGCAGAGAATAACTTGGCACAAGAGCACTGATATTTCATAACCTGTATTTATACGTAACTGAACGCTAATGTAGACAAACTTTTAAACTACTGAAAATCTTTATAAAACTACACTTGCAATTCTTTCTAGGTCACAACGTATTCTTCGAACCTTGCATTTTTTTAACGCCAGTTATCTTAGGAACTGGACTGTCTTTGTGAGAATGTGTCCCTTTCAGAAACGCGATTTTCTTTTTACATGTATACCCATCTAATCAGAAAAAAGTTACCTTGCAATGCCTTACTATGAGCAATATGCAGTCATGTTCACTTAAAATGTGAAATCTGCGCTCGATTTCAGATGTTCCAAGTTTCGTTCGTGCACTCGTTTCTCCTTCAAAAAATAAAACGTTCGACCAATGTCTTCACGTGCTCCAGATCTGCAAATTTAGCACAAAGTACTTTTTAATGAACAAAACAATGAATCCCGTCTGTCGACATTTGGACTTTCATCCCTCTTTCATTGTCAACTAAATCTTTAAAACCTTTCTGTGTGGTACGACGAAGTAAATATTCCAGAATTCGAATCAAGACACTTCCCAACATGACTAAATTAGAGGTGATATTTTCGGGGTAGTGAAGCAACTTAAATCATCTAATAACAGCAAGTCTTCCGGTCCAGACTGCATACCAATTACGTTTCTTTCAGAGAATGGTAATGCAATAGCTCCATACTTAACAACCATATACATCCCTTCACTGGAGAAGAGATCCGTACCCAAAGACTGGAAAGCTGCACAAGCCACACCAGTATTCAAGAAAGGTAGCAGGAGTAATCCACTAAATTGCTGGACCATATCATTAACGCCGATATGCAACAGGAGTTTGGAACATATATTCTGTTCGAACATTGTGAATTACCTCGATGAAAACAGTCTATTGACACACAGTAAACACAGATTTAGAAAAAATCGTTCTTGTGAAATACAACTAGCTCTGTACTTGCACGATGTGGTGAGTGCTTTCAACAAGGGATTTCAAATTGATTCGGTATTTCTATATTTCCCAAAGGCCTTTGACACTATCAGACAAGTGGCTGGTAATGAAATTGCGTGCTTACGCAATATCGTCTCAGTCATGTCACTGGATTCTTAACTTGCTGTCACAGAGGTCACAGTTCGTAGTAATTGACGGAAAGTCATCGACTGACACAGAAGTGAGAACTGGCGTTCCCCAATGAAGTGTTATAGGCCTACTGCTGTTGCTTATCTATATAAATGCTTTAGAAGACAATCAGAGCAGCCGTATTAGGTTGTTTGCAAATGATACTGTCATAAAGTCAGTTCGTAAACTCATCAAATGATAAAAAAAAATGCAAAACGATTTAGAAAATATATCTGTATATTGCGAAAACTGGGAATGAGCCTAAATAACGGAAAGTGTGACGTCATTCACATGAGTGGTAGAAGAGATACGTTAAACTTCCGCTGCACGATAAATCAATCAAATCTAAAGCCCCCAAATTCAACTAAAAGCCTAGGAGTTATAATTACGGACAACTTAAATGGGGAAGAACATATAGAAAATCTTGTGGTGGAGAGAACCAAAATACTGCGTTTTATTGGTAGAAACTTGGAAAATGTAACAGATCTACTAACAGACTGCATACACTACGCTTGTCTGCCCTCTTTTGTAGTACTGCTGCACTGTGTGGGATCCTTACAATATAGGGTTAACGGAGTACATCGAGAAAGTTCGAAGAAGAGCTGCACGTCCTGTATTACCGCGAAGTATGGGAATGAGTGTCACTGGCATGATACAGAATTTTGGGTGGACATCAGAAAGGCGTTTTTCGTTCAGAATCATCTCACGAAATTTCAGTCACCAGATTTCTCCTTCGTGTATGAAAGTAATTCGTTAACTCAGAAATGTTCAAATGTTCAGATGTATGTGAGCTCTTAAGGGACCAAACTGCAGAGGTCATCGGTCCCCAGACTTACACACTACTTAAACTATCTTGAAGTAACCTATCCTGAGAAGAACAAACACACCCTCATGCGTGAGGGACGACTCGAACCTCCGGCAGGAGGGGCAGCGCAATCAGTGACATGGCGCCTCTAACCGCGCGGCCACTCCGCGCGGCTACGCAGAGATACTCAGGGGAAACGATCATCATAATAAAATACAGAAAATCGGAGTTACCACGGAAAGGTATAGGTACTCGGTTTTTCAGCGCACTGTTCGGGATTGGAATAACAGAATTGTTGTGAAGGTGGTTCGGAGAAACTTCCGCCAGGCACTTGAGAGAGTATCCATGTACATAATGCCGTTTCGTAGCAGATATGCGCTACCTGTAACGTAAGCGAATTGAGAAATCTCTTCGCTCTCTTCTGTCACAGCCATTCATTTTGACGGATTCCGACGGTAGATCGTTTGACTGCCTCCTTCGTGCAAACAAGCATCGGACCAGTGACCCTCCGCCATACCGCGGACAAACAGCGAAGGGTAAACAGCGCTGACGGCACGATACTGCCGAACTCCAGAGACTTGTGCCGGCCGAAAGACGCCGGATGAAGCGCCGCGCTCTGCCGAGCGCCTCTGAGGAGGACCGAGCGGAGCCGAGCGGCAGACTGTGGCCGGGCCCGTGCCGCCCTGTGCTGCGGCCCGCACAACACACGCTGCACGCGTGGCGTCTGGCAGCCGCGGCCGGCCGTGGTTTGGAGTCTCCGCCCAGCTGCGGCGAAGTCATTCAGTCAGCGCCTAAGGCGTCATCTGTGGCCAGAGGTGAACAGGGGACAGAGATTGGATATAAGGTGTAATACTTCACATGTGTCCGTTTCATATTTTCCGGGAAAAAGATGTCCACTGCGGTACAAAAACCATTTTTACAAGTGGCAGACAGACAGCGTGTAAAACACAATGCACCAGAATAACACACGTTAAAAACAGAAATACTATCAAGGAATACGGCAGTACCAAGAGCCATCAGCTAAACATAATTACAGAAAGCACTGTAATATCTCGAAAAATGTCATTAAACAACTGAGAGCATCAGCTGTGCGAGTAGTGCGTACAAACCTCACAACAACATCAAAATAAGCCGGTATATAACGAGGACAGGGCCAGGCGAGTATCGGAAACATTCAGCTCACTGAATGTGGTAGTGTGAAGATGTTGTTATCATCAATGGGGTATGCAAAAGTTTAAGTAATAAATTCAAGCATGTCAAAGAGAAACTCAAACTCCTGTGGCCCATCTACGCACATTGCTTGTAACACCATTTTTAATGTGCGCAGATGAAGGTAAGGCTGAGGGGTGCAAATGGTAAGGAAATCGAAGCAGTAATTACGCAGTAAATAAGGGTGCATGTGGTTGAGATCATATACCATGTGGGACAGTGTGTTTTCATACATCATGCACTGGCACTGTACTTCGTTATGTCAGTAACATACCTTGAGAAATATTTTTTTTTTCTTTTAGCAGAGTAAATATTGTGTTGTAAGGCTGTAAATATAACAAGTTGGCAACATCAAAATTTTCTTCCACTTCGATACTCTAAAAACCCCTTGAAAGTGGGTGGCAGAGGGTATTTCCTGCAGTAGCACATACTGGGCAGTCTCCCTGGTGTGGGAGTGGGTATTTATCTTGAGGTGATTTGTCTGCATGAAATCTCAGGTTTTTTATCTCGTCTTTGATTTAGTAACAGGAATTTGAAAATATTCAGCCTTGAACAAACGCGGTTTCTTCTTTTTTTTACCGATATATATTCTGTCGATATTTCAATATCATCAGTGGGTTTCCATTAGTTCTTCTGCAGAGTAAAGAGTAAAATACCGCATTGGGATAACAATACACTCTTTGTTCGACAGAAAAATGAAGGGAACCTCTCCTAACGGTAAAGCTTCGCCGAAACTTGAACGGGTGAAGAAGAAGAAATTGTGTTTTGCTGAAGGCGGAATGTTTTCAGATAATATTCATTTACAGGTAGGCATTCACCGAATATTTGGCATCTACCTTCAAACGACTGCCAGTATAGGTTTCTGTATTGCCTACTCCTGCGTGTTTCTGTGAATTAACTGATTCCAATTCTGACTCACTGGTGTGGTAATCGTAGGATAGCTATTATCTGCTTTTTTTCTAGGTGCACAATTTTACATTTACAAACAATTAAAGAAGTTGCCAATCTTTACAACAATTTAAGTCGCGAGTGGGTGCGTCTATGTATAAAGTGCAGCTACTTCAAATTACCTTGTCTTCTACAATTCTCTACATAATTAATAAAAAATTACATTGTTGTTATAAAACTGTGAGCGTTATCTATATCTTCATTATTGCTTCAGCTAACTCAATGCTAAGTTGTGTTGTCATTCCTCCAAGTGAGCTGTAGTAACGCAAAGTAGACAACGCGTGTGCCATCTTAGAATACAAGATCTCGTCACCCTTTGTCCGCAAGCGGGCCCCTGTCACCCTCTACAGGCCACACAAAAGCTGACCGACAATGAGGAGCCTGTGTGGCCTCTCAACGAGGATCCAGGGTTCGACATCGAACCAGGCAACGAAAACGGTGACGACACTGAGTATGAAACGGAAGAACTTATCGCACCAAGTCACCGCGATTTGGATTCTGAACAAGAACACAATTCAGACGATGACCGCGAATAGTCACTCTCCGCTGCTTATATTTTTACCGGGAGGGAGGAACATGAAAATGGAATAAATTATGTGCTAATGAGGCCAGAAAAACTTAAAGAAAGAATATTTTAAAAATATTTCCTAAGGTAAAAGTGTTGCCAGAGAGGTGTCAAGTGAAATGGACAGTACTTAGACTGGAAATGATTGACAAAATAGTAAGATACACAAACTTGTGCACTCAGTCTAAGAAAGAATCTGTACAGTATTAAATATAAAGGGATCCAAAAAAAGGCTACAAGATGTGAAATAATAGCATTACTGGGATTGCTTTGGGATTACACAAGGAAACCACACTAATGTCATCGAACTATGGAGAGCAGATGGTACAGGTATGGAGATTACGAGAGCTGTGATGAACTACAGAAAACTCCTGCTCCTTTTACGTTGCATCTGTTTTGGCCACAGAAGCTCAAGGCAAGAAAGGAGAGTAAGTGATAAACTTCCAGCAGTAAGGCAAGAATTACAACGCAACAAAGGAAGGAGGAGCCTACACAGCCGATCAGCTGGGAGGTGCGTATTCCATAGCATGGGAGATGGCCACTGGTCGTATCCTACACTGCCATGGTTTAGCGGGAACAAGAGCTCAAATCACTTTCCATGCGAATGAGGTAAATCCAGAAAAGAAGAGGAGCATATCCTTGGAAAATTTAGCATCTTCCCTTGCGATGCCTCAGCTAGTGAAAACAGGCAAGATTCCTTCACTTCCTCTCGACACAGCAACTCTCATAGAGAGAAAAAAAAGGGACACGTCTACTACCTTCAGTTGTGGCCCATGCCGTAGCTTTTTTTAGCAAAGGACATGGGAAAACAACGCTTAACATATCAAATGTTTCAAGTAGTCCGTATGTTTTTCTGTTTATCAAAGTAGCGGCAAACCGTCCATCGAACTTGAGTAGCTACACGAGAAACTAAGTAACAACTTAGTACACACCAAAACTGTATCCACAACACTACCGCAATCCCTATTGCATAACGCTGACATACGCAAGTTCACGTTTTTACATTTGATTACTAACAGCCGCTCACACAGTTGCAGATGACACAATGTATGCCGAGAAAAATAGCAACAGAAAAAAACGGAAAATATGCCGCAAACGGGGACAAGAGTCTTAAAACCAAGTTGTAATGTATAATAAATAAAGTATTATGAAAGTACTTACAGAAAACAATATTTAAAAAAGAAAGAGTACACATGTAATAATGTTTTACAGTGTTTTATAATTATGCTATTTTCTGTGTGTTTCAGATTTAAACAACCCACTGATGATGGCAGTATTTGTCGCTGAAACTAGTTTGGGGAATGAATAACTAAACAACAAAAGTGTTTTGCATCGAGGCGGACCATCAATTCCCGTATTGTTTTTCATGTCTTTATACTTCAGTTGGTGAAGGCGATGTCCGCAAAAGGAGGAGGACTGGGTTTGAGTCCCAGCCTGACGCGCAGTTTCCATCTGTCAGCAAGATTCAGACTATCGTCCGTCCCATTACTGATATATATTAATGTGAAATAACTTTGTTTCTATTACCATTACAATTGTCGTAGCTATTTGTCTTTGTCGTGGTTAGCTGCAAGACTGGTCTGACGCAGCTCTCCATGCTGCACTATCCCGTGTGAGCCCCTTCACTTCCAAATACGCACTGCAACCTAAATTCATTTGAACCTGTTTACTGTACTCATTACTTGGTGTTCGTCTTCAAATTTTACTCCCCACACTTTTTCTCCATTACCAAACGGACGATTCAGGAGGTGTCCTGTCCACTGATCACTTCTTTTAGTGAAGTTGTGCCATATTTTTTACTGTTTCTAATTCGACTCAGTATCTTCGCATTAATTAAACCATCTGTACACCTATTCTTCAGCGGTCTGATCTACCACTACATTTCAATATCTCCTATTCTGTTCTTGTCTCAACTGCTTATCGTCCATGTTTCACTTTCATACAAGACTACACTCGAGACAAATGCTTTCAGAAATGGCTTCCTAACAGTCAGATTTATATTAAACAATAAAAAATTCCTCTTTTCGAGAGTTGCTTTCCGAGCTGTAGACAGCCCGTCTACCTCGGCTATCAACAGTTATATTGCTGCCCGAATATAACAGCTGATGTACTGCTTTAGTGTCTTATTTGCTAATTTAATTATACTTTCGAATGTGACAGGTCAACTTTTCAGCAATCTTATTAGCTAACTTAATAAGATACGGATATGTTGAGATGTAATTCACTTCTTAATATGACGGAGACATAACCGCATTTCACAGAAAATGAAACTAAGTAAAATGTATTATCGTTCGATGCTCAATAGAGCATGAAAATAATATCACAACGGAAACATTTACCCGATGCTGTGCAGCTGTTACGAATCTAATCACAACCGATCATGTTGTCACTTGATCATAGCATAAGAACCTGAATCCTAGATTGAGATTATGTAAATAATAGTTGCAGAATGTCAGGAAAGTTTTCCTTTACTGTATTAAAATGCCATTATGTCCAAATGAGGAACTAAGATTTGAGATTTGTACATATTCAGTGAACAGTACACGTATGCCTCTAACAGCATTAACAACACTTGTGTGGTGATCGTAAAGCGACGTGTCTTTTGTAGATCGAAATTAATCCACCGATAATGGTACACCACTTGTGAATGAAACTAAGAAAGAATAAAGTGAGCTTCAAGTCGCCAACTAGAGCATGGTTTCCAACCTGATGCTTATCATACGCGAATAAAGTGTTGGCTAAAAGTGTACAAAACCCAGAGCTTCTCGAAAGGATGAAATAATCTCCCCACGCGAAATGCTACGCCTCCACTTAACTGAGCACAGGGGTCGCTTTGGAGTGGTGGATGCTGTGGTGCAGGGGAGGCACCAGGCGGTCACGTGACGCCCCACCGCTGACGTCAGCGGTGACGGTGAGGTGGCGATCGCGGTGTGTGCGAGTCAGTCGCTCGCGTGGAGTCAGCGCGGTCACCTGGGTCAACGTGGCAGGAGTCGAGGAGTGGCAGGAAGGAATTTTTGCGTTTGGATATGTCCACGACCACACCGACAGCAATGCTGGACAACCTGTTATTGTGCCAACGCGGACTGTCCAAATATCTGCGACGAATAGTGAACCACTCGTAGTGATGTAAGGTAGTGGCGTAAAAAGATTCTAGCCGACAGGGCTGGTGACGAGTGTCACTCCAGGTCACCGGTGATGAGTTTCAAACCAGACGAAAATTGGCACTGCCAGTCGAAGCAGCTCCTTCTGAACCAGCTGCGGAGAAATCGTTGCGAAGGCAGCTGCACAGACTCGACATTTCTAGTCAGCGACCGTCGCTCACAGAGACACACACAGATGCGCGTCTTGAGTGGACCAAAAACACAGTGGCACGTTGGAGGTGCGTTATACGAGTCGCGATTTCACCTGTTCTGAAATTATTGAGGTGTCGTTTGGACCGGTAGCCGTTCAAGCTGCAGTGTGTAGAGGATGTAGTTCAGGCCAGTGGTGGTTTCATGGTATTATGCAAGTGTTTCTGTCACCATGACTTGGATTCAGTCATTAAGATTAATGTGAAGCTGAACCAGCACGTTTATTTCAACATTCTCCATGACAAAGTGTTGCCGTATCTTCTACACCTTCCTGATCAGTATTCTCTGGACACTTGATTTGTAGAAGATGACACAGTCGTGTTCTCAGGGCTGCGTGCGTACACTCCTGGTTTCACAAACACTCAGGCACCCTTGAGCACCTACTAGACAACCCAGTGTTATAGCCACAGACATTGTACGGTACTGTTTGGAACAGCAGCTGCGAGGTGGCAGCCGACTTCCCCACAGACTGGTAGCTCTACGGGATCTGATCATCAGTGGGAGGCCTTGAGTGGATGCTGCGTATCTGGAGAAAATTTCGATACTATGATCCGTGCCGAACTGAAGGAATTTTCGAGGCTAGAGGTGGTAACATCGTGATGCTATTGCATGCTCCTTCAAGAAAAAGTTGGTATTAATCTGGCTGTCTTACTGTAACTTAATGATGTATGGAAAGAATGGGAATCATGCAACCAGCTAGTTGTACATAAAAAGCTTATTCAAATGTTTACCTATGTTTCCACAGAAATAAACCCGTCTTCCTTGGAAGAAGTAATAACACATATAAACCTATTGTGTGAAAAGAGAAACCAGGTCATAAGGCTCGGTCAACAATAAACTGATCCATATAAATGCTAAGGTACAGCCACATGGCTTAATGAACAGGAAACCTAGGTAAAAGTTTGGATAAACTTCTGACGTGCCCACTGGTTGGCAGTATGACTCCTATGGCCTCCATAATTTTACTGTTGCTAACTGCTGCCGTGTTAGAGATTGTAATGGCGTATATATATATAGCAGATGATATGGAGCACTACTATTATCTGGTGGTGCAGGGTGTTGACTCTCTAATTGCTTCTTTCTATAAAGTAATTAATTTAGCCACTGGCGGTGTTTATTGTTCACTTTTGAACTTATTTACAACTAACAACCACATCAAACTACAGCTGTTGTCATCACAAATAGCACTATACTCTTATTGATTTTTGATAATATGGTTAAGGAATAGGGATTCAAATTGAATTTTAGTAAGGTAATGAGTCTCGATCGCAAAAAGTTTTATTGATGGTTACCGCATTCCATCTTTGACTATCGTCATCAGACCATTTACTGTTCCCTGTAGCGATATGCGGAGATAGCGACTGGAGAGAGACGTATGCCACGAGTCACATTCTTCAACTACGCGGTGGAAAGTGTCAACAGAAGAGGCGGCGGTAGAAGGTATTAGTGCACTGCCTCCTTGGGTCTAACTAATGTATGCTTATTGGCAGATGGTCAGTCTCGGGAAATAGGAAAAGTATGTGACAGCATTGAGAAGAAATTTAATGACAGAAGAAGAGGATTAGTTGTACAGTTAGTAGATTTGGCGTCGACTGGGGTGCGTACCTCGGTACAGAGCAGGAGTCGATGCAGTCGGCAGCGATCCGGCAGCCGAGCTCCCCGACGAGTTCCAAGGATTGGCGGTCCGTGAGGCGGCGGAGCTGCGCCAGGGCGCCGGAGCACCCCCCTCCCTCTCCCTCCCCCCCTGCACCTGCAGGCGGCGGCGGCAGTCCGTAGCCGCTGACGATGGCTGCCAGGCGCTCCACAGCTGCCACGGCGGCGGACAGGTGCTCCGGGGTGCCGCACGGCATGAACTCCGGCAACAGATCTGCGAAACACTCTTCAGTCACCTCCATGTCTGCACTCTGACTCCTTACAAGAGCTTCCATTGACTTCTCCTATCCACATCAGTACAAGCAGCCACTGAAAGTGAAACACTAAGAGAGCAGCAGTCAGCGATAGTCGATACGGCGTGGGGTGTACTGCACACTTTTACTAGCAAATGGTCAGCAAGTCAGCTGACTGTCAGCACGGCGGCCACTGCTGCGGCTCCCCTTGAGGAGGAAGCGGGCAGAGCTACGCCGACCGTACAACACTGGACACTGGACACTGTGCCGTCATTCCGTATGAGCCCTCGTTCTGATCAGATCACCACGAAGGACGATCAGTGCGCCGAGGCCGCGAGCAGAGTGGAGGGTGCCACGTTGCATTCTTTGTTCTCATTCTCGCCCATTTTATGAGGAGCCACTTGGTTTACAACACGTGATCGGTTACACGGATTGCAACTGTTACATTCCTGAGTGTTCGAGACAGTTCACTTGCGATCTTTCGACATCCTGTCCACAAAACAATTCGGGGCTCCATGTCACCTTTGCAGTTCTGCTCCAGCTTGATAGAGTCAGCTCTGCCCGAAACAAGTGGTACCACAGTAACGTGGAATGTACCTCGCCAGACACAGAGAGTATTATTCAAGTCAAAAATACACTTATCCCTAAGTGATTTGACTGGCGATATGGCTAATGTGAGCTGATCGATGAGACATATAGACCCGCGCTCATAAATCTTTGCAGAACGCCAGGGGAGGGGCAGTCTTACGTTGGTGTCGGAGCTGCCAGTGCGGGGCTGGACAGGAGACTCCAGGCTGGCCGAGAGGCAGCTGGACTGCAGCCGCAAGGGCGCTCCAGACGTCGCCCCTCGCTGCAGCGGTAGCCGATGGGAGCCTCTCCAGGTGACTCCAGGGCTCCAGTCCAGGTTGTGCCGTGAACGACTACTCAAGGCATTCTGTGGCCTCATCTGCTGGAGCGTCACCCACTTAGCCTGTCTCATCGCAGTCTGCCTGCCAAAGATTGCGTCACAGTCACAACAACCGCAGCTGGAATTCTCATTGACATAATCGGCATACCACTCCTTTCTCGCTATAAACGCTGGCGTGCACCTCTGAGCTGTATTTTGCCGTTAGTTGTCGCCCTGCTTACGTGGGTTATCTCGTCAGGTAAGTAGCGGATGCGCTATCATTCGTTGTTCTGTACACGTCTGAGGTAGTAGCTGCATTTTTTGTTCCTTTGTTACTTGTGTGGGAACGTTCAACGCTTACGGAGCAGGGAGAAAACAAATGTAATAGCTTAGTACTCATCAAATGTTCAGATCATTTTAGAAATAATCGTACTGAAATTGTCCAGCAATATGGTAGTGCGGTTGAGAAACGGCTCCTCGCCCAAATGAAGCAGCAATGAAGGCACTGAGTGGCAGACAGTGGCTGTGCACTAAAAAGTGGCGATCTGTTCCCATCTGACAGAAAGTTTACGGCAGAGTCTCTGGACACACATTTCCTCACGAAGGATCAAACAATAACGGACGAGAGCGAATTAAGTCTTTCTGAGCAAATGCATGACAAAACTCGCAGTTAGTTAGACTGCAAAATTAAGAAAAAAAGAAGAAAGCGTAATATCTCTGTAAAGAAACAGAGGGCTAGCCCGCGCGGCTACACCCGTCACATCCGCTTCGCTGAGGGGAGTCAAGATGAGGCCACCTCGACGATGAGCTAATCTCGTCAGTAAACACTCAAAGAGTCTCGTACCGCCTCCGTGATACTGCTAATTCTGATAATGTCCCTCGCAGCCGGTGGGACCGTCGGGCTGTAAACGTACGAAGAGTGGCTTCTGATGGGACTGTGGACAGTGCTGGTGGTGTTGATGCAAAGCAGAGCAATGGCAACGATAAACAAAGCAGACATTGCGTTATATCTTCAATAACAGTAGCCGAAGTTGAGTTTTCATGAGAAAGGAACCCAAGAAATCTCGCCGAGTGAGAAAGCAGTGGTGCATAAAAGATTAGCGTTCATGCGAGGTGAGTCAGTGGAGTGCGTGGTGTCGTGTGTGCTCGACAGTGCGAACAATGTACGTGATGTGTGCAGTGATGACGATTACGTGTTTAGCAAGAGAAAGTGGCGCTGAGGCAGAGGTCGAGCCATCACTTTTGTCGGGTAGAGAGCCCCAATTCCCGTCTCCAGTGAAATGTAGTAAAGAACAATCGTTGTCCAAGGAAAAGGTACTAAACATTCTTACGTACTTGGAAAATCATTCACAGCATAGCAAAAGAACAATTATGAGCAGATTTTGAATAAGTCCGCAGAAATATGACCGGTAGTGCAGAAGAAAAACTACGGATCTTCAACGGAGGACAGGGCGCACTTGCCACAAAACCTGATGATGTTTGCGCATTTCAAGTGTGCTCCATACAATTTAAGGGAAGTACATGCTAGAGACCTACTACGTTAGGCACGTCAAATTGAGCGCGACATACATTGTAGTAATTTCAAGAGAAGCAGTGGATGGTGGCATAACTTCAGACAATGCCACACAATTGGAAGACGTAAGGGGACGAGACTGCAAACAAAGCCTCAACTTCGCGATGCATAGAAAACTACGGAATCGGCCCAAAGCCGGCCGGTGGGGCCAAGCGGTTCTAGGCGCTTCAATCTGGAACCGCGCGACCGCTACGGTCGCAGGTTCGAATCCTGCCTCGGGAATGGATGTCTGTGATGTCCTTAGTTAGGTTTAAGTAGTTCTAAGTTCTAGGGGACTGATGACCTCAGATGTTAAGTCCCATAGTGCTCAGAGCCATTTGAACCAATCGGCTCAGAAATTTGTAGAGGAGGTAAACAAACTTATCTCATTGTTCAGTAAGGAATTTGTTTTCAACTGCAACCAATAGGCATTTGAAGAGGAAAAGCATATGAAAGGGAACCAGAAAATTAGAGGTTCCGAGAGAGTTGTATCAAATTTATGTAATATAAATTCCTTAACGCATTCGTATACAATTATGCCGGCTTTTAAACCAGGTGGTAAATTGGCTGGACGCCATTTATTGCGCTGCGAGAAGTAAGAGGCGCTCTGCGCCTATGAATGATTATTTCTTGTGTGTGTGATCCTGGCAAGGGCAACAGGGAATACTTACGTCACAGCAAGCAACAGTGGGAGAACGGGCTAAGAGAACTACAACTCTGGTATGAACACTTATTTTGGCTAATAGCTCGTCGAAATAAGTTGCTTCTGCTTGATCCGTTGTCTGCGTATAACAATCATACTCCTAGAAAGTGTGCGACATTGCAGTTTATACCACCTGGGTCGACTACATGAATTCAACCTCCAGATGTCTGTGTTTTCCGTGCGTATAAAACACATTACCGCACTATCTGCAGCAACGCCTTAAAGGACAGCCAGTTTCACGATAAGTACCACTACAGGCTGTTTTGCAGTCAGCTGGACGCCATAACATTCCATTAGTTCTCATCAAGCCCGTTACACCAGTGTCATTGTATATGCAGTCTTTAAGATGGGGTACCTAGCAGAACGTCTTGCGAGGTTTGTAATTCCCAATGACTCCGCCTTTGATACTGATGGAGCGAATCTTTATGATCACAAATGCGCGCCATTTTTTTATTCGGTTTTCATGATGCAGGTTAATGGCTTGCTCTGAACATTTCCTGAAGGTCGACGATATCCATTTCGTGAAGTGAACGCATCCCATAGAAGGTTGGTCTCTGTACCTCCCGGACTCTCCTCTTCTGAGGAGACGGTGAGTCATTACAAGTTAATATTTGTCACGTCGAAATTTTCACTTTCAAATGAGCCTTGCTAAAGATTGGTCTGTTCCTTGTAAGTCATCTAACAGAGAAGGTTAAGAAACGAGAGGAATCTATTGGACATAGGGATGGTTATTTACATTTTTCAGCCCTTGGAAAAACAGAAATTAGGCAACACTTTAGCTCAGCTTTCATGTAAAATACAGAAATTCAGAACGGCAACGTAAGGGAAAACCACTGTGTTCTTTCCAAGACAACTGGCTGTATTAAGTTCTGCAGTGAGTCTTAACTTGCGTTACGTGTACATGATGGAACAGTAGAATCTAACAGTCCTGGAATACTCAGAGAGCCTTAGCTGCAGTTGTGAAAGAGCACATGAACAGTGCTGCTGTCTTTTAGGTACAGTCTTAGACAATAAAACTGACCGCCGGCCGGCCGCCACAGAGACTAAGTCCGAGTCATTCACTTAAGGTGGCCAATAAAACTGACCGCCCCTGACAACTCTTAAGTCCGGCCATATGCACAATCTGGCAACACTGTAAGATGCGGAAGTGTTAGGAGGAAGTATTGTCTACTTCCGAGACGTTGTCGGACTATGTGAGCCCGTGGTCTAGTGGCAAGCGTCGTGCGTTCTAAGCTTATAGTCGCCTGTTCGCGTCCAACGGTTTTTTTTTTTTTTTTTTTTTTTCCACAGTCGGTCTAAAGTTATGAGTCTGACTGAACATCAAAGATAATTCGCTTAACATTCTACCCACCAGCAATAACAAGTATTCCAGAAACAATTCCGCAGGACAGCTCGTGGCTGCGTCGCGATCATAACAGCTTACGCTCGAGCGTTTCCTCGCGCTGCAGCGGCTACCGGCCACCGGCCAGGCGCCACCCGCCGCCTGAAATCCGGCACCGCTCAGGTGAACGCGGCGCGACGCTGTCAGTGTATGTATCAACTGTCATTTTCGAATTTGAAGTTCTAGTTATCATCTTGCAGTTAAGCATTGGATTTTGCATACTTGAGAATCATGAACTACAGTTAAGCATTGTAAAATTGAGTCGCAAGTGGAAATAGGTGTAACATCTGCAACACAACGTTTACTTTTGGTATAACAGAGGGGTGAAAGCAGAGGAGGCAGCTAGAAAGATTTGAATTGTGTGTGGAGCGAGTGCTTTTGGGAAAAATACGCCAGAAAAAGATATTCTTGTTTCAACAAAGATCGTTCTGGCATCAATGATTTTCCACATTAAGCAAGTCTCGACTACTGATATATGTGATAGATTACCATTTTACCATCATGCGACATTTGCATTCAACAGGCAAAGTTCAGAAGTCTGGTGTACGAGTACTACATGCTCTAATTCGAAACAACAAAAATCAACGGAGTGACTATTATTGAACGTCATCAGGTCGCTCATTGAGCATTCGTATGCAGTACTGTAACTGGTGACGTGTTATGATGCCTTTATCATTAACTTCCTAAGAAGAAATGAAAGGCTGAGCCCCTCCAAAAGACATAAACTCGAGCAAAGAGTAGTGTGAACATAATATTTTACATCTGATAGCTCCAAAAGTGAGTTTTGGGCTACGAATTCTACCAAAACACAGCTGGAATTTGTTTCCAACAACTGAGACACCTTTCGGTCTCAGCGTAAGAAAATCGAGCAACACAACTACATCACATGTTCTACTGCATGATAACGCACTTCTTGATTTGAGAAACAAAACTATCCAGGAGATTGAAATTAAAGTCGTCTCTCAGGCACTTGTATTGATAGAGAAGTCCTCTCTCAAGCACTTGTCCCTCTCGTCATATATTCGTCAAGTTTTACCTTTCCCGCTCTTGATCGATCAACCGTCGACGCAATTCATTTCTAGACGAAAATACTCTTAAAACTACTCTGGTATAATTATATCGTTGAAACCAGTAGGTTTCTACTGGCGTAGAATTTGTAAACAACTTTAGCATTGTCAGATCGTTTTAGATATCGTGAAAGAAAATTCTTTTGCTGATTAATTTCTCATTGATGATTAATGTTGCGTTTAGTAAACTATCGGAAAATCCAATTAAAATATTCACTGTACTAATACAAAATAAATTCAGCTTACTACAGAAACATCACGACGGCAGACTATCTTAATAAAGCATTAAGTATCTGTCAGACGATTGAGCGTATTTTAACACGAATTAGTAGGACATTACCGACTTTTGACTTCGAAAAGATCCGTATTTACTTCATTTCCTGTATCATCCGCTATTATTATGAAAAGTGGCATTTCATAGATATAATTATGTATTCACAACAACAAAAAATATGTCGTCATTATGAATTTGGCAGTACCGCAAGGTTTTCGCTCTGACACTGTTACTGAAAGTAGCAAGGCGCGTTGTCTTACGATTCCCTTATTGCGTTTGTATCTGCCTTCTTGTAGCTCTGCTACAAAAGAATTAAAAATCTGGCTTTCAGCGAGTCTCGAAAGGCGAACGAAAGCAGCTTGCACCTGGTAGCCAAACATGTTTCTTGGGAACAGGCTACTTCCTAAAGTGTGAAGACATTCTTTTGTGGTTGAATTGTTGGCAAATGTCAGTCAGACGTGTGCTGTTGGTCTAAGCGTTTCGGTGTGTTGAATTTGTACCAATGATTTTTCTACAGGTTTTTTCTGTCCCAAATAGAGAGTTGAAGCCTCCCATTAGTATTTTCACGTCATCTTGGTAAATTTTGCTCATAGTATTTTCGAGTGTGTTCCACAATTTTTCGACATTTTCGGTGTTTTCCTTATTTTCGATGTTGGTGGGGGCATGTGCATTTATGAGTGTATATTTTTTATAGGGGCTCTGAATGAGCATAGTCATAACTCGATTGTTGATGGGTGTGATTTCTTCGACAGAGTTGTTGATAGATCTGTGTTCGAGAAATGCAATGCCGAGGATTGGTGCGAGTTTCGCTACCTTTTGTTGTATTTTGAAGATGCCATGGTTTCCGTAATGCAAGTTTTAATTGTCAATTAATCGTGGTTCTTGAAGAGCAAGGATGAGAATTTTTTGGCGGACGATTTCTTTTGTGAGATTATTTAGGTTTCTTGTTTGGATCAATGTATCGATGTTTAGTTTTCAAATGAATGTTTTCTGCTTGTAGGGAAATTTACCAGAGATCTTCGATATTCTCTGCCGTGCTAACCAGGACTCCCCAGAGTGCGAAAATCCAACTGCCGCCTATCGGTGGCCAGGTTGTGTACCACCTGGGATAAAGTTACCTTTGCTTGCATAGTTCATGTTTTCTTGTGTTTCATTGGTTTGGCCTGGGTGATACCAGGACCGGACAGGACCAGAGGGTGTTGAAGCCTTTGGAAGCAAATATTTTCAGCCAAGCTCATTGAGCTAACAGACGGTGACCAGAGTAGCGGTGATTTTCACTCAGATGTGTCTGGATTTTGGGTTCAACGGATTGAGTAGCCGTTCAGGATTGTGTTAGTATTTGGTTCACCACAAGTATTTGATTTCCACGGTACCATCCATATGGGGGAGGGTTTCCCCTATCGGCCACACGGGATTTTTATTATTATTATTATTGTCATTATGTCATCAGCAAATCCGATATGGTGTATCTTCCCTCCACTGAAATAGATGTGTGTTGTTCGATTCAGTATTTCCATCACATAAACATGGTTTATAATTACGTTACATTGCTGCTAGTAGACATATTTCTCACTTTTTCTTAGACAGTTGCTAGCTGTTACCCCATCATAGGAATTTATGTGCGCAGCATTGTTGCAATACAGACGTTCAAATTATCCGATTTCTGTAATTTCATTTCGATACAAGATCGTCCTAATCGGATTCAGCCAGTCAGTCTTAATGTGGCTATCCGACTACGACGCTCATCATATGATAGACTGGGTGAACCACATTCTTAATCGGACTGTTGAATCCAGATCACTTATCTATGACTGGGAATGAATTCTTAAACACTGTGCTTATTACAAATACGTTATTTAAATATAAATATATGAACTAACGACATAACAATGTATTTACAGGAGCAGAGACCCATCCATCATAGTAGAGCAGTGCGAGATTGGTTTCAGGGCCAAGAGAGGATGAAGCTGTAGCCGTTTGTTCCACGATCACCGAACATCAACCAGATAGAGAATATGTGGGCAGAGGTAACAAGGTCATTGCCATGTGTCCCTACAAATGCAAGCGACCTTTGGACGAATATAGAAAACGTATGGTGGGAAGTAAACCATCACGCTACACTGTCGACGACTTAATGAAATCAATTTCCCTACACCCTCGAGAAATCTTACGTAATGATCGTGGGTGGGTTGGTTACTAAAAGTATACTCGTCCACAAAGCCCATGTGGACAGTTATCTGATAATCGGTCAAGCTTTGCTTTGTCGCAGCCCTTTAGCATACATCAAGTCCATTTACTTTCAGTCCCCTCCTTACAATTCTTGCAGTGCAAGATAATTGAAAAATCTCATCCACTCGACGCCAACTGAGGAACTGACTGGTGCATGTGTTGTTCAACACACAGTAGTTATCACCCTCACAGGAATCAATGACTGTGTGTGTGTTTGTGTGTGTGTGTGTGTGTGTGTGTGTGTGTGTTTTCGTGTTAACGCACGATGTGAATCAATACTATTAACACTAGAGAGAACCAACAATAAATATTGCATCAAATATGACTGTAAAGTATTTTAATGCGATGGGAAGCTACAAACTGAATTTTTACCCATCCCACGTCCTGCGTATTCCGTTAAGTAAGATCTATTAACTCCATAGTATCGTTAGCAGAGACAGTGCGCTCTTGTTGTCGAGGCTCGCGACAAGTGCAGCGATTAGCAGTGCCCAATGCCGCCGCGATTTGTTTATGTTGGCTGAGCGTGGACACTGCAGCAGACGCTTCGCCCTAAACAGAAAGAAATCACCTTGGCTCTGACTCCAGTGAGCGGATATCACTGCCTGCGTGTTCTTATAGTAACCAACGTGAGACTCTACTCACAGGTGCCATGGAGCAATTGCAACGGGTATCATGTCATTAGTCATCAGAATATTAACCAGTGATGAAATGTCCACTCCATTTGAATCCCAAGACAATAGGAACCTTGTCACAAAGGAATGTGAGGTGATATCAAAACTTATCCAACATACAAAAATTAACTGCAGGGCTTTCATGTTTGCAGTAATAGCACACAAGGAAATATTATGTCTTGGAAGCGTATATTTCATTTCCTCTTCTCATATTAACGCCCTTGTTTTAATATGAAGTGAGAAAATAAACACGAAAAACTAAAGTTCCTGAGAAGCATATAAGTCATTTCCTCGTCTCATATCACAACTTTTGTTTTAGTATGAAGTAAAAAAATAAACAGTTTAGAGTTCTGAAGCATAATATGACACCAGATTCTTATCGTAGGCGCTATCGGAAACGCCAAAAGCAGGGAGCTGTCCATTCTTTCGTCCAACAGTCTGTTTCCTTTCATGTATTTATACCTCCCGCTAGGAGATTATTATTTAAGGACTTGTGGGCATCAAGTTCTTCAGCAGAACAAGCCTTATGTTATTGTGCTAATTACCGTATGGAAAAAATGCAACAAAGACGAGTTCCGCTAGAGCAGTGAGGTTATTTGCACATGTGTGTATTCAGCAATGACTGCCAGCTGCCACAACACTTCACAGAATCCTTGCGGCAGGCAACACAACTGTGCGTGCACTTCAGACTTCATTCAGTGAGATGTCAGGAGATGGATGAAAACGTCAAATTAACGTCGCTTTCCGAGTCGTATTCAATCCAGAATGAGGTGTTATTAAGGTAGTTGGGGGATCTAGCAATTCCACTTTTATGATTCCCATATGAGTATTTCGATAGCCAAAAGAACCCGTTAGTGTGAAACTATCGGGAACTGCATTATATCAAACTGCAAGAACTTCAGACAATACGTGGACTCTACTCTTCGCTGGGTGACCTATTACTGTTATTTAGCATTCTCTCCGTCCTAGTCAAATGGTTCAAATGGTTCTGAGCACTATTGGACTTAACATCTGTGGTCATCAGTCCCCTAGAACTTAGAACTACTTAAACCTAAGTAACCTAAGGACATCACACACATCCATGCCCGAGTCAGGATGCGAACCTGCGACCGTAGCAGTCGCGCGGTTCCGGACTGAGCGCCTAGAACCGCTAGACCACCGCGGCCGGCCACGTGCTAGTCGTAATGCAAATGGAACTTCAGAGGCGCTTTCCGCTATTCTTGACAAACATCAGTAACCTGTAATCACTGAGAGTCACAACTGCGTTCTAGGCGCTCAGTCAGGAACCGCGCGACTGCTACGGTCGCAGGTTCGAATCCTGCCTCGGGCATGGATGTGTGTGATGTCCTTAGGTTAGTTAGGTTTAAGTAGTTCTAAGTTCTAGGGGACTTATGACCACAGATGTTGAGTCCCATAGTGCTCAGAGCCATTTGAACCATTTGTCACAACTGCGTGATGATAATGGTTCAGGTTGTCAGTAGTTGTGGTGGTGTTACGTTGTCAAACTGCTTACAGTAACGTTAATGGTGGCGCACATACTTTAGCGCTGACTACCTACTTAAGTAAAGATAGTGTTGTGGCGTCGTCGCTTGTCTTTATTTGGCCTCAGCTTGAGTAATCCGATTTAACGAACATGGTACTCCAATCGCGGGCTCCTAATAAAGTATGACTGCAGAGATTATCGTGCGGATATTACATTAATTCTGCAATGAAATGCTTAACAAATCTTACCCTCAGATATGCAGCTGGAATGACTAATTACACAGGTACTCCATGTTGCACTAAGTGATCAGTTCGCTGCAATCCTGCTTGTACTGTTCGTAAATACTCGTATACTTCAGAAATGGTTCTAATGGCTCTGAGCACTATGGGACTTAACTTCTGAGGTTATCAGTCCGCTAGAACTTAGAACTACTTAAACCTAACTAGCCTAAGGACCTCAGACACACCATGTCCGAGACAGGACTCGAACCTGCGACTGTAGCGGTCGCGCGGTTCCAGACTGTAGCGCCCAGAACCGCACGGCCACTCCGGCCGGCTTGCCATATGAACCATTTGAACTATTTAACACAAAATGACATTAAAAATTTAAGTTATTCACGAGCAGCTAGTTGAGAATATGTATGAACATTAAATGACACGACGAACCGTCTTGTTCTGCATATGGATTCAAACCCAGCTCATGCAGACTAAGCAAAGATTTCGTGACTTACGGAAACTAACAGTCATTCCTGATTAGGCATACAGAGAGTGATATACCTCGATTTTAGACAGTATCAGTTAGCAAATATCAACTTTAAATTGCATAACGCAAACATTTTTAACAGACGCGAATTCCTACCCAGCATCTATTGTCCCTGTTAACGAACTACGAGAGATGTTAAATATTGCTTCTTCACAAGTAACTTACTTGAAATGCCGTGAGGTAAAGCTGTGTGTTGGACACGGATTCGAACCCGGAACCTAATCGGATTGCTATCGAAGCACAGTCAAATGTGACATATCGGAATTTCGCGGCAGTAGCTAGATGTTTTAACTGAAATGACGAGACGAAACATTAATTTTTTCCTTCCCAGGACTCCAACCCGGCACCTATCGCTGTTATATTCTAGAGAAAACGAACGTTAAATATGGGTTTGTTGCACCAGCAGTGACATGTGAGCATGTTTGAACTGAAATAATATGACGAAGAGTTCAGCGCTCACTGGGAATAGAGCCCCACACATATCGTTTTTGACTACACACAAAGAAACGTCAGCTACCGAATGTTTCTCCACCAGCTGCTCAGAATAGCATCTTGAACTTACAGTCATCTCGCAAATAGTTCTGTGTCTCACTGGGAGTTAAAAACGTCAGATATCGTTAGTGTTGACAGCGAATGAAAATACATTAAAAATCGAAATTATTATCCACCAACAGATAGGTGTTCTCATGCTAGAGCTTGATAATACATAA
This sequence comes from Schistocerca nitens, assembly GCF_023898315.1. NCBI lineage: Eukaryota > Metazoa > Arthropoda > Insecta > Orthoptera > Acrididae > Schistocerca > Schistocerca nitens. The sequence continues at coordinate 24,387,424 of NC_064624.1, read as the reverse complement.
TTAAATCTTTAGTGCCGGGCCAGGATTCGATCCCATTCACGCGTAATATGTGAAGGTGTTGAGGAATCTGCAGTTTTGAACAAACAACAAATTGTAGCCGAGCTGTATTGCCACGAAGGGACCAAATTCCGCGTTAAGGGCGGTCTGAGTTGCATTCCCAGTTCAGAACCAATTTTATCGACATACAGAAGCTCAAATAAAAGATGGAATAAGTGTCCTGTGACCATACATAGCGTTTGTGTCGTCACTTGAAATAAATAACTAGTATAAGAAAGGTTACTGGTGATAGAGTTTCTACATGTCGCCACTCCAGACTTTATTGTGGTTCAACCTACCGTCTACTTGGTAAAGAAGGAATATCATCTTTAATGTGAATTTCCAGACCACGCAGCCATTATATCTCCTTCACTTGGTGTAGCCAGGAGAGAATGGAATCTGTCTCTCCCTATCTAAAATCATTGACAGAAGTGGGAATCGAACCCAGACCATAGGTATAACAACCTACCATCCGTCCAACAGACCACGAAATCCTCTTCTCTGCGAGTCATTTTTCTATCGTAACGCAGTTGCGCCACACTGGATGAAAATTCTGACACACAGGCTCCCTGTAGTAATTTGCAGCATGTTCAGTAAATTCATTTACTTGGTTGACCGAATCACCATGAGCTAGCTGCCTCGCCTACCCAGTGCATACATTCGACTATTTTGTAATCACAGAAATAAAATCACGTAACTGCCACCTACACACAACTGCCAACAGTGTAGGATGCAGAAGTTTAAATAGGAAGTGTTCCTTTCTACTTGAGCTATTCTATTGCGCTATCTGTTACTAGAAAACGTCGTTCAGTCCAAAAGAAAAGCTGTAACTGTTTGTCTCTCAGAAGTGAAGACCTGGCCATACGCATAATCTCACAGTGCTGTGGAATCCAAAAGTTCTGGAGGAATAGTTGCCGAGCTCTGGAGCTGTTGTAGCTACGTGTCAGCTTGTAGCATAGATAAGATGTGGCGAGTTCGAATACATTCAGTGCCACATTTTTTAAAACGCAATTCTGCTCTCTGCTGAAGTTATCAATCTAATGGAACTTTGAACATAATTCCCTTCACTTCTCAACCCAAAGTAGTCGCATGTGGAAAAAGGACTATTAAACCTGAATAGAGCAAAATGTCACAGTAGTTAGACAGCAGGCAGCAGATGCATCTCGAAGATGTGCAGGGAGAGCGCATCGTGCCATAATATGTCAGAAAAGTATTTTCTACATTAGCCGTCGTGTGGTAGTGATATTTTAGTCTTCTTCAAACTTTGTTTGACAGCTTTAACTCAGAACAAGTTTTCTACATGCATGTAATCAATAAAGTGCATGTGCATTGTCAGACTGTCATAGGTAACATCAGAGAATTCGCATATATCGTTGATGATTAATGTCTCTCTCATGTTTTGTTTTAACAACACTAAAGGAAACCTTACGAAAATTGTGCACTGTATTATAAGAAATGAAATAAAACTAACCATGATAACCTTACGACGAAAGTATCTGTACACAAGCATGCCTCTATCGACACGAATTAGTAAAATACTACTCACTTAGATTTTGATTGGGTCTGTGTTTAATTGGTATGCTGTGTCATACTCAAGAGGGATGCAAATGTGGCATTTCATAAATATAGTTACGTATTCCTAGAAACCCAAAATTCGCTTGTCAGCAGTGGAAAGAGGCGTTACCTGTTGTGCAGCATTGTAAGTTTTTCAACATTGTACTATGAGCTGAAAGCATTTTCTTGCGATTTCCTTATTGATGTTTGATCTGACTGCTTGTAGCTTTTTCACAGAAGGGATAAAAACGTTACCAGGCAGTGAGACTGGAACTGCGAACCGTAAAAGACGCTGTTTCACAGGTCAGCACGTTACCACAGAGCTGGCGAGGAGGTATGGGTCTCAGCTTCCTATTACGAGGGCAATAGTAACTAGAACTCGTAAACCGCTATTTAAAGGTCGAGATTAGTTGCGATTTCCACTTGCAACGACTTTCCTGGGCTGAAAACCGTAAATTTTCAATCTTTTGTTACCCTTCAAGCGATAATAACTCAGATTATTAAATGGAAATGACAGGTAAAATCAAGTGAACTTTGAGGCTTAATTCCGTGCACACCAGGAAGTAACTCGTCGATCACAGAGTTGCCAAACATACGTTGCCTTGTTGCCAAATCTCAGTTACAGTACCAGCAGGAAGAAGACGAACCGATGTGATCCTACAGCGGTCTGGGAAGTGACCATAGCTGGTGTCTCCAAGTCGCGGCTGCTACGGCCTGGAATACGTAATGCGTCTGATTCGCTTTCTGTAACTAGGTTTAGGGACTGGAGTGTAGTTACTAATAATACTCAGAACTGACTGCAAACTGAGCATCATAAATCAGCAACTCTCATTGTTGTTTTTATATATTTCTTTCGTAAGTGTACTCAAAACTAAGAAAGTCATTCACAGGCGTTTTCGTGCCTCGCCGATAGTCGAGCACAACATACAAATAAAAATAAAAAAGAATGTGTGTGTGTGTGTGTGTGTGTGTGTGTGTGTGTGTGTGTGTGTGAGAGAGAGAGAGAGAGAGAGAGAGAGAGAGAGAGAGAGAGAGAGAAAGCAATGAGAGAGAGTGTAAAAAATTGTTGTAAAGAAATTGAATCATGGTATTTAAAGAAATCTTTCATTAAAATGACACGTTCCACATCATTACGAAATGTCGTATTCATGATCTATGGAACAAGAGTTAATCTAATGTAATCTAATGTAATCTTCTCACATCATATTGATGATTAGCCATGAAGAGTCATGAATTACCGAAATTTTTGCCAATACCAGTAACCAAATCTAAACTTGACAATAAAAGACGACAATTTTTGTAATAAACCGTGACTCCTATCAAGACCCTTTCGTCCCTGTTATCTAACTACGAAAGATGTCTGATATACCTCCATTCTGAAGTAACAAAGTGTGCATGCATTTAAAGATGAAGTGCATGATGTGAAGTTCTGTGACGGAGATACGAACCCAACACGTAATCCGATTGTTAACTAAGAAAAATCAAATGTTACGTATCGGTTTTCCTTACGAGCCGCTAGGTGTCTGAATCTAAAATAAGGATTCAAACTTTTGTGCCTAAGCGACAATCGAACTGCACACCTACCGTGCATCCACGAATATAGCTTAAGTATCAGTTGCCTACTCATGAACAGTAAGATGTGTGCGTGTTTGACCAGAAATAACGACACCTGTTGCGATTGTTGGCAACACATGAACAGACATTGAAATTGCGCGTTAATTTTCACTAGCAGGTGGGTGTGCACTTGATAAAGCTAGAAATGAAATTATGAATATTTTTGTACTGTATCAGGTTTCAGACCCACATACTTACCTTTGGAGGAGACCTAGAGAAGATTGCAGTCTTGGGAAAAGGAACGAAATGACTGAACTACTGTTCCGAGAGAGTCAGATCCTCGAAAGAGGAGATACGAATTCGAATCACAGTCCAGCACCAAATGTTTAAACGTCTCTAGTTCAATCAAGTAGAAGTAAAATAACAGCCCTGTCCCTTTAAATGGCTATCGGTTCATCAAATAAAATAAAATTTTCTAATGTAAGTAAGCTTACTGGCGACTGTATTTCTGGTTACCATGACTTCCGCTGTGTCATTTCCCAACGTAAACCGGCTCTGCCTAGTTGGTAATGAAGGAACGTGATGTTTAATGCGGATTCTGGATTATAACGTCTTTCTCTTGAGGTTACCAGAGGTAAAATAAATCTGTTTGTGCCTCTTAAAAGTAAATGCCTGAACCCACGCATTGCACCTGTGATAGTTCGTTCCACCAGACCATTGTGGCCACATTACCCAGCCCCAGGAGTGTGCTGTAACGGATGATGTGCTTAGCTTACAAAATTAGTCACCGGTGGAAAAAATGCGAGTCTATTAAATGGTCAAGTAGAAGCAAGCTTCTGACGCAGAGATTATGCTGTTTTCATGTCAGCAGGATGTAAAGACTCTTCTAGGCATCATAGGCTGGATGTGAAGCCATTTTGATTTTTCACAAATTCAACAAATTTCTTAGTTCGAGAAAATCCACTGTGAAGCGTGAAGTTGCCGGATAATTCGATTATTACTGTTATTATTAATATCATTTTATTCATACCGCCGCTGGAACACGACCGTAGTCTTGAGGTAAAACGCGAGACCAGGTAATATGACGTCTGGCGACCGAAAGCACATATCGACAAAATTTTTATCGCCCCTTTCCTCTCTGTGCTGAAGCTATGAGTGTAATTCAAGCGAATCTACAATATCATATTAGCTGGTCTCGCGTTTTACCTCAAGGCTACGGTCGTAGTCAAGAGTAATGTACTAAGACCGGAGTCAAGACCTCCTCTGGGAAGTGCCGCAGTCCATATGTTGCCAGATCGAGCATATTGCCAGACATAGATTTCTGAGAGGAGCACGACTGTATTGTCCACCTTACGTGAACGACTCGGCGGTCAGTTTATTGGTCTGAGACTGTATCTACAACACATATTGCACACTGAAGACCCAGAAGAATTTTAAAAAAAGTAGTTTATGAGAGCAACGTTAACCATAGCGTTCGAAGTATCCATAGTATTGTATACGTGTGTGTAAACGCCTTCCAATGACCACTCAAGGAAGACAAGGATACACAGTCTAGCTTCAATATTACAAATACGCCTCAGTTTGTGGATGAACTCAGACTTAGGTTGATAATAATTTTGAAAATTTAGCAGCACTGTACCCATTGGTGTTAAACTCGTTTTCAACCAATGATTCCCATAGCTACAGGGATACTACTTGTGATACCTCTTAGACAAAATACTTAAGCAGTTTTATCAGACGAAAAGATCAACCTGACACAAACTGTGGGACGTTTGTTTTACAACCTTCGTACCTGGATATTCAGCTTTTTCCTATTTGAGATATCTGTGAACGTTGCTGCTTAAGACGATTTAAGCAGAAACTAAATTCCCTCAGCTTCGACAATGTTTAAAGAAATCGTCTTATCGGCACTAAATCGTGGTTTGTGAATTGTTTACCGGCCGTACTCTTCCGTATTTTGCCGGTTGGAAGGCGAAAGCATACTGAAAAATTTCACACAGAAATTACTGTTACAGTGTACTTATGGAGCCAAATGAGTGAATTGCGTATTTTCCGGGGAGAAAGAGCACTGGCAAACAGTCTTCGCTACATTAGGTTATTTAAACTGGCGTCACTCTGAGCTAGAATGTATGGTCAGCGACTAAGTGTAAGGTCAACGTTTCGGATGCGAGTTTTGCGACTGTGAAATACTTTCCTACATTATAGAAGCGAATATTAAATTTGAACTAATATTGCGAAAATTTTGTACTTGGACAGCTTAGAATGAAAATACTTCTGTTTATTGCATAGGGAAACAATAGGTTTTCTAAAACACTGTCTGTCATACACAACTTGAAACAGGTCATGTCGACCAAATCATGTGGCAGAACTGACAGCAACGTATATCGGAAGGCAGTAAGATCTCTTGCCTTTTGGTTTGTCAGTACTCGATAGCCATTTCTAGGCGAAAGTAAATGAAGAAAGGCAGTGCGTTTGTGTTACCAAGTAACGTCTTCGTCAATTACTTTAGTTTTATTGTAATCTACGAGTAATTACTGGTGTTTGATAGTAACATGAAAAGGATTCCGTAGACAGGGAAAGAACCTGTTCTTGGGAAACTACTTCTATAGTGACCAAAAGGCATTAAATGATGTTCAAGCACTTGTGTTACAGCAGCGGTATGAATAAAATGATATTAATAATAACAGTAATAATCGAATTATCCGGCAACTTCACGCTTCACAGTGGATTTTCTCGAACTAAGAAATTTGTTGAATTTGTGAAAAATCAAAATGGCTTCACATCCAGCCTATGATGCCTAGAAGAGTCTTTACATCCTGCTGACATGACAACAGCATAATCTCTGCGTCAGAAGCTTGCTTCTACTTGACCATTTAATAGACTCGCATTTTTTCCACCGGTGACTAATTTTGTAAGCTAAGCACATCATCCGTTACAGCACACTCCTGGGGCTGGGTAATGTGGCCACAATGGTCTGGTGGAACGAACTATCACAGGTGCAATGCGTGGGTTCAGGCATTTACTTTTAAGAGGCACAAACAGATTTATTTTACCTCTGGTAACCTCAAGAGAAAGACGTTATAATCCAGAATCCGCATTAAACATCACGTTCCTTCATTACCAACTAGGCAGAGCCGGTTTACGTTGGGAAATGACACAGCGGAAGTCATGGTAACCAGAAATACAGTCGCCAGTAAGCTTACTTACATTAGAAAATTTTATTTTATTTGATGAACCGATAGCCATTTAAAGGGACAGGGCTGTTATTTTACTTCTACTTGATTGAACTAGAGACGTTTAAACATTTGGTGCTGGACTGTGATTCGAATTCGTATCTCCTCTTTCGAGGATCTGACTCTCTCGGAACAGTAGTTCAGTCATTTCGTTCCTTTTCCCAAGACTGCAATCTTCTCTAGGTCTCCTCCAAAGGTAAGTATGTGGGTCTGAAACCTGATACAGTACAAAAATATTCATAATTTCATTTCTAGCTTTATCAAGTGCACACCCACCTGCTAGTGAAAATTAACGCGCAATTTCAATGTCTGTTCATGTGTTGCCAACAATCGCAACAGGTGTCGTTATTTCTGGTCAAACACGCACACATCTTACTGTTCATGAGTAGGCAACTGATACTTAAGCTATATTCGTGGATGCACGGTAGGTGTGCAGTTCGATTGTCGCTTAGGCACAAAAGTTTGAATCCTTATTTTAGATTCAGACACCTAGCGGCTCGTAAGGAAAACCGATACGCAACATTTGATTTTTCTTAGTTAACAATCGGATTACGTGTTGGGTTCGTATCTCCGTCACAGAACTTCACATCATGCACTTCATCTTTAAATGCATGCACACTTTGTTACTTCAGAATGGAGGTATATCAGACATCTTTCGTGGTTAGATAACAGGGACGAAAGGGTCTTGATAGGAGTCACGGTTTATTACAAAAATTGTCGTCTTTTATTGTCAAGTTTAGATTTGGTTACTGGTATTGGCAAAAATTTCGGTAATTCATGACTCTTCATGGCTAATCATCAATATGATGTGAGAAGATTACATTAGATTACATTAGATTAACTCTTGTTCCATAGATCATGAATACGACATTTCGTAATGATGTGGAACGTGTCATTTTAATGAAAGATTTCTTTAAATACCATGATTCAATTTCTTTACAACAATTTTTTACACTCTCTCTCATTGCTTTTTCTCTCTCTCTCTCTCTCTCTCTTCTCTCTCTCTCTCTCTCTCTCTCTCTCTCTCTCTCTCTCTCTCTCTCTCACACACACACACACACACACACACACACACACACACACACATTCTTTTTTATTTTTATTTGTATGTTGTGCTCGACTATCGGCGAGGCACGAAAACGCCTGTGAATGACTTTCTTAGTTTTGAGTACACTTACGAAAGAAATATATAAAAACAACAATGAGAGTTGCTGATTTATGATGCTCAGTTTGCAGTCAGTTCTGAGTATTATTAGTAACTACACTCCAGTCCCTAAACCTAGTTACAGAAAGCGAATCAGACGCATTACGTATTCCAGGCCGTAGCAGCCGCGACTTGGAGACACCAGCTATGGTCACTTCCCAGACCGCTGTAGGATCACATCGGTTCGTCTTCTTCCTGCTGGTACTGTAACTGAGATTTGGCAACAAGGCAACGTATGTTTGGCAACTCTGTGATCGACGAGTTACTTCCTGGTGTGCACGGAATTAAGCCTCAAAGTTCACTTGATTTTACCTGTCATTTCCATTTAATAATCTGAGTTATTATCGCTTGAAGGGTAACAAAAGATTGAAAATTTACGGTTTTCAGCCCAGGAAAGTCGTTGCAAGTGGAAATCGCAACTAATCTCGACCTTTAAATAGCGGTTTACGAGTTCTAGTTACTATTGCCCTCGTAATAGGAAGCTGAGACCCATACCTCCTCGCCAGCTCTGTGGTAACGTGCTGACCTGTGAAACAGCGTCTTTTACGGTTCGCAGTTCCAGTCTCACTGCCTGGTAACGTTTTTATCCCTTCTGTGAAAAAGCTACAAGCAGTCAGATCAAACATCAATAAGGAAATCGCAAGAAAATGCTTTCAGCTCATAGTACAATGTTGAAAAACTTACAATGCTGCACAACAGGTAACGCCTCTTTCCACTGCTGACAAGCGAATTTTGGGTTTCTAGGAATACGTAACTATATTTATGAAATGCCACATTTGCATCCCTCTTGAGTATGACACAGCATACCAATTAAACACAGACCCAATCAAAATCTAAGTGAGTAGTATTTTACTAATTCGTGTCGATAGAGGCATGCTTGTGTACAGATACTTTCGTCGTAAGGTTATCATGGTTAGTTTTATTTCATTTCTTATAATACAGTGCACAATTTTCGTAAGGTTTCCTTTAGTGTTGTTAAAACAAAACATGAGAGAGACATTAATCATCAACGATATATGCGAATTCTCTGATGTTACCTATGACAGTCTGACAATGCACATGCACTTTATTGATTACATGCATGTAGAAAACTTGTTCTGAGTTAAAGCTGTCAAACAAAGTTTGAAGAAGACTAAAATATCACTACCACACGACGGCTAATGTAGAAAATACTTTTCTGACATATTATGGCACGATGCGCTCTCCCTGCACATCTTCGAGATGCATCTGCTGCCTGCTGTCTAACTACTGTGACATTTTGCTCTATTCAGGTTTAATAGTCCTTTTTCCACATGCAACTACTTTGGGTTGAGAAGTGAAGGGAATTATGTTCAAAGTTCCATTAGATTGATAACTTCAGCAGAGAGCAGAATTGCGTTTTAAAAAATGTGGCACTGAATGTATTCGAACTCGCCACATCTTATCTATGCTACAAGCTGACACGTAGCTACAACAGCTCCAGAGCTCGGCAACTATTCCTCCAGAACTTTTGGATTCCACAGCACTGTGAGATTATGCGTATGGCCAGGTCTTCACTTCTGAGAGACAAACAGTTACAGCTTTTCTTTTGGACTGAACGACGTTTTCTAGTAACAGATAGCGCAATAGAATAGCTCAAGTAGAAAGGAACACTTCCTATTTAAACTTCTGCATCCTACACTGTTGGCAGTTGTGTGTAGGTGGCAGTTACGTGATTTTATTTCTGTGATTACAAAATAGTCGAATGTATGCACTGGGTAGGCGAGGCAGCTAGCTCATGGTGATTCGGTCAACCAAGTAAATGAATTTACTGAACATGCTGCAAATTACTACAGGGAGCCTGTGTGTCAGAATTTTCATCCAGTGTGGCGCAACTGCGTTACGATAGAAAAATGACTCGCAGAGAAGAGGATTTCGTGGTCTGTTGGACGGATGGTAGGTTGTTATACCTATGGTCTGGGTTCGATTCCCACTTCTGTCAATGATTTTAGATAGGGAGAGACAGATTCCATTCTCTCCTGGCTACACCAAGTGAAGGAGATATAATGGCTGCGTGGTCTGGAAATTCACATTAAAGATGATATTCCTTCTTTACCAAGTAGACGGTAGGTTGAACCACAATAAAGTCTGGAGTGGCGACATGTAGAAACTCTATCACCAGTAACCTTTCTTATACTAGTTATTTATTTCAAGTGACGACACAAACGCTATGTATGGTCACAGGACACTTATTCCATCTTTTATTTGAGCTTCTGTATGTCGATAAAATTGGTTCTGAACTGGGAATGCAACTCAGACCGCCCTTAACGCGGAATTTGGTCCCTTCGTGGCAATACAGCTCGGCTACAATTTGTTGTTTGTTCAAAACTGCAGATTCCTCAACACCTTCACATATTACGCGTGAATGGGATCGAATCCTGGCCCGGCACTAAAGATTTAATTATGTATTATCAAGTTCTAGCATGAGAACACCTATCTGTTGGTGGATAATAATTTCGATTTTTAATGTATTTTCATTCGCTGGCAACACTAACGATATCTGACGTTTTTAACTCCCAGTGAGACACAGAACTATTTGCGAGATGACTGTAAGTTCAAGATGCTATTCTGAGCAGCTGGTGGAGAAACATTCGGTAGCTGACGTTTCTTTGTGTGTAGTCAAAAACGATATGTGTGGGGCTCTATTCCCAGTGAGCGCTGAACTCTTCGTCATATTATTTCAGTTCAAACATGCTCACATGTCACTGCTGGTGCAACAAACCCATATTTAACGTTCGTTTTCTCTAGAATATAACAGCGATAGGTGCCGGGTTGGAGTCCTGGGAAGGAAAAAATTAATGTTTCGTCTCGTCATTTCAGTTAAAACATCTAGCTACTGCCGCGAAATTCCGATATGTCACATTTGACTGTGCTTCGATAGCAATCCGATTAGGTTCCGGGTTCGAATCCGTGTCCAACACACAGCTTTACCTCACGGCATTTCAAGTAAGTTACTTGTGAAGAAGCAATATTTAACATCTCTCGTAGTTCGTTAACAGGGACAATAGATGCTGGGTAGGAATTCGCGTCTGTTAAAAATGTTTGCGTTATGCAATTTAAAGTTGATATTTGCTAACTGATACTGTCTAAAATCGAGGTATATCACTCTCTGTATGCCTAATCAGGAATGACTGTTAGTTTCCGTAAGTCACGAAATCTTTGCTTAGTCTGCATGAGCTGGGTTTGAATCCATATGCAGAACAAGACGGTTCGTCGTGTCATTTAATGTTCATACATATTCTCAACTAGCTGCTCGTGAATAACTTAAATTTTTAATGTCATTTTGTGTTAAATAGTTCAAATGGTTCATATGGCAAGCCGGCCGGAGTGGCCGTGCGGTTCTGGGCGCTACAGTCTGGAACCGCGCGACCGCTACGGTCGCAGGTTCGAGTCCTGTCTCGGACATGGTGTGTCTGAGGTCCTTAGGCTAGTTAGGTTTAAGTAGTTCTAAGTTCTAGCGGACTGATAACCTCAGAAGTTAAGTCCCATAGTGCTCAGAGCCATTAGAACCATTTCTGAAGTATACGAGTATTTACGAACAGTACAAGCAGGATTGCAGCGAACTGATCACTTAGTGCAACATGGAGTACCTGTGTAATTAGTCATTCCAGCTGCATATCTGAGGGTAAGATTTGTTAAGCATTTCATTGCAGAATTAATGTAATATCCGCACGATAATCTCTGCAGTCATACTTTATTAGGAGCCCGCGATTGGAGTACCATGTTCGTTAAATCGGATTACTCAAGCTGAGGCCAAATAAAGACAAGCGACGACGCCACAACACTATCTTTACTTAAGTAGGTAGTCAGCGCTAAAGTATGTGCGCCACCATTAACGTTACTGTAAGCAGTTTGACAACGTAACACCACCACAACTACTGACAACCTGAACCATTATCATCACGCAGTTGTGACAAATGGTTCAAATGGCTCTGAGCACTATGGGACTCAACATCTGTGGTCATAAGTCCCCTAGAACTTAGAACTACTTAAACCTAACTAACCTAAGGACATCACACACATCCATGCCCGAGGCAGGATTCGAACCTGCGACCGTAGCAGTCGCGCGGTTCCTGACTGAGCGCCTAGAACGCAGTTGTGACTCTCAGTGATTACAGGTTACTGATGTTTGTCAAGAATAGCGGAAAGCGCCTCTGAAGTTCCATTTGCATTACGACTAGCACGTGGCCGGCCGCGGTGGTCTAGCGGTTCTAGGCGCTCAGTCCGGAACCGCGCGACTGCTACGGTCGCAGGTTCGCATCCTGACTCGGGCATGGATGTGTGTGATGTCCTTAGGTTACTTAGGTTTAAGTAGTTCTAAGTTCTAGGGGACTGATGACCACAGATGTTAAGTCCAATAGTGCTCAGAACCATTTGAACCATTTGACTAGGACGGAGAGAATGCTAAATAACAGTAATAGGTCACCCAGCGAAGAGTAGAGTCCACGTATTGTCTGAAGTTCTTGCAGTTTGATATAATGCAGTTCCCGATAGTTTCACACTAACGGGTTCTTTTGGCTATCGAAATACTCATATGGGAATCATAAAAGTGGAATTGCTAGATCCCCCAACTACCTTAATAACACCTCATTCTGGATTGAATACGACTCGGAAAGCGACGTTAATTTGACGTTTTCATCCATCTCCTGACATCTCACTGAATGAAGTCTGAAGTGCACGCACAGTTGTGTTGCCTGCCGCAAGGATTCTGTGAAGTGTTGTGGCAGCTGGCAGTCATTGCTGAATACACACACGTGCAAATAACCTCACTGCTCTAGCGGAACTCGTCTTTGTTGCATTTTTTCCATACGGTAATTAGCACAATAACATAAGGCTTGTTCTGCTGAAGAACTTGATGCCCACAAGTCCTTAAATAATAATCTCCTAGCGGGAGGTATAAATACATGAAAGGAAACAGACTGTTGGACGAAAGAATGGACAGCTCCCTGCTTTTGGCGTTTCCGATAGCGCCTACGATAAGAATCTGGTGTCATATTATGCTTCAGAACTCTAAACTGTTTATTTTTTTACTTCATACTAAAACAAAAGTTGTGATATGAGACGAGGAAATGACTTATATGCTTCTCAGGAACTTTAGTTTTTCGTGTTTATTTTCTCACTTCATATTAAAACAAGGGCGTTAATATGAGAAGAGGAAATGAAATATACGCTTCCAAGACATAATATTTCCTTGTGTGCTATTACTGCAAACATGAAAGCCCTGCAGTTAATTTTTGTATGTTGGATAAGTTTTGATATCACCTCACATTCCTTTGTGACAAGGTTCCTATTGTCTTGGGATTCAAATGGAGTGGACATTTCATCACTGGTTAATATTCTGATGACTAATGACATGATACCCGTTGCAATTGCTCCATGGCACCTGTGAGTAGAGTCTCACGTTGGTTACTATAAGAACACGCAGGCAGTGATATCCGCTCACTGGAGTCAGAGCCAAGGTGATTTCTTTCTGTTTAGGGCGAAGCGTCTGCTGCAGTGTCCACGCTCAGCCAACATAAACAAATCGCGGCGGCATTGGGCACTGCTAATCGCTGCACTTGTCGCGAGCCTCGACAACAAGAGCGCACTGTCTCTGCTAACGATACTATGGAGTTAATAGATCTTACTTAACGGAATACGCAGGACGTGGGATGGGTAAAAATTCAGTTTGTAGCTTCCCATCGCATTAAAATACTTTACAGTCATATTTGATGCAATATTTATTGTTGGTTCTCTCTAGTGTTAATAGTATTGATTCACATCGTGCGTTAACACGAAAACACACACACACACACACACACACACACACAAACACACACACAGTCATTGATTCCTGTGAGGGTGATAACTACTGTGTGTTGAACAACACATGCACCAGTCAGTTCCTCAGTTGGCGTCGAGTGGATGAGATTTTTCAATTATCTTGCACTGCAAGAATTGTAAGGAGGGGACTGAAAGTAAATGGACTTGATGTATGCTAAAGGGCTGCGACAAAGCAAAGCTTGACCGATTATCAGATAACTGTCCACATGGGCTTTGTGGACGAGTATACTTTTAGTAACCAACCCACCCACGATCATTACGTAAGATTTCTCGAGGGTGTAGGGAAATTGATTTCATTAAGTCGTCGACAGTGTAGCGTGATGGTTTACTTCCCACCATACGTTTTCTATATTCGTCCAAAGGTCGCTTGCATTTGTAGGGACACATGGCAATGACCTTGTTACCTCTGCCCACATATTCTCTATCTGGTTGATGTTCGGTGATCGTGGAACAAACGGCTACAGCTTCATCCTCTCTTGGCCCTGAAACCAATCTCGCACTGCTCTACTATGATGGATGGGTCTCTGCTCCTGTAAATACATTGTTATGTCGTTAGTTCATATATTTATATTTAAATAACGTATTTGTAATAAGCACAGTGTTTAAGAATTCATTCCCAGTCATAGATAAGTGATCTGGATTCAACAGTCCGATTAAGAATGTGGTTCACCCAGTCTATCATATGAGCGTCGTAGTCGGATAGCCACATTAAGACTGACTGGCTGAATCCGATTAGGACGATCTTGTATCGAAATGAAATTACAGAAATCGGATAATTTGAACGTCTGTATTGCAACAATGCTGCGCACATAAATTCCTATGATGGGGTAACAGCTAGCAACTGTCTAAGAAAAAGTGAGAAATATGTCTACTAGCAGCAATGTAACGTAATTATAAACCATGTTTATGTGATGGAAATACTGAATCGAACAACACACATCTATTTCAGTGGAGGGAAGATACACCATATCGGATTTGCTGATGACATAATGACAATAATAATAATAATAAAAATCCCGTGTGGCCGATAGGGGAAACCCTCCCCCATATGGATGGTACCGTGGAAATCAAATACTTGTGGTGAACCAAATACTAACACAATCCTGAACGGCTACTCAATCCGTTGAACCCAAAATCCAGACACATCTGAGTGAAAATCACCGCTACTCTGGTCACCGTCTGTTAGCTCAATGAGCTTGGCTGAAAATATTTGCTTCCAAAGGCTTCAACACCCTCTGGTCCTGTCCGGTCCTGGTATCACCCAGGCCAAACCAATGAAACACAAGAAAACATGAACTATGCAAGCAAAGGTAACTTTATCCCAGGTGGTACACAACCTGGCCACCGATAGGCGGCAGTTGGATTTTCGCACTCTGGGGAGTCCAGGTTAGCACGGCAGAGAATATCGAAGATCTCTGGTAAATTTCCCTACAAGCAGAAAACATTCATTTGAAAACTAAACATCGATACATTGATCCAAACAAGAAACCTAAATAATCTCACAAAAGAAATCGTCCGCCAAAAAATTCTCATCCTTGCTCTTCAAGAACCACGATTAATTGACAATTAAAACTTGCATTACGGAAACCATGGCATCTTCAAAATACAACAAAAGGTAGCGAAACTCGCACCAATCCTCGGCATTGCATTTCTCGAACACAGATCTATCAACAACTCTGTCGAAGAAATCACACCCATCAACAATCGAGTTATGACTATGCTCATTCAGAGCCCCTATAAAAAATATACACTCATAAATGCACATGCCCCCACCAACATCGAAAATAAGGAAAACACCGAAAATGTCGAAAAATTGTGGAACACACTCGAAAATACTATGAGCAAAATTTACCAAGATGACGTGAAAATACTAATGGGAGGCTTCAACTCTCTATTTGGGACAGAAAAAACCTGTAGAAAAATCATTGGTACAAATTCAACACACCGAAACGCTTAGACCAACAGCACACGTCTGACTGACATTTGCCAACAATTCAACCACAAAAGAATGTCTTCACACTTTAGGAAGTAGCCTGTTCCCAAGAAACATGTTTGGCTACCAGGTGCAAGCTGCTTTCGTTCGCCTTTCGAGACTCGCTGAAAGCCAGATTTTTAATTCTTTTGTAGCAGAGCTACAAGAAGGCAGATACAAACGCAATAAGGGAATCGTAAGACAACGCGCCTTGCTACTTTCAGTAACAGTGTCAGAGCGAAAACCTTGCGGTACTGCCAAATTCATAATGACGACATATTTTTTGTTGTTGTGAATACATAATTATATCTATGAAATGCCACTTTTCATAATAATAGCGGATGATACAGGAAATGAAGTAAATACGGATCTTTTCGAAGTCAAAAGTCGGTAATGTCCTACTAATTCGTGTTAAAATACGCTCAATCGTCTGACAGATACTTAATGCTTTATTAAGATAGTCTGCCGTCGTGATGTTTCTGTAGTAAGCTGAATTTATTTTGTATTAGTACAGTGAATATTTTAATTGGATTTTCCGATAGTTTACTAAACGCAACAGTAATCATCAATGAGAAATTAATCAGCAAAAGAATTTTCTTTCACGATATCTAAAACGATCTGACAATGCTAAAGTTGTTTACAAATTCTACGCCAGTAGAAACCTACTGGTTTCAACGATATAATTATACCAGAGTAGTTTTAAGAGTATTTTCGTCTAGAAATGAATTGCGTCGACGGTTGATCGATCAAGAGCGGGAAAGGTAAAACTTGACGAATATATGACGAGAGGGACAAGTGCTTGAGAGAGGACTTCTCTATCAATACAAGTGCCTGAGAGACGACTTTAATTTCAATCTCCTGGATAGTTTTGTTTCTCAAATCAAGAAGTGCGTTATCATGCAGTAGAACATGTGATGTAGTTGTGTTGCTCGATTTTCTTACGCTGAGACCGAAAGGTGTCTCAGTTGTTGGAAACAAATCCCAGCTGTGTTTCGGTAGAATTCGTAGCCCAAAACTCACTTTTGGAGCTATCAGATGTAAAATATTATGTTCACACTACTCTTTGCTCGAGTTTATGTCTTTTGGAGGGGCTCAGCCTTTCATTTCTTCTTAGGAAGTTAATGATAAAGGCATCATAACACGTCACCAGTTACAGTACTGCATACGAATGCTCAATGAGCGACCTGATGACGTTCAATAATAGTCACTCCGTTGATTTTTGTTGTTTCGAATTAGAGCATGTAGTACTCGTACACCAGACTTCTGAACTTTGCCTGTTGAATGCAAATGTCGCATGATGGTAAAATGGTAATCTATCACATATATCAGTAGTCGAGACTTGCTTAATGTGGAAAATCATTGATGCCAGAACGATCTTTGTTGAAACAAGAATATCTTTTTCTGGCGTATTTTTCCCAAAAGCACTCGCTCCACACACAATTCAAATCTTTCTAGCTGCCTCCTCTGCTTTCACCCCTCTGTTATACCAAAAGTAAACGTTGTGTTGCAGATGTTACACCTATTTCCACTTGCGACTCAATTTTACAATGCTTAACTGTAGTTCATGATTCTCAAGTATGCAAAATCCAATGCTTAACTGCAAGATGATAACTAGAACTTCAAATTCGAAAATGACAGTTGATACATACACTGACAGCGTCGCGCCGCGTTCACCTGAGCGGTGCCGGATTTCAGGCGGCGGGTGGCGCCTGGCCGGTGGCCGGTAGCCGCTGCAGCGCGAGGAAACGCTCGAGCGTAAGCTGTTATGATCGCGACGCAGCCACGAGCTGTCCTGCGGAATTGTTTCTGGAATACTTGTTATTGCTGGTGGGTAGAATGTTAAGCGAATTATCTTTGATGTTCAGTCAGACTCATAACTTTAGACCGACTGTGGAAAAAAAAAAAAAAAAAAAAAAACCGTTGGACGCGAACAGGCGACTATAAGCTTAGAACGCACGACGCTTGCCACTAGACCACGGGCTCACATAGTCCGACAACGTCTCGGAAGTAGACAATACTTCCTCCTAACACTCACGCATCTTACAGTGTTGCCAGATTGTGCATATGGCCGGACTTAAGAGTTGTCAGGGGCGGTCAGTTTTATTGGCCACCTTAAGTGAATGACTCGGACTTAGTCTCTGTGGCGGCCGGCCGGCGGTCAGTTTTATTGTCTAAGACTGTACATCCAGTGGTGTACAAAATAATTTACTGGACTGTACGTTACATGTGTGTCATGAGGAACGCAATTCAGAAATAGCTAAAACAGACTATGTGTCTGTGATAGCACATTAAACTTGTAATGTATCTTCAAAATTTCAATTGTTTGTAGTATTTCATTGCCTGTTGTCTACTGAACAGCCGGTTGAAAGATTTTGGACATTTTTAAATCAATCGCGTAACAGTGTTTCCGCCTTAGCTGTTTCAGTTTAAAATGTGCCCGCCGATGTTGTCCAAACACCGAAAGAAAACATAAAATCTCAAATGTATGATGGCGCCTGCGTCATGCGTGAAAATCATAGACAAATCTAAACCACTGTAAGAAAACATCTTAACGTCATATACTATGTGGATTTGCCATGAACACCAACTGAACTTAATGCTTGCCCAAGATACCAGTCGAAACAATTGAAACTGTTTTTCATAACTATTTGCAGTGGTAGCAACCTCGAAAAGTGGCTGCTGCAGATGCAATTGTGAAACGAAGAATCCGTCATGGATCAGCCATAAGACGGAACTTTAAATCGTGTAAAGTTCTCATAATTCATAAGAGCAAAGAGGCCATTGTGGAATGTTAAACACATTGAAGGTATCAGCAAGCAGACGAAAATGGTGAATCAAACGATTGGTCTAAGGTTAAAACTCCAACACTCAAAATTTTCCATTCGGTCACAGATACTTTCTAAAATAATTAGCTGACAAACCCAGCAATGTACAGATATACATTTGACAATATTCTATGAGAAATGAAAACAAAAATGAATTATGTTTCTCTGTAAATAGAAAAAAATTTCATTTGCATGTATTCGTGGAAACACTTTTGAAATTACAAAACAGTCGTACAAAGAAATATGCATAATTTCCAGATGCGTAAGCGCAGCTCATTCTCATGTCTAGACTCCGATTTTGTAAACGTCTCTATAGGCACTTCATAGCTCTATAGACACGGCTAATGTTTTCGCCTACAGCCGTTTGCACTTTGCAGCTGAAAACTGTCAAAAGCTCTGCCATGTGTCAGGGATTTCTCTAAGTGGGCTCAACTCTGTATGTGTCTTAATAATATAGAATAAATGTATTAAAAATTCATACATGATGCGGCATTTCTTCATGCATCTCAGTGTGCATGACGCCATATCTCCTGATCCATGTGTCATACAATGACATGACTTTGTAGATACATTCAGCAGCGTACGTCGGTACTCCGTGCAGAATGTGTTGCGAACAGAGGTAGTAGGGAAGAAGCAATGAATACAAACGTCATGTATGATGAGGCAGTCAGTCGTGCATCGCACTGTTTATAACATCATATGTCCTGAACTAGAATAAGTAAACGAAATTTTGAAAATTAGAAACATTGTTCGTAATACCACAGAGCAAATCACTTGTTGGCTTCTAATTTACTTCACAATCAGTTCTACTTTTCACTGGCAAATAAGAGTCCACAGCTCGTGGTCGTGCCGTAGCGTTCTCGCTTCCCACGCCCGGGTTCCCGGGTTCGATTCTCGGCGGGGTCAGGGATTTTCTCTGCCTCGTGATGACTGGGTGTTGTGTGCTGTCCTTAGGTTAGTTAGGTTTAAGTAGTTCTAAGTTCTAGGAGACTGATGACCATAGATGTTAAGTCCCATAGTGCTCAGAGCCATTTGACAAATAAGTGTCCTGTAAAAATTGTTTTTGCTGTTGCGCAGTTTTTGAATGGAGCTGAGTTAAAAACAGAACTGCAAATCATTTATTCTCGAAATAATTTTTAACAAAAGAAAAGCGCAGTAGCCCTTGTAAAATTTTTCATCGAAAATAGCCTACAACAATCTTTTGGCGACTCCATGAATATGCCGAAATTAGCGGCTGCTATCCCATGAGACCGTGTGAAGCAGAGAGGTGTTTCCACACTCTATCGTAACAGTCTCGTAGAAGTACCGTAGATGAAGATAGGCTGTCTGCTCTTGCCATGCTTTCTACTGAGAAGGAAACGATTTACAGGTCTACAGATTTTAACGACAGAGTCATAGATCCAACACCAAAAAGGAAAGGCAGATGGACTTTCTCTACATATCTACAGACGATTCAATCCCACGAACGCCGTCAAGCTCATTGTAAGGTAATTTTAGATTTATAAAAATATTTTAAATGATTTAGAAAATTAAATTATTCGCAAAGGTGGGTTGTACAATGCAGTAAAGGTAGTGAACTTCACCGTGCTTGCGCAACGATGGAAATTTTGTATTTGGTTTGTATTTCATTCTCTTTATTATCGATGTATCGCTGTACGTTAAATAGTTAACAGCCGTTTGACATCGCTATATTCATTCTGAACTGTTTATTATTATAATGTCAATCACCGTAACTATGTAGAATACGTAACTGGGGAAAATACGTAAAGGGCGCAATTATGGCGAGGTGCGTCAGAACTTCTGCTCGAAAGTACTTCAGTACAGCAGAATCTACTCATCGTATCTGGCAACATCTTACTTCCATCTATTCTCACACATATGGAAAACGTTTTTGGCTCAATTAAGACATATAGATGATTAATTTACAATCTTTCCAAATTGTACTTTATCATATCTTCTCACTCGCAAAAGGGTGCTGCAAAATAAATTGACCGAAAATGTTGAGAATGAAGTGTAGTTTACCCCTGATAAACATAGTCCTTCACTGTCAGGGAGAAAACTATAATCTTTGATAACGGCATGTGAAAGCCAAGCCGGTTGTGAGTGTTTGAAAACTGCACTGCGCGTAAGTCTTGTGAATCCGTACTGCACGAAAAAGCACTTACCGGGAAAGTCGCAGTAGTTCCTCCATATCTCGAATTCAGCGTAACTGTTGCCCGAGCGTACAGAGCAGACGCACTCCAGCACCGAGGTCCCATTCCCTGCGAGCAGAGCCGCCAGCGCGGCAACCACTCCTGCCGGATGCATTGTCTGCCGTCGACACCGGGCAGCAGGCAGAGGCAGTGCGCGTCGCAGGGAGCGCAGCCTCGATATAACGGCGAGTGAGGCGGAAGTCTGCCACAGGACGGCTAAACACAGGACACGTGACGTCTCTCCTTCGCATCGCAGCCATATTCCTGTGTGCGCAGTAGTAATTCACAAAAGTCGTCCAGTAAAACAAATGTGAAATTTGGCCTTCTTCAAGGAGCTGTTGTAGGCGTTCTGCTGTTTCTAATCTATATAAACGATTTAGCAGGCAATCTGAGCAGCCATTGTTTGCGGATGATGCTGTCGTTTACCATCTAATAAAGTCATCAGAAGATCAAAACCAATTGCAAAATGATTTAGAGAATGTGTCGATTTTGGTGCGAAAAGTGACAGTTTACTCTAAATAATGAAAAGTGTTATGGCATTCACATGAGAACTAGAAGGAATCCGTTAAATTCCTGCTACTCGAGGAGTCACACAAATCCAAAGGGTGCCAATTCAACTAACTGCCAAGGGATTACAATTAGGGCCAGTCTTGTAGGGAAGACGAGTCAAAGAGAGTTTGTTCGCAGGGCACCCAGAAGATGCAACAAATCCAGTAAAGTGACTGACACTTAGTGGTTCTAGAAGCACCCTCCGCCACACACCGCCAGGTGGCACGCTGAGTATTGGTGTAGATTGTCGATCTACATCTACATCTCCATACGTACGTGATACGTCACAGTATGGTGCATGCTGGAAGTTGCCTTGCACCTGCACTAGTCATTTCCTTTCCTCGTAAATACTGTGAGGAAAAAACGACTGTCTATATGCCTCCACAGACACCCTAATTTCTCTGTCTTAGTGCTCCTTATTCCAAATGGACGTTGACACCAGTGAAATCGTTTTTCAGTCAGTTTCGAATGTTGTCGGTTATCTAAATTTCCTCAATAGTGTTCCTCGAAAAGAACATCGTCTTCCCTACAGGAGTTCCTAGTTAGGTTCACAAACGATCTCCATAACACTCGCATGTTATTCGAACCTACAGGTAACAAATCTGGCTACACACCTCTCAATTGCTCCGAAGTCTTCCTTTCATAGGACCTGGTGCGGATCCAAGACACTCAAACAGGACCCAAGAATGGGTTGTACTAGTGTCCTATATTCTGTCTTCTAGAGGTGACCCGCACTTTCCTAAAACTCTCCGAATCGAAGTCGAGCATTCACCTTCTCTGTTACATCCTTACATGCTCATTCCATTTCATAGCGCTTTGCAACGTTAAACCTTGATATTTCATCGATATGAATCTGTCAAGCAGCACACCGCTAATGCTGTATTCGAATATTTCTAGACTTACATCTAATTACCAATCATCTTACCAACTAGAAATTTTGTTTAAGTCATCTTATACCCTCCTACAGTCACTCAACACTTACATCTCCCCGTACACCACACAACCATCAGCTCATCCTCTCTGTCAGATTATGTTCTGCGGTACTCTCGGCGATACCTTTGTCTCTCATGAACACTCGTTGCCGATTACAATGTAAGGGATTCTGTTATTAAGAAATTTTCGTACCACTCACATATCTAGAAACCTATTCTGTATGCTCGTTCATTCGTTAACAGACTGCAGTGAGGGTTCGTAGCACAGGATCATTGTGGGTTGCGAGCGAAATCGCTGCCTCAGTATCTGTCAGCTCTTTTCTTCCGGTGTGATATTACAGCAGACATAACTGCTTATGTCACCCTCCCGTCCTTTCACCCTTCCCTCCCCCTTCATTGCCCTCCTCCAAATTGCTGTCGCCCAATAAGGAGCGTTTCAGGTCCGTATATAGTAGTGAAAAGAGCATCACAAAGTGCTGTCAGCAGGGATCGGCAAAAAATCAAATATATTCGACTATACCTATGTATTTTTTTAGCAAGACACGGAACAGCTGAAATGCAACAGCAAGCCACAGACAACCTTTCAGATTTATCAAACTCTGCAGCCCTTCTACTATCTTGTACAGATTTCTGACGTTCCTCAAATCGTCAAGTCTCAGTTACGTTGCAGAAGTGTTCTGCTTTTCACCAACACATATAATTTGAGTCTATCTAAACACGTGGATGTAGGCCCATCATGCGTACAGATGTAGAAAAGTTTCAATGTGTTTTTGGCATGAGAGGACTACCTGTTAGCGTGAGGGAGTATAAAAAAATGTAAATGACGAGAGAGTGTTCCATTTCATTCACCAACTCACATTAAAATTTAAGGGAAGAGGGTTTCAGCAGTGGATATCTACAGGGAAGGTATGCTTGATTAACTTCATGGATCTGGGCATTTAAATAAAACATTCTCGTGTGGGGGATTTGGATGATTTATACTGTGTGTTAGCGACTGCTACAAAAAGACTAACATTCTGGCACCTGAATGTAAGAGTAGCAGTTTATAAAGCCATGTATTCTCCTTGTGCCAGGAGAACCGATTAGTATGAAGTCCACTGTAGCAGAATTCAGGGATGATATATCTACTCATATATATATATGATGAGGCCTTGTTGGACTGAATGCTACTGAGTACTATAGAGGCTGAATTTAAGACTCATATAAGACAACTTCTTAGAAAACATTGCTAAACACAATGAGTATGTAATGTACGTGTGTAAATAAAGAAAATACAAAATAAATTGTTCTTTCTGTCCCACGGCATCCCAGTCCTCATCATTCAATTGCTCATAACCACCCCAAGAGTGAGTACTTACTGGAAAGTCTCCAGCATTGTCCTCAGGAGGAGACCTGCAGAGGGGGACCGCAGCCATCTCCCCACCCAGCCTGTGCCTCCACGGTAGTGCTGGCGCCACAGCTTGTGGTGCACACAGGAGAGCAGCCGGGGAGGTGTCACGTCAAAGCGTGTGGCCAGCAGCAGTCAGCATTTTAATGTTAATGATGAATTATATGTAGTTACTGTAACTGTGTGGTAATGTGTCATGAAGCTGCTATGACTGTATATAATATTATTAATTCTTATTTTTTTACTTTGAACTTTCCTATTGAACACACTTTAAGCTGATATGTAAAGGTGTCTGTTCGTGATGGAGAGACGTGTTCAATGCAGCACACTGTAAATAGCTAGCTACATCTTACAACATTGATTTAAGGAAATTCTTCTTTTTCATCATTTACAGCTGGCTAACCATTTGTAAAGATAACGATCTTTTCTTCGAAATAACAATGATATAACAATTCAACAGCTAATGGTTCTTTAGTTAACAATCTTTTTTTGTAAACAAAATGATCGATGCACATTTTTAATGTGTACATCTTCATACAATTTAATCACATATAATATTTAAAATTTAATTCCATACATATGTTTAAACTAGTAAATAATGTGTTTTCTTCTATTCGATCATCTATCATATTTGCATTTAATTCCAAGTACTAAATAGAAACTAATTTTTTTTTTCTTTTCTGATTAGTTTTTGTATGTACAAATAATATCGGTGCACTAGCAGCAGCAGGTGAAGAAAGAACCACACATATAGCCTACACTGAAGAGCCAAAGAAAATGGTACACCTGCCTAATAGTGTGTAGGGCCCGCGTGAGCACACAGAAGTGCCACAACACGACAAGTCATGGACTCAACTAATGTCTGCAGCAGTGCTGCAGGAAACTGACGCCATGAATCCTGCAGGGCTGTTCATAAATTTGTAAGGGTACGAGTGGGTGAAGATCTCTTCTGAACAGCACGTTGCAAGGCATAGCAGATATGCTCAATAATGTTCACATCTGGGTAGTTTGGTGGCCTGCATAAGTGTTTAAACTCAGAGGAGTGTTCCTGGAGTCACTCTATAGCAGTTCTGGACATGTGGTGTATCGCATTGTCCTGCTGGAATTGCCCAAGTCCGTTGGATGACAGGATGCTTACATACATGTCCCCTCTCAGCGTCGTATCAAGACGTATGAGGGGCCCCATAACACTCCGTCTGCCCCACACCGTTACAAAGCTTCCACCAACTTAAACAGTCGACTGCTGACATGTAGGGTCCATGGATTCATGAAGTTTTCTCCATACCCGTACATGTCCATCCACTCGATACAATTTGAAACGAGACTCGTCTGACCAGGCAACATGTTTACAGTCATCAACAGTCCAATGTCAGTTAGCGGGCCAAGATTGGGCCTTCAGCTCAGATTCCCCATATCGATGATGTTTCATTCAACTGTTCTCACACTGCAGCTTGTTGATGGCCCAGCACTGAAATCTGCAACAATTTGTAGAAGATTTGCACTTCTGTCACGTTGAACGATTCTTTTCAGTCATCGGTTCCATTCTTGCAGAATCTATTTCCGGCTGCAGTGATGTAAGAGATTTGATGATTATGGTCGTATGGACAAATCCGAACATCATCGCTATTTCGGAGGCGTGGTGTCACATTGCTCGTTCGCCGACTATAACACCACATTCAAATTCACTTAATTCGTGATAACCTGCCATTGTAGCAGCAGTAACCGATGTAACAACTGCGTCAGACACTTGTCTTATAATTATATGTGCTGCAGACCGCAGCGCCATATTATGCCTGTCTACATATCTCTGTATTAGAATACCACTTTCTTTGTCACTTCAGTGTATATACAATATATATAAAAAATGTAGTATATTTTTGTACAATTTGCTTTCATACATAGTGTGCAATGAGTTAACACACTTATACAGATAAACACAATTAAGACAAACACTTCATCTATCTGTTACACTCACACACACACACACACACACACACACACACACACACACACACAGACACACACAAATTCACACGTGACTGAATAGTGTGAGAATGGATGTGTCCTGATACTATCTGCATAGCTGAAGAATTTGTTATCATTTTGGGGCATGCTGACTTTCACCTGTAGTATGTAGCATATGATCTCGTAATTGAGACTGCTTGGCGGACCATATGCAGAGAAGCGTCACCACCATGCACGTGGTCCTTGTGGTCTCAAATCATAAGAGCTCAACACTGTACGATGCACTACCTTAGCCCATCTTTGGGTGGCCCCTGCTTCTATTTGGTATGCATACATTTTGGGTCTGAACCACACAAATTACATAGTCTTGAAACATTCTTTCCGTCTTCCATCAGCCTGATAAATTTCTTCTGGGGTATGACTCCATAAGGATTATCAGCTGCATATGCAGACCTGTCGATCTTCTTTGTATTGTACCTAATAATTTCGCATTGATCACAGTATTTTACCCAGTAGATAACATAATCTGTATCTATATAAAACGGATCAGCAAGTGGAATCAGTACATGTGAAATTTTCAGAGGTCCAGAATACACAAATTGATATAGACAGGCTTCCTAAACACCACTGAAACCCTAAAACGTGACTAGTCCTTCATTGAAAACCGTGGCCCACTTAAAATTTAAGTTTGCAGTTTCATCTCTTGCACCGTAACATCCGTCCCAGCGGTAAACTAAATGAAATTCATGGCCGGTTTTTACATTCTCCCTAGTTTTGCCGAAAGCAGATCTGTTCATTAATTTATAAAAATTATTTTCAAAGCCACACATCGCGAGGTCCCTCTTTTACATATTAACATCAATGTACTTCTTCAACCAAGGATGCTGACTGAAGGAGATGCCACCTAATAAGTCTCATATCCAAACTGAGAAATTGCTGGAGGTTCCTGTGGTGTTGAATGTATCTCCGCTTACTCCCCTGTGTTTTCATCAATTTGGGGGCAGACCAATTTTGAAAATCTAGGTGCTCTGGAGACAGTGGCAAACCGCTGTGTGCATCATGCAGATGGAGGGGATATGCCAGATTTGCCTGCAGGACATACTCCTCGGCAGCATCTGCAGCCACACGATGGATCCCTTTTTCCAGTCTGCAGATTTTCTACTTGCACAGCGATTAAAACCCTCCAAACGGCAGAGATTGCAATATGGCTTGTCCATAAGGATATTTCACGTCCTAGTGAAGGACGTAACTCACATCGTTAGCCAGCCTGTGCTCCTTCTGAATCATTCACAGGTTATTCGCATTGGCATACTGTAGCACATACTGGATTACATGGGAATGTTTTGTGTGCTGGTTTGTGAAGCTCATGACAACTGTCTGCATAATTAGTCAGTGATGTATCTTTCTCAAAGCTCTGAACTTACTGACATGATTTGATTCGTGTAAGCTATTCCCTGCTGCAGCTGATGCTGTGAGCAGTTGTAACCATTCTATGATTTGTTTGTTTCATCTTAATAAGTGTGGAAAAAGAGCAATAAAAGGTTTTTGTTTCGCAAACAACTCACATCACTTCTCAAAATAGTTTCCTTTGAGTGATATACACTTGGTCCAACCACCCTCCAGCATTTCCATCTCATCAGAAATCTGGGTTCTGTCAAAATATGCTAAACACTCATTGACTGCAATTATCACTTTCTCATTTGATGGAAATTTCTTCCTCATCAAGTCAAAGTTTGAAGGTAGGAAACAGGAAATAGGAAATAGTCACTCGGGGCTAGGTGTGGTGTACAGAGTGGATGAGGAACCAATTTAAGGCCCAATTCATACACTATCGCCACTGTTATTACCCATGTGTGGGATGGTGTATTATCCTGGTGAAAGAGCAATTTTTTGCGTGCCGCCCCCGGTCTTTTATTCAGACAATGCAAGCTTCACACGATCCACCAACGATTGACAATACGCTCCAATTAATTTTTGGGCATTTTTCAAGTAAACTATGAGGATTACTCCATGAGAATTCCAAAAACCAGTGGCCACCATCTTTCCAGCTGATGGTACAATTTCACCATCCTTTCCCCATTGTTTTGACTGCAATTTTGACTCTGGTGTGTAATGATTGGTTCAGGTTTCGTCAACAGTCACAAATCGGTGCAAAACGTCTTGGAGATTGCAATTAAACGTGGCCAGACATTGTGTTGAAATGTTGTGCTGGATGCACTTTTGGTCAACAGTGAGCAATTGCGCCACCCACAGCGCACACAACTTCTTCCCAGCTACTTTCCGTACAGGATATTATGCACTCGTTCATTTGAGATGCCCACAATATCTGCGATCTCACGAATTTTTATGGGATGGTCTTGCATTAATGTATTATAAATTTTGTAAATGGTTTCCTTTGTAGTGACCTCAACTGAACAGCTGGAACGCTCTTCGCCTTAAGAGCTTGTCTGGCCACATTTAAATACTATAATCCAAAATTAAATGGTCTTCAATGATGATACAGAGCAAACATGAACTTTGCCAGCTTACCTGTGTGGCAGCCCAATCTCTCAGGTGAAAATGTTTAATAATAGCACGATTCTCAGTTTTCTCCATTTTCAACTGTGCTCAAAACACTGATCAATGCAGATGGCTGCCAACAATGAACTGTATGCTGTACATTGTTGAATTTCTCTATATGATCCTCTGAATAATCAAGCTTACCAATCATAAAGGCGCAATAAAAATGCTCCATTAAATTTGCCAGGCTTATCAATCAACCCTGTATATACGCTTCAGACATGGTGCGTTCAGTCTTTTATGTTGAGCCTTTTCCTGCGTTGTATGTACCTTTTAAAGCAGATTTAATAATATCATTGTATTTCTTACTTTATACAGTTTCATTCGTCCTTTTGGGTCGTTGCCTTTCCTACGTACGTTAGTCATATGCAATATTTTAGCTTACGTTTGCATCTTTGTCGGTAGACACTTGTTAGGATTAGAAGTTTCGAAAAATATTATCTCAAATAAACCTGATGTTCTGTCAAATTTCTTATTCCCTACCTGTACTGCATACTTGTTTAAATGTATCAGGTACCTACCTAACACATATGGGTTATCCTTGCTGACCCAATATATGTCCTCGTTAATGTAATTGGTAAATCGAAAATAGTGTTCTCCTCTACTTTTCCTCTTCTGATTCTGCTTCTTCTGCACTTCTATCTCCATCCATAGCTTGAGAGAGCCTTTTCAGACTTTCCCACTGGTTTAAACGATTCTGAGGGAATTGGTCTTGTTGCAACTGTCCGAAATTTAGGAATGGTAATTTCTGTTGAATTGCTTTCAGCACTTCAGTAACTTTACGCTTGTTTGTTTACATGCTGTTGTATATCAAATCCATTTTGTAACTGCATTCACCTTACATATAGTCTGAGACTACTTCACGTCAGTTGCCATTATAAAACGAGCGTATGTGTTAGTATTGCATTGGAATTTTAGTTCTGTCACCGAACGTTTACTGCGGAATCATCTGACTGACCAGAAACAGCTGTCTCACCCACTTCAGAAGGAAAGTTACGAGTGCCTTAGCGTCTTTAGCTCACGCGATGGTCCAAAGCCTGAAGCAGCTCTGTAACCTATTATGTTGAATATCAGAGTTTAAGTGGCAGCTGAACTTGGTGGTTTATTTTTTCCATGCCTTGTATCACATAAACTTGCGACTTCAATATGAAAGAAAAGGAAAATGTCCAAAGTGAAGAGGAGGGTGTCCTGACTTGTTAAAAATGTGAATCCCATCTAGTGCCCTCTGTCTAAAGGAAAGGGAAACAAACGAGTAAAGAAATTAAATAATTTGAATAAAGAAGCTTTAAGTAAAGAAGCCAGGGAGCTTTAACCACATAATTAGAATCTGTAACCCTTGTGGAATCAACAGCCATTCTGGCCTTCGTGCGCAAAGTCTCCAACGCACAGCTCTGTGCGGCCGCTCCACCTGGAGGTGAACTGGCTCGAATCATGGTTGTGGAGAAAATTTCCACCCCCAGAATTTGACCGGCAAGAGGTGGAGACGTGGTGGCAGAAGGTTTCCCATTACCAGCTTCTGTGCCAAAGCCGTGCATGTAATTCGAAACCTGCCTGCAGTGTCTCATGGAGCGAGGGCGTGTGGCGCTGTTGATGGCGACCCGTTCGTTGGATGGGGGCCTCAAGTTCGGCGGCCCTCTTGGTGCTGTTCACGAGGAGTGGGCTGTTTGCTAGCACTGCGTTTCACCCTCCGCCCTCTTTCACCATCGCACAACACAGATATTACACTCCACTCCACACTCACACACACACACACACACACACACACACACACACACACACACACACACACACACAATACTTGTAGTACCGCATATACTGTAGTGGATCACGTTGAAAAGACATCCTGTTCTGGTAAGAAGTAAGGAGATTGTCAGTAGTCAGTCAAGCAAATATTATGTAGCTGACGTGTAGTTACATTCATCGTTGACTGTAGAGCAAACATTTGGACACCGTAACATTGTAGTGAAAATGTCTTGCTTTCTTGAAGAACATTACTCTGACGGTTCTGCCTTTCATGTGTTGAATTCGGTGTTCAGTAAGTTTCGTGAAGTGAACAGCATCGATATAATCCTGCAAAGTTTAAAAGTACGCGGCGGGACGGCATATAAACTTGACGGATACTGCGTTGCAAATGGAAAGAAATGATAGCTGTTCAGGTATTTAGTCCCAAGATAGGCTTTGACAGTAAATCCACTATTATTTTCACCTCATGTCCTTACTGTATTAGTGAAGGCATTGAGCTACTGTTGTTGGAACAACGCGCTGTGGCACCGCGGCTGCCCGCCTGCTGTGGCGGTGCGTCACGTAAATATTGATGTTTTTATCGGTTGTAAGCGGTGAACAATATTGTGGAGTATTAAGGGGGAACTGAGATTTATTTGTAAACACTTAACGTATTTTATGAGCATAATTAGTATAAAGGATACAGTTAATGTTCTTGAAAAAAAAAACCTGATATGCAGCGATAATTTAAAAGTAGCATCTTTATTTAAGACATGTCTGTGAAATAAAAAAGAATCGCTAAGAGACGCGATTGTACGGCCGAGGAGGATGGACGTACTCTATGGTACACACAGTGTTTTGTTTCGCGATACAGAAGGCAGCCATTGAGCGGCTACACATATGTGAGTTATTCTGTATTCTGCTAAAATAAACTAATTGTTGTTATCACAAAATGAATTTCTTTGTAATAGTTGTCACCTCAAATGGTCGCAGCGGCTAATTAGTTTTAATAAGCATCTTTTTTCAGTAATTTGCACTGCGGAAAGCTCATCTTCCGATACAGCCTCTGGTCGGCCATTACGTGCCGAAGTATTGATTTGTTTTTCAAAGTGTTAGCAGTAACTGTAAACGCGAGAGATTTCGTTGTAAGAACGTTTCTAAATTGTAACAGATAATTAATTTAATGTTAAAGTTCATTTTTTAAATTGTACAGATTCCATCAGTTCAGTAAGTTTTATCTTGGGCACTCCACGGCAACAATCGAAATTCTCTCGAGCATTGCTTTGCAATCAATAAATACAAATTAACAAGATTTCATTCCATTCATATATAAAATTTATATATGTATAACGTAACAGTGCCTCAGTTAACACAGACTTGGATCGGAACCATTTCACATAGAACGGCGTACCGTAGAGCTTTATACACTGTGATCAATGTTGGTTTATTCGCGTGTGTAAACCGGAGGGACGTGAATAACACGTGGTGTAACACGAGCTACCAATAGTGGTGTACACCGAAATGCTACATCCCATACTGACGATTTATTCACTACATTGTTTCGTAAACTTGTGTCTGTGATCCAGTTAGTGAACCTAATGCAGTACAATGTTCGCTAGAAGTGTTGTTTGACGAGAACTAATACCTACCATAGCACGATACACAGAATGCGATGGAGTACAGTGAACGCGGTTGCTCGTTAAATCACTCATCCTATACCAGTTGAAATAAAGAACAGCAGGTGCCCACTGTGATTTCTTAACAAGACTGGTGGTTGTTTTGCTCATTTGTGACACAATATAACCTTCACTGCTCCAAATTATTCGTTCTTTTAAGTAGAAAAGCTGTCTTAGAATGGAAGAGCACTGTTTTGTTATAACATAGCTTCAATACACTTTCACCTTAAATGGTGGATGCCTATTAGTTCGTTTTTAAGAAGCGCCAATAAGATAATGTCTTAACGCTTTATATTCTGCCTCGTGAATACGATTGCACGACATGTGTTGACCACATGTTTACACTGGTGTGGTGGCTTCCTACGCAAATGGTAGCCTGATCTCTTACATATTCCCACCATTTATTAAAATAACCTACAATGTTCTTGCTGCTGATAGGAAACGAAAATACGTATATGAATGCATAGTTTCTGCTCTTTCAAAAATGGTTCAAATGGCTCTGAGCACTATGGGACTTAACATCTATGGTCATCAGTCCCCTAGAACTTAGAACTACTTAAACCTAACTAACCTAAGGACATCACACAACACCCAGTCATCACGAGGCAGAGAAAATCCCTGACCCCGCCGGGAATCGAACCCGGGAACCCGGGCGCGGGAAGCGAGAACGCTACCGCACGACCACGACCTGCGGACTATCTGCTCTTTCTGACATGTCCAAAAGAAGAGACTACGTGGAATGCTCAGCTGTTGAAGGGGGAGAGAGGAAAGGAAATGGAAGGGACTATTTATATCAGCTGCATTGGGCTTTCCACGGAATCAGCGCCGACTAGTGAAAATGTGTGCTGGACTGGATTTTGAATGCATTCCTCCTGCTTAGTAGTCAGTCGTGTTAATCACTTTACGAACCCCGGACACAGTGTTTATCGCAAGTGCGCGAACTATCACGGCCGACCCAGCTCCCACCCAGCGCCACCTGCCCGCGATCCCTGCCCATGTCCTGAATGCTCACTACTGTGAGGTTCCTGTGGCACGTCAGAGGTACTGTCTATCTGCACCGAAGAAGGTGGATTGGTCGCTCATCGAGGAAAATCAGTTATATGAATGTGTGGTATCTTCTTCAGTGAGGATGCACTACTACGTCTGCTGTCCTGCGGAAATCTCTGTGGTGAAGATGGTCTGCTCAGACACTCCGTGCTGGTGCGATGAACACTGTGTCCGGATGGTGCAGGTGCTTAACACGACTGCCTAGTGAACACGAGGTCACAGGTGCACACATCTTTCACTCGTCGCCACTGCTTCGGCATAAAGTCTCGATGCAACTGACATCAATTCTCCCTTCCTAACCGTCTCCTTTCTGCCCCCCTCCACCTACAATTTACATATAAAAATACATATTTCCCATATACTGTCAATGGAACAACGACCAATACTAAAAATATTTGTTTTAGTCTTTAGTAGCAGTTTATTTATTTTACTACTAGTTTCGTTCGGTTCCTGAGTAGAAGTTACCCGTCAAATACAAAAATCTGACACACTTATCTGGGAAGCGAGGGTAACGACTGCGTGCCAAAGGATGGCCTGTGTACCGCAACCGGTAGCTGGGAGGCAAAATAAATAAACTGCGGCTATAGACTAAAAGTGGCATTTTCAAAACAAAAATAAGTGCTCATCTCGTATCAATCCACCGCAGTATTATTTCACCTGGGTTTGAGGGCGATTTGGTTGGCCTGTTATAAGTAGGCATTTAATCGGGTTGACAGTTTATGTGCAACTGACCTGAAAGCATCGAAGTGCAGTGAGTTTTTCTTAGTCAGCACTGTACTTGCTTATTGTAATGTCATCGCACATTTTCGATAAATGCCAAGTGCAGTAATATTGTGACTGAGTAATATAAAGTTTGTCGTCCATCCTCTGTCGTCTTTGTGGATAACACAAAAGTATACCATAAATCGGCATCAATGGCATATCTACCTGTTCTTTCTAGACCACAAGCCGGTAAGGGACAAACACACTAGCTATGGATATTTTTTATATATTGTTTGTATAGCAACCGCAATCGGACACGAGCAAGAGACACTAGCAGACCTGCTGTGGGCGTCGATGGTGACTGGCTGAAAACCACAAAAATACAACAACAGTGATGGACGAAAAACAATGACAATGTGACAGAATGACAAGGCCTGAGAGCGAATCAAGTCGAGAGCATAGGCGTAGCAACTCCAAGCAGAATGAACGATACGAGTGTGCAGCGCAGTTGGATCATGGCTGAGGTCTGGACCTTTTCTTATGGCTGTGACGAACTGCTACGAGTTTGGTGGCTAGACTACCTTTGTGAATGGTCAAGGTGTAAGATTATGTGTATTGCAATCCTGATAAGGGCACTGGGCTTTGTGTCCTTTGGCCTTTATAGCATGTAGGTGAAAGTTGAGGTAGATAGTTACTGTTGCACCTCAATAGTTACCTGAGCCACCCAGACCCAGTGACAACGCTCAGGAGCTACTGATCCAACATATTCTACGTGAAGTGACGTGAGTCATAGAGCTTCTATTTTGTCCATGAGCTTGCATATGTCCTGGATTATGTTTTCCTGGATCGTTGGTTGGTTAAGCTCTTCATGTACATCAGGAATTCCAACACGAGTGGACCCCAAGAATGACTCGAAGAAAATGGCTTTGAGCACTATGGGACTTAACATCTGAGGTCATCAGTCCTCTAGAACTTAGAACTAATTAAACCTAACTAACCTAAGGACATCACACACATCCATGCCCGATGCAGGATTCGAACCTGTGACCGTAGCAGTCGCGCTGTTCCACTCGGAAGCGCCTAGAACCGCATGGCCACTGTGGCCAGCTGTCTCGGAGACATGAATTTTGCAAAGTCTCAGGGGTTCTCAAATTATCTGCTTGTCCCCCACATGGAAAAACCATTTAAATCAGCTGCGAGGACTGTTTCCCTGCAAAGGCGAAGTTTCGTATTGACGTTCATCTGTGAGCTGGCAAGTAGTCGATCTAGTTGGCAGGTGAGTTGTGAAATCTTGATCCTTTTATCCTGTACATTCTGTTTCAAAAACGACTTATTGTTGGAGGTGAACCCAAGGTACTCAACGTGCTTGTTCCATGGGATTTTGTGATGGTGAAGAATGAGTCTGTCTCTCAGATACTGTCGGTGTTGGACAAAAATCACCGCTGTCGTCTTTTTTGTATTTATAGTAACTGTATTTTCCTTCGCCCAGAGTTCTACAATCGTGAGTTGGCGTTGTAGGAAAGGGATGACCAAACTGACTCTCCAGTTACCAGTCAGCAAGGCGGTGTCGTCCATGAATTGGGAAAGCACCAGCCAAGACAATGGAGGAATGTCATTGACATAGATGACAAAGAGTAGTAGAGACAGCACAGAACCTTCAAGGATGGTGTCTGTGAGGTTTTGGAGGCTATAATGCTGCCCTCGATCTTCACTCATTTATGCTTATTGCACAAAAAGCTGTCCAAAATATTGAGGCTGTAGTCTGGGAGTAGTCTCAACTTCACCACTTTGAATAATGACCTGTCTTGACAGATTTGATGATATGCCTTTTCGACATCCTAAAAAACAAAACAAAAACAAAAAACTGGTGGCACATAATTGTGAACAGCAAATTTGAAGACCCAGATGAATTGCATTTCTTCAGTGAAGGTTGAAATGCAAACTGGTCTGGACATATAATATTGCTGTCGAGGATTCGTTGTTGAATTCTCTTCAATAGTAGCCATTTGAGCCTTTCGAGAGAGTCAGGAGTAACTTATTAGACAGTAGTTTTGCAGGTGTGTCAAGTTCTTCTCTGGCTTTGGTATTGGGACTGCCCAGGCAATCTTCCATGGAGTCTGGAAATATCCCTACAGCATACACTTAAGTTGTCAGTGTGTGGGTGTTAAGTTGATGAATGCTTAACGGATTGATGTGACATGTACCCTTTGGCTCCTGCAAGAAGCAATTTCCACCCCACACTACTACAAAAGTCAGACAGACATTCCTAATGTACCAGAAAGAAATGCCTGAAAAACTTTCAGCAATAAATATCTTCTGGAGTTGTCCACTGTAAGGAAAGGACACAAAAATATTCTATTTTCTTACGTAACTAGTGGGATATTTGGGTACTGGAGTATTGCTCGTTAAATTAAGAAAAACATCATTAAACGAACGGAGAATATTATTTATTGCAAAATCTAAAAAAATCAAGTGAAACTTTTATTTATAAACTGATTCACAAATTTCTGGGTTCTTTTCGGAATAGGAGGTTACCTCTTATGGATTGGAATCCTGTTAATGACATATATATACAAAGTGTGGGGTAGCTCTTTTATCCCTATTCTTTAAGAATGTTATTTACTCGGCAAAATGGCTGGGAGCCGCGCCTACTCAACTTGAATAGTTATCCGATTAAATTTTTCTAAGTATGGTCGAGACTGTGGTGTGAGAAATGTAATGGAATGACGTGAATGAAGTGTGTTATTTCTAATGGAAGAAAGATGTGGCTCGCCTACACTGTAGTGTGCAATATTGTGAACTGCGACGACTGCTGTCTGTGTCGTTCGCCACTTAAAAATAACGAAACTATCTCTTTCTATCTGGATTGACCTTCTCCAATCGAACTCTCGCTATGCCTTGATGAAGTCAAGGACTCCTATCTGCCCTTAGTCTAACTATTGGCGTGGTGCACCAGTCAGGTAACCAGTCAACCGCGATGCCACTCAATGTTCGCTCGCAGGCGCTAACTAATACTCTGTCTGTGTTCACATCACACATTAAGTGTAGCAGCCAACACAGTGAACAAACGCTTAATCACGAGCGACTCAGTATAGAGTATCACTCCGATTCGCTAGCGACAGAGGTGCTCTCTCTGTGCAGTACTGAGGAGAGACACTCGCTACTTGTTCCTGCTACAAGAGTGTCACCAGAACGACTTCCCTCCATGCAAAAAGCGAAAGGGTATATTATTCACTGTCTTTCCCTCAATCCTCCAGCTCATTGCATCAGAAATAGTCCACCAATAGGCGTTACTCTTACAAATGGGAGAATGGCGCTAAGTTTAGGCTGAGCGATCCGGAAATATATAGCATCTGCATTAGGTGTTTACTGTCCCCCTGTGAGAACTCTGAAACTGCGCACTATGTTCGTCAAAAAATGCGTATGCTGCGGCTCTCCCAAACAATACAGCGGGTTTGGCTTTTATCCCTTTTCTCTGGCAAAAACTGTTTTGGTCCGTGGGCGGTCGGCCGGCCGGCGCAGCTGCACGCTAACTCACCCTCCTATGGACTTACCAGTGGGCTGGTTGCCTCCGCCGAACAAAAACTCCTGTGGCCGTCGCCGTCATCCAGGTCTAAAGTGCATTGAGCCTCATATGTTGCTGCACAAATTTTTGCCTTGGCCAGAGCAGCCTAGCATTAATCGTTTGGGTTACAGATGGTTAATTTCGGTGAATGACACTGACCTAAAGATCAGACAAGTCACCACTCATCACAAGACTAAAGTACGAAGGTCTCTATGTTGTCTTGCCACACTTCCTGCCTATGTCCAATAGCTCAAAAGTGGATTCATGTACCGATCTCTTCATTTCCCTGTGAACACAAGGGTTACAATACCTTTGACACCACCTGTGAGATCTGTTTTTGAGAGACTTGAGGTAATGCAACAGTGGGGAAAAGTTTTCATACTGGCTTATAGTATGTGTAATTCTGACTGACGCCTGTCAAAGAGCTCTCTTGATCTTGCCAGTCATGGTTGAAATAATATCATCGATGGATGCTAGGGTTGATACATCTTCTGTTGGTCGAACATTGTTGTTTAGCCAGGAACTGAAATTATGCCAGTTGCTGTGTGGCAGAAGTGGTCTGGTGCCCCGCTAATGCAACCAAGGCCAGGATTCTGGTCGGATGAAGTCCTTAATGATGCCGAGCTGGAGATGAGTATTTATATCATTGAGCACAGCTGTGTTGAGGACATCTTGGCTGTCATTACGATTTGCTGATATGAGTGTTCGATCTTCAAGTACAAGAGCGTTTGGCACCTAGCATTCCTGTAAGTCATACAGCCTCTCACCTTATGGGTTGTTACGTCAGGAATTCCAGGTGTAGTGTTTAGCACAAAGGTCCCCAAACAGATATTTTCTGCAATTTCTTCAAGGAGAATAAGCAGTGCGAGAATGACTGGAATGTGTGTGTGTGTGAGTGTTTTTCTCCCCCCCCCCTCCCCTCAGCCATTCGGTCGATCTGTCTGATACCCAATCAGCTTATCAAATTCGTACGACTGGATAGAATGCAGGTGTGGCTGCATCAAAAAGAGGATGTCTACTTTGTATCTGTCGATGATATCCTCGAGTTCTGGTTTCTCGATGCTGACTCTATTGACACTTTGTATCTTTATATCCTTTGGATATGCATGGAGGCATACTGATGATATGTGGAATTTTGGGCCTGGTAATGAGTCGTGCACAGATAGCCGAATGCGAGAAATTCGGGTTCGAGTCGCAGTCTGGCAAAATTTGTCATTGTTGTCATTCCACACTACAGCTGTGGTTGTCCATATTCCAATTGTGAATACATTTAATGCATTTCATAATGGCTATTGTATGGATTGTGATAGGCAGTATTTTGACAGTTGAAGGGTTTGAAGTTTTAGAAGGTCCTGGGGCAAACATTCAAGTGCTCGCATTGGTGTCAGATGGAGCAGTAACTTCCATTCTTTCAGCCTCATTCTGTAGCAGTTCATATGCATTCGATGTTGGGGGGGGGGGGGGGGGAGTCTGTCGCTCGTCGATGTCTTCTGCTGAGTCATTTACGGCATATGTGCTTCTGGTGCACCATTTGAAACAGTTGCTAATCATCATCGTTTCCATAAGTATCGATCTCGATTTTCAGGTGGTGGGACGTGTGGGAGACGAACGCAAAATCGAGGACAGCTTCCTCCCGAGAAGAGGCGTTGTAGTCACGATCAGAAGCCAGGTTGTCATGTCTAGCAGCTCTGACAAGTTTTTTTCGTTGTCGTCGGTTTTCAATGATGGTTAGGTGGTCATTGGCGACCTGTTGTTGGAGGTTAAAATGGCTCTGAGCACTATGGGACTCAACTTCTGAGGTCATTATTCCCCTAGATCTTAGAACTAGTTAAACCTAACTAACCTAAGGACATCACACACATCCATGTCCGAGGCAGGATTCGAACCTGCGACCGTAGCGGTCTCACGGTTCCAGACTGCAGCGCCTAGAACCTCCTGTTGGAGGTTATCGACGTCCAGTGTGATGTTAATGGGGGTGGGGGCGAATCGTGTTCCTGCAGAATAATGGTCATACAAATCGAGCTCTGTCCCACATCTTGATCGTTGTCTAGGAGGACACGGGCTTGCCAGCTGTGGTCTGGGCCCACGCTCCCCCCCCCCCTCCACCATTCGTCCTTCTTGTCTTGCTAGAATGTACAAAGCCTGTGTTGCCAAGATCGGTGGTCCTCGAGTCAAGGCCTAATCCATCATTAGTGGAGCAAACAATGACGCAGACACCACCACACAGTAATCAACCATCTCCTCAAATGGTTACTTATCATAGTTGTTTCCATCAGTATCGATGTCGATTTCCAGCAGTCGGACATGTCCAAGTCGGCTACATCGGCCACGTGCACACTTCAGTCCACTCTCATACTTATCACTCATTCTGCCGACGCCTGGGCCTTTTTTCTTTAGTGTAATTTCATTCTGTGGGCCCACATGGGTAGAAGACTGTCAGTGGCGCACTCAGCCACTCTTCAGATGAGACACAAATATTGAGAAAAAAGATAAAACAAAACATGTAAAAGGCGATAAAAAGGGGAACATGAGAACATAATAAGGGAAGACAATGGTGGGCAAAACATGCATTTCCACAGAGACTTTAATTGGGAGAGACAGTTAAAAATGTCCACATAAAGATAAAAGCAAAATTGAAGATGTGTGTAGCACTTAAATGCACCAAAGTCAGAAGTACAAGATAAAAGTTGGCCACAGCATTAAAAGTACAAGATAAATGTACGCCGCACTATTAAAAACCCACACCAGAATGACGGCATTATTAGAGATGGAGCACACATGACAGAGACTATAAACTGCTGGGAGGGACATGCTGAGGAAGGGGAGACTGGAGAGGAGAGAAGAGAGGCGAGAGGAGGGGCAGCAGGGAGGGTGAGGGTGAGGGTGGGATGAAAGGGAAGGGAGTTGGGTGGCACACAATGGGGCAGGTGACAGGTGGCATGGGAGAACGTGAGGGAAAGCAAGTCAGGAGCTCAGATATGCAAAAGGGGTGTGCTGGAAAGGGAGAGGGTTTAGTAGGTAGGGGACGAAGGTGGGGTTAGAGTTGGTAGGAGGGGTAGATAATACGGCAGAGCTCATTATCTGGAAGGTACATTGCCAAGAGAGGGGGAGGGTAGAGGGTGGGACAAAATGGTAAAGGCGCTACAATAGGCAGGGGATAGCAAGGATAGGAGAGGAATCGAGTCATGGACAATGCACAGGATGAGGATGTGTTTGAGGAAAAGAAGATATGAGAAGTGGATGAGTTCATATAGGATCTGTGTGGGGGGCAGGAAGCGTCTACAGAATGTAAGGCATAGTGCATGGCATTTAAGGATTTGGAGGGCTTTATAGAATAGGCAACACTGGAATATTATAGGATGGGACAGATCAAGGATTTGTAGGTATGAGGGATGGTGGAAGTATGTAGTTCTTGTGTCAGACCAGACAAGAGTTTCAGGAGGTGTAGGCTTTGTGTTGGATAGTAAGGAGATGGGGAGTCCAGATGAGATGACAGTCAAGGGTGATGCCAAGGTATTTCAGATGGATAGGATGAGCATAAATGGTAGGGTAAGAGTCGATCAGCCAGAAGGAGAGGGCGGTACAACCTTTGATGATTGCCTGGGTCTTAGAAGGGTTGATGTGAAGGAGCCACTGGTTTCACCAAATGCTGAACTAATTGAGGTCGGTCTGAAGGGTATGTTGGGACCGTTGAAAGGTAGGATAGATGGCCAGGAAGGAGGAGATATCAGCAAATTGGAGGAGTTGAACAGCAAGGTTTGGGCAAATCTGTAGTATACAGGAGATATAGAGGAGAAACGACAGATTCTAGAGGTATGCCTGGATAAAATTTATGGGATTTGGTATTGTGGATAGTGACATAGGAGGTACGACAGGAGAGGAAGGAAGCAACAAAATTGGCGAAACTGATAGGAAGAGCATAGGCATTGAGTTTAAAGAGGAACCTGGAATGCCAAACATCGTCATAGGCGTTCTGGGAAAGCGAAGATAGCAGAACGACGAAAGTTAAGTTGGAGGGAAAGAAGTTTGGTAAGGTTAAGGAGCTGGTCATCGGTGGAGAAAGAAGGCTGGAAGCCACACTGGGTAAAGGGAAGAAGGTGGTGCTAGTTGAGGTGGTGATGAATGTGTTGGGAGACGATGGACTCAAAGAAATTAGTGAACATGGAGGTGAGGCATATGGGACAATAGGAAGAGGCATCAGAGGTTGTTTGTTGGGTTTAGGGAACAGCAGGATGCAGGACGTCTTCCATAGATTGGGGTCAAAACCAGTGGGTATGATGACATTATACAAGACAGAAAGGACAGCCAGGAAGAAGGAAGCGGATTCTTTGAAGTGGCGATAGGTGACAAAGTCATGATGACTAGGGTGGTGTTGTGTTTGGAGCAGAATATGAGTTTGAAGTCATGTGCTGTAATGGGAGTGTTTAAATCTGAGGTGGTAACTGATCCAAGTACTGGAAACTGGGGCGAGAGGCAGGACGGGTATATTGGTGCAGTCGAAGACTGTGGGGCAGAGGGAGTAATCAAAGTGGGGATTGTCAGGTATGGATAAGAAGTTGGAGAGATGGGAAGGATAATGGTTAGCTTTACAGAGGTTGTCAAGGACGTAGTAGTCATCGTGGAGAAGGGGGTAATATGGGGTGGGATGGCTACCAATAAGGTAGTGGAAGGCAGACCAGTACTTGGAGGAATTGACAGAGAGGGTGGCATAGATTTGTATACATGTCTGGCTCCAGTCCAGGCGTTTCTTTGCTTTTAAGATGTTACGTAAGTGTCTTTGTAATTGCTGGTGGCAGAGGAGTTTACCCTGGTCACGGGTGCAGAGGATGAGGTGGTAGAGCCTTCAGGTGCAACTGTGGACGAGGAGTAGGGCGGTGAGTGTGGATAAGTTTGGTAGGAACGTGGGCCTCCATGGCGTAAGTGATGGTCTTCTGCAGGAATGAAAATGCGTGGGTATTTTCAGTGGGATATTGAAAGGTAAGTGGGTGGTTTTCGACCTGGGAGGCAACAGATTCCCAGTAGGTATCCCAGTCGGCTTGGTGGTAGTCATGGATGGACTTTGTAGGGGCAGCAGGGTGTGGTGGAGAATGTGGGCAATGGGGTGAGGAGATGGTGAGAACTGGGAGGTGGTCGCTACGAATGGGGTTGAGTATGTACGCGGTGATATGACAAAGGAGATTGGGGGAAGCGAGGATGACAACAGAGGAGCAGTCACTTTCAGGACGAGTGTGCTGTGGGAGGGTCCCAAGGTTACCTTGGAGGACATTGAGGAACTGAGGCCACTGCCAAAAGTGGCAGTGTCATATCTGTAGATGTTGTGGTCTGTGGCAATCACATAGTTGGAGAAGGTGTGGTAAATTTAACCACAACTGTTCCGGTGGGCGAGAAAGCGCCACGGGACCAAACAGAGAGCAGCCCACGAACAAATAAACGAATTGAAAGGGCGGACATGAAACAACGACGGACGATCGAGAGAGACCTTACGACAACACGCAAGAAGCAACAGGGTGACGGAGACAACGAAACGAATCAATGACGTCCACTTGGAATGAAAACAAAGAACGGTAAACACTCTGTCTGTTGTCGAGGCGATATGTCAAGACGCATCCAACGACTAGACTCACTGGCTGAGTGAGAGGCAGATGCTTAAATACGAGATCGAGGCTCCGCTATTGGCTCATGGGACCACATATTCCACTGTGGCGCCCTCACATCAAACGTGGGCCAGGAGACGCGCGCCGCCATGGCTTATGGTGCGATGGCGCAGAGACCTCTAGTGGTCTTCGACATCCAAGCCGTCTGGCGCGAATTCCAAATCCATGGCGCGCAGTACCAGAGTAAACGTGGGAGATGAATACATAGGGGAGAGGAGCTCCTGCTGACATAGACAGTGTCACAGATGATGGTGAGGGAGGGAAAAAAGACGTGAGGATGATGTGTTTGGTTGGGTCATCAAGCAGGGGTTGTGGTTGGACTGGGATATGCTCGAGGAGGCCAGTAGCGACCCCACCTCACACTAGGGGGAGAGGATTGTCTGGGCAGCGGATGTAGGAAGAGGTGCTTTTGACAATATTGACTGTAACAAGGGCTTTTCAATTATCTAAAACTCACACATAAACCAGAAACAAGACTGAAGTTACAAGAGTCGGATAAGATGAAGGGAGTGCTGCAGGGATGTAGCCTACCCCCATGCTAATCAGTCTGCACATTAAGCAAAACGTAGAGGAGTAAGAAGACGAGATTAGTGAGGAAATGAAAGTTCAACGATAAGAAGTAAAATCTTCAAGATTTGTATATGACACTGTACTTCTGGAAGGGGCGCCAAAATTCATGGGACACCACTTGAACGGAATAGATACGGTAATACCTTGAAAAACGTTAATAAATGATTTCCAACCAAAGGAAAGAAAGGATAATAGAATGTAATTGAATTAAATCAGGCGTTGCTGAAGCACAGGAGAATAACTGACGACGGACGAAATGGAGGGATTGTGAAATTACCGCCCAGTAGCAAGAAATGAGTTTCTGAAAAAGAGAAAAGCGGTTCTGACTATAGAAATATTTAACAACAAATATACACACATCAAAAAAAGTTTTGCATCACCTTGATTCCCAGAACTTCTGAAGTAGGCGTTGACTGTGGATATTGTATCACAGACACAGTGCCTTTGACTGTTGAGAGATGTCATTTAACACGCCCAA
Source organism: Schistocerca nitens (assembly GCF_023898315.1). Taxonomy (NCBI): domain Eukaryota; kingdom Metazoa; phylum Arthropoda; class Insecta; order Orthoptera; family Acrididae; genus Schistocerca; species Schistocerca nitens. The sequence goes on along the minus strand of NC_064624.1, from coordinate 24,344,207 downwards.
AGATGTGAACAACCATTCATGAGCATTGCCTATTAGACAGAGGGGTCCATCTTTGCAACCACGACGCCATGCAGCGTGGTAAAGATCAGCCCAGCAACATGCCAAATGGACCGCTCAGGATTGGCATCACGTTCTCTTCACTGATGAGCATCGCATATGCGTTCAACCAGACAATCGCCGGAGACGTGTTGGGAGGCAACCTGGTCAGGCTGAACGCTTTAGACACAACGTCCAGCGAGTGCAACAAGGTGGAGGTTCCCTGTTGTTTTGGGGTGGCATTATGTGGGGCCGACGTACGTCGCTGGTGGTCAGGGAAGGCGCCGTAATGACTTTACGATAGGTGAATGTCACCCTCCGACAGATAGTACAACTGTATCAGCAACATTTTGGCGAGGCATTCGTCTTCACGGACGACAATCGTGCACGTCTTGTCAATGACGTCCTTCAGGATAATGACATCGCTCGACTAGAGTGGCCATCATTTTCTCCAGGCATAAACCCAATCAAAATTGCCTGGGATAGATTGAAAAGGTCTGTTTCTGGGTGATGTGATCCACCAACCACTCTGAGGGTTCTACGCCGAATCGCTATTGAAGAGTGGGACAACCTGGACTAGCAGTGCCTTGATGAACTTTGGATAGTATGCCACGACGAATACAGGCATGCGGCAAAGCAAGAAGACCTGGTACTGGGTATAAGAGGTACCAGTGTGTACAGCAGTCTGGACCACCACCTCTGAAGCTATCGCTGTCTGGTGGTACAACATGCAATGTGTGATTTTCATGAGCAATATAAATGGCGGAAATGATGTTTATTTTGATCTCAGTTCCAATTTTCTTTGCAGGTTCCGGAACTCTCGGAATCGAGGTGATGCAAAAATTTTTTGATGTTTGTATATAGAAATGTTACGAACATTTCCGGAAGGAAAGCATTTGTGTTGAACAGCGGTTCAGGCAAGAAGAGAAGAGAAGTTTTTTTAAAAATGGCGCTACAGAAAACTGCTGAATATTAGATGCGTAAGTCGAGTTATTAATGAAGAGATACTGAATCGCAGTGGGTAAACTTAAGTGGTGAGTTGTCTAAAACAAGGGTCGAGTTGAGAGGTCACACAGAGACATCGAGGAATCGTAGAGTTTCTAAAGGAGGGAATTGTAGGGGGGTGGGGTACCTGCGCTCGATTACCGTAAGAAGGTTGAAATTCATGTCATGGCAGGGCTCTACACAGACGAAGAGAGGTCTATCAGACCAGTCTCTCTACCACAACTACACTGTTGACCCCTAGAAAGGGTGTCAGGGGACAGCTCATCTACATCTACATCTGCATCAACATGACTTCTCTTTAGTTCACTGTTAAGTGGCTGGCAGAGGGTTCGTTGAACCACCTCCAGCCTATTTCTGTACGGTTGCACTCTCAAACATTATGTAGGAGAAATGACTCTTACATATTCCCTAGCTAGCTTCGATTTCTCTTACTTTATTACAATTATCATTTCTCCCTATGTGGGTAGACATCCACAAACTATTTCGCAATCGGAGGAGAAAGTTGGTGACTGAAATTTCGTGAGAAGTTCTCGCCATAACTGAAATCATCTTTGTTTAAATTACTGCCATCCCATCTCGCTGATTATATCCATGACCGTCTCTCTCCTATTTCGCGACAGTACAAAACGAACTGCACTTCTTTGAACGTTTTCGAAGTCTTCCACCAGCTCAGTCGGAAGAACAGGAACAAGCGTAGTGCATGCCGTCTCTTCAGTGCATTTGTTGCATCTTCTGAGTATTTTGCCTATAAAACGCTGTCTTTGGTTCGCCTATCCCACAGCATTTTCTGTAAGATCGTTCAAATTCTAATAGTTCGTAACTGTAGTTACTATGTATTTAGTTGAATTGACAGTCTTTAGATTTATGTGGTTTATCGTGTATCCGGTACCTAAGAGTTCTTTTTAGTATTCATGTCAATTGTTTAGAGTCATTTGCCACTTTTGTTTGGCTAAATAATCTAGCATTTGGTAATTGTTTTTGATGGTATGCCAACTTTACTAGAATGTAAACGACAGCATCATGTGCAAACACTCTGAGAGGGCTTTCAGATTGTCTCCTAAATCGTTTATACAGGTTAGGAACAGCAGACTGCTTGTAACAATTCCCTTTCCTTCTCCAAATGTAATTTCTGTTTTACTCTATGACTTTCCGTCAATTAGTACGCCCTATGTCCTTTCCAACAGGAAATGACGAATCCAGTCGCACAACTGGGACGAAACTCCATGCGTACGCCTTATAATTACAAGCCGTTTCTGTGGAATGGTGTCAAAAGCCTTCTGGAAACCTCGAAAGGGATCAGTTTAAGATCCATTGGCGATAACACTCATTACCTTGAATGACAAAAGAGGCAGTTGTGTTTGAAAAGAACGATATTTACTGAAACGGTGCTGAGTATGTCTCAATAGATCGTTTTCTTCGAGATAATTCATAATGTTCGAACCCAGTGTATGTTCCCAATGTCACTGCAAATCTAAGTTACTGGTATGGGCCAGTAACTGAATGAATTACTCCTATTTCCTTTCTTGGCTGTAGGTGTGATATGTGGAACTTTCCATTCCGTAGGTGTGGACATTTTGTTAGCGATTGTAGATTACTGCTAAATACGGAGATATTATACGACCATACTCATTAGGCGTCCTCAATGGTATACAATTTGGCCGAAAAGTTACAGGAGTAACCCGTCCACACACAGATTACAGTTACTCCTGTAACCGAAATTGCAGATCTGAAGATGGTTCTAGAAGAACCGACACCGGTCATCTGAATAAATATTTTTGAAACCAAGAAGGATTGTAAGAAAAATTGTAAGTGGTTTAAGTTGCTCCTCTACATCGACGATACCTACTTGTAAGATACTCACGTCAGCAGCTGTTATTGATTCGAATTCTATAATGTTTACCGTGTTTAGTAATTTCGCTTTAGCGGAACTTTGATGAGTAACATTACCACTGCCATCGTGCAGAGAAGCTACTAAGTGTGTCTTGTCGCTGCTGTACTTTACATTCGACCTGAATCTGTTTGGGTTTTCTGCGATGTGGAGGCAAAGTTCCGTTGTGGAAACTGTTAAAAGCATCTCGCATTGTGGCACGCGCCAAATTTTGAGTTTCTATAAAACATCGCTAATGTTGGTTATATTGCGTTGTTTTAAGTTTACAATGCATTTTTTTCGTTTCTTCTTCAACAGTGACCTGTTCTGTGCGCTATAGGAGAATAGTGCCTTCTCTTATTAATATGTTTGGTATATATCTCTCGATTAGTGGGAAGCTACAATTGCAGGAACGCGATTTCTCGGCTGCAAGTCGTATTTGCGTAAGTGGACTATTGCGGATGTGCGCCAGGAATACTCCACGCGTTTGCGTGTGTGTGCGAAAAGTGCGTCATATCCTTACTGTGAAAGCATACGGTTAGCGGTTAGCAGTCAAATAATAACCCGTTTGTGGTCTGAGCAGCTTCCCGCTTCCGACAGCCCGGCTGTGGGCGTCGTAACAACACAGGGCGTGGGAGACCAGCGAGTGAGACGTACCGAGTCCCTACGGGCCAACCCAAAATCACTGTAGCGGTGACACGTGACTGCAGCTGACGCTTACTGGTACGTCGGTAACCATTACAGAGAATGTAAAATAAACTTCAGAATGTGCAAGAGCAGCGAAGCGGATGTCACTACACAATTTTGAATCAGCACCTCCCAAAACGTTGAATCCGTCGTCCTTGCCATGGCGGCACTGCGTTCTCTGCCACCTAGACCTCCGGGCCAGACACCCACGCATTTCTGTTGGTGGGGGTATCCGAAATACCCTGTGTATGTGCCTCCTTTGCCGAAAAAGATTCCAGAACACAAATTGCACATTTCTGTTGCGTCGGTGACTGCACATACACTTCTGAATGTATGACATGAAACGGCTTGTCGCTTACATGTTGTGCATATTACCATGGGTTTCATGAAAAATAAACTATAAATAATCTAAAATAAATCCGCTCTTTTTCGAATAGCCACACTCACTGGTAATCGCTTCATTCAGTTTTAATTGTATATCCACAGATTAATAAATTGTGTATAAGAATATGCAGAAAGCATAAGGAGATGATTAATAGGATTCAGTAGACGTATAGATATCAGAGTAGCCAGTATTACTTGACAATTATTTGTGCAAGGGAGAGGCATAGAAATTGTCATACCCTCATGTCGTTTGTGCACTGAAGAAAATATTCGACAGTGTAAACTAAATTACTCTGTTCCCGCCTCCACCTCCACTTTTTAGCAATAAGACTCTCGCCACGGTAGGGTGGCATTGCGTGCCTCATTCATGCACACAGTCATACCATAGATGCAACAACATGGAAGGGCCGTCTATGCAGGAGCCAGACCAACATACGGTTCCCGAAGAGGGACAGCAGCCAATTCTTTAGTTATAGTGTACCAGTCCAGATGACTGTCAGAACGTCTGGCCTTGTAACATTAGCCCTCATGCCTTCCATACTTTGGTGTTATCGGTGGATGATGGCAAGCGGGAAATACAACTATCATGCTCCCAAAGAGTGCAGCATCTGAAATGTGATACAGAATAACGCTGAAGATAAAATGAATAAAGCGAATAGTTAATGGAGAGGCACGGAAGCGAACCAATGAAAAAAAAATAGTCGTACAATGTGAGTAATAGAAAGAATGAATTGAAAGGATTGATCCTCATGCCGGCCGGAGTGGCCGTGTGGTTCTAGGTGCTACAGTCTGGAACCGAGCGACCACTACTGTCGCAGGTTCGAATCCTGCCTCGGGCATGGATGTGTGTGAAGTCCTTAGGTTAGTTAGGTTTAATTAGTTCTAAGTTCTAGGCGACTGATGACCTCAGAAGTTAAGTCGCATAGTGCTCAGAGCTATTTGAACCAGTTTTGATCCTCAGGTATCGGGGAATAGTCAGTTAGGTAACCGAAGAAATTGCATGGTAGTAGAGAAAAATCGAAAATTGGTTGGAGGTGTCAGAAATTCTTTACGTCATTAGCCACACTTGAAAGCATTACCTACAGATATTAGCACCCATATGTTTAATCCTGGTGCGCAAGTTAATTTGCAACACATTGTTAATGCTTTTTAGGACTGTTTATTACAAACGACAACTCAAACGTCTCCTAACAGGACCTAAACAATCCCAAAGAGTGTGACTAAAGCTATTGTTCAAGGTTTTTGCGTTAGACGAGAGCTTTTCTTCGGTCAATACGGTACTGCAGTGCCTGTGTTCTTCAGAAGTACAATACACTCTTCCTTCGGGCATGCATGCATATATACACGCTTGCATGTCTGGAAGAGCATTGTATCGTATTTCTGAACAGCGCAAACACTGCAATATCGTGTTTACCCGCCGACATCGGACAAGCGACTTTCAATTAACGTATCTCCCCTGCACGGGAATATGCGTAATGTTTGCACGAGTGCAGGGGTTGTAGACACGTGGTTGACGACATATGGAAGTATGGGCCTGGTCACGAAGAAAAGCAAATGAATTTTGGCTATTTCATCACATCAGGGTTTACATGTAAATTTAATAGGTTGTAAAATACTGGCATTTTCTCATATGTTTGCCAGTGAGTGAAAGTTTAAATTTTTTAGTTTTTTTCTTGTGCGACCATCTCGTACTTCTCGTTTCACTTTCTCCTGAGCGCTAATGCAGTGTTCCATGTACGTTCGGAAAACTATACGCAAGTGCACACATTCAGATGACAACAGCAGACAGTAAACCGGTGTACCATTTGCAGTTCTATAGAAACATATCACAGCGACAAATAAAGAAATAAAGGATTATTTTCCCACTGCGTAATAACGGAATGACTACTCGATCATTGAAAAATAATACATTGCCTAGGGTGAGAACAGTAAGAAGCGGCAATGTTCTATCTTATATGTTCATTTTGTAAAGATTGTCATCGGGTCCCCCGTCATTGTGGCCGCCATTTGTGTTGTGTGTGCATGTGCGACTGGTGCTAACATTTATGTTTAATGTTTCAACATGCTTTCAGCAGTGTAGATCCACTATGGTGGCAGTCACTGAATAATAATACTGCGGATCAATCTTCGAGATAAATAATCTCCTATTGTAATTCAAAAATTCAAGTCTCCTCATCTGGCGTTCATATGAAGGCCCTCTGAGCCTCAGAATGTTTTGAAATAGACTGGTACTTCCATACAGTACTTCAGTAAATCTTAAAATGTGCACCCAAGAGAAAGTGGTGGGTGTAAACTTTTCAGTAGGAGTCCCAATCTAATTGATACTGTGCATTATAATTTCTGAGGCTAAACTGATTTTCTATGAAGATTGTTTTTAAGTTTGATGTCACGCTGGGATTATAAATTTTGTTTTACGATGTGCTATATGCATTTTTAAGACAGGTCTGATGATTTAAACTTTAATTTTAGTAGTTGCATAGTTTCACCTGGAACTTTTAATTGATGTTGTTCTAATTGTCTTGAGCTTAAATTTGATGTCATTGGATCGTTAGTAGATGCCTTGAATACTGGATCAGCGGTAATATTTAGTGAAGGAGATTTTATTGGTTATATTTTTTTATAAAAAAGGAGAGGTTAGGCAACATGCGTTTTTTGTAAATTTTGAGTAGGAATTTCTTGTTCATAAATTTAAAATTGGTTTCAAAAACACGTCTGAATTAATGTTAGCACTGCATCCTACCACTTCGTACGGTCCTACCACACCAACGGTAGCAGAGCGCAGTGAGAGGGCGCTGGGCCTGTCGCGTGGTAGGACTTTGTGGCCCAATTTGTGGACACCCTTAATATATACCTTCTTGTGTTGAAGGTTACCCCGGATGTACTATGGAGAGTGGAACGTGCTGGAGATATCTTGAGTAACCAAATCTTAGTTGGAACATGAACTAGCAACTGGTCAAGAGAAAGTTGACGATAACGTGGCTACATCAGCGTAGCGGCTGCGTGGAGTGCAGGGACGGTGTCTTGTTGTCGACATGGTGGCAGTAGGCCAGGTTAGTAACGCCTGTGGGTGCTGAAATAGCCTCCTGGAAAGGGTGCAGGCCACTACAGAGTTATTGCAGGATGGAGTTCCTAGCCACGTGCAAGTGTTCCGAATACAAACACAAATCGAACATTTGCTCAGTTGGTTGGACGGGTGGTCGTTCATCAGCAACACCATCTTCCTTGAAATAGGCGCCAACAAGTCTTGAGAACACTCTATGAAGAGTCATTAAGGCAGATGTATCTTCATATCGTTATGCAACAAATGAAGAAATACAGAATACATTTGAGGATCCATTTTGTGCTGTAACACTGGGTATGCTCTAAAATGTGTCATGAAGAACCTGGAGGCGTATGTAAGTGTGGTTACATCATCATGGGGAACATGCCGACTTTTGGAAGCTAAATACATAAGTATTTAAGTTAAAACAAAAAAAATCAATTGACATTGGGTACTAGGTGTAGAGGCAGTAGTTTCTTATCCTGTACACACACACACACACACAGAAGAGTAAGAGATGCAGAGACAACAAATTTACCGTTATTGAGTGATTCGGTAAGTTGGAGAATATGGTTGGTGGAGGAGAAGTTCCAATTGAAGCTAGCATCATTGACAAGAAGATGTACTATTTATGAAAACGTTAGGAGCGGCTGGGTTCAAACTCCTAATCCATTTCCCCATATATGTTGCTGACCCTAACTAAACCAGGTGCGTCTGGAGACACCTTGAAAACACTAATTCCAAGACACAAGCAATTGTATAATACAAACCACTACTTTTCATCCCCATAACTACTGCCTGATGAAACCATCCTATTCAGTTTACTAACTCACTAAACTAGACAGGACTATCCTTCGTCTGTAAACTAACATGAAAACTGCACATGCAAACCATACAAGAAAAATGTATAACGGAAGAATACTTCCGTAGCTACTTACAGTCAAACATGAGAATTGGATCCTTCTTCTGTACTCGACACCTACAAACCTGGGAACTGACTGGTCTCATTTTCCAAAGCCTGCAGTGTCACCACTACGTACAATGATGCTCCTTCTGAACATCAAACGAATGACTACTGTCGACTGCCTAGCGCTGTAAGACGAGGCTCCATCCTACTGGAACTACCTTTCGTGATGTCGACATAGAACAGGTGAGCAGGGAGTGTGGCGAACGTAAATTAACCGTTAAGGGGGAGATCAACATTGTTGAATATATTTTTATGAAAATGGGGTCCTCGTTATCATCACCCTACATGTGTCTCCATAGGCCCTTACATAACCAATGGTTTCGTGACTTTAGATTCTGCACAAGTCTGAACTGATACAAGGATCACTGTCTGTAGCTTTTTCAGCAAAACCGTACTGAATATGCAAGTATTCGAAGTTAGCGGAGAGACCTGCTCCCGAAGAAGAGTCCTCTTGAAGGTGAGACCATTCGAGCAGCGTCATAGGCTTTCACTAGACCATGATGAGGGCAGGAATCAACAGTAACCGTATGTAAGGAAAAGCCGCGCTGCTTGTCTGCAGTGGATTGCCGAAACCACAAAATACCAAATCGGCGAGATGGAACCTGATTTGATCATTAACTCTCATTAATACGGCCCCAAATGTACCACGGATTTTCCTACACATTTGTGGTTTCTGTGGACATTGTGGACATTGTGGGGATGTCAGGCACTCTAGCTGTACACATCACGTGGAACACGTACAGAAACGTGCACAAAATAAATATATGTGGGATAATGTTCAGAGAAATCGGTTGCCAAAGCATGGGTCTGCCGCATTCTAAAGGCAAATTCCGTAATCAGTCATTCAGGAGGTCGTGAGCAGTTCCAGTGCAACAGCGTGACCAGAGAAATCTGAGTTCCCAATGCGACGTCATAAGATTCTGCTATAGTATTTCTGCATCCGTGGTCCAGGGGTGGTTCGGCAGCGAGCGCCGAGTGGGACGGCTGCTCGTCTACTGCCTCACCGCAGTGTCGCGCGCTCCTGCACAGCTTTCCCTCAGTGTTTTCTGTATCGTCGTGTGTGGCTCATCGTCATACCGACGTTGCCATCAGCTGTGGCGTGTGTCCATTGATAGCGGAGTAGTCGGCCTATAATGCACTTTGAACCTATCCCAATTTTTTAGCGAAGAGGTGATTCATTTGCAACAGAAATGAGCACATAGTACATCGATAGGTGGTGGTTTTAACTGTATCTTGCATCCTGTAGACGAGTTTCCTAATTTTTATTTCTGTCGGTGATAGCAAAATTTAATCCGTTCTTTGGGTCTGTAAATATCCGACTATTGCTGCTTATTTCAGTGCTACTTCTAGCAATAGGTTTCACATATTTAGAGTGACCGGATGTGTGATAGGATTTTGGCTGTCGATGTCATCAACGCCAGCTTCACGGACCACCGTGCAGTGACTGTTACATCACATCATATGCGACAGACGGTGAAAATGCTTTCATTCCCTTGAGTGTTGAATACGGCGCACTTGGAGGATACCTCTCAATATGAGGTGAACCGAGAATTGTGGTACCAAAGTCACTTTTCAGCTGCGTGATAAGCTTCAATTTTCGAATATTAGGTTCAGCGGGCAAAGCCGAGGTTCTGGCAAACATTGATACGACTGTGCGCTCATCTCGTATTGCTCGGGAATTTCGGACGGCGCAAGAACTTTACTAGTCTCTCTTATGTGAGCTTTGTGAAAGTGCGCATCATTCTCTGCTATGAATTTCAGACGTCAGGCGTATAAAGGTGCAATTCTCGCTATTAAAGCAGCGTCAAGTGGGAGGGTTAAGCAGGCGTTCCAAATCACGGTCAAAAGCAGTGTATGAACTGCCTTCTCTTTATCATCTGATTCGACATCAGACTCGTCATTGATGTACGTGTATCACGTCCCTCAAGACCGAGGACGGCAATGTTGTTACGGTACAATACGACATGTTGCATGCTCTGCACAATTTCTATGTTAGCCTGAACGAAATACACACAAACGTCTATATGTCATTCAATTTCTCGTCCAGCCTGTGGATCATAGACTTGGACCAGCTCATAATGCTGTGTTTTTAGATGTTTTTCAATGCGACGATGTCCATGACCTTATTGTCAGGTTGTCTCCTCGTGATTGGTCGAGTTTGTATAGCCTGCCAAAGGAGTTTTATGAGCGTTTTTCGCCTTCGTTGGTTACCACCATTAAACTGCTTATGGACGAAGTGTTGAGAGGGGGTTTGTGCCCGATTCGTTTGAAAAGAGCAGAATTGTGTTCAATGGTAAAAGTTTTAGTCAGGTAGCAACTGACAAATTTCAGCCAATTACCTCATCAAATTTTAATTACAAGAATTTGGCGAGGGCGGTGAATAGCCGGCTGCCTTTGTTGCTGGAGAAAGTAGTTGCTGGCCATCAGAGTTGTATCCATGGATATTCTATTCTGAACCCAGTAGCTGAATGTCATGATGTCATACCAGTGGCCATTGCTGCTCATGTTCCTAGCGTTTTGGTTTTTTGTAGATTTTCTCAAGGCGCTCGAGCAGTTAGCCATGGCTTTATGTTTGAGGTACTGGAAGACGCTTCATTCTCATCTGACGAAAACAAGGTCTTGCCCAATTTGCTTATCCAAGCTGCAGTGACATCCAGTGACCAACTGACGCACTCATATGCCATCTGTCGGGGTTTGCCGCAAGAAAGCCGATTTCAATGTCATTGTTTGTGCCATTATTCGAACCTCTCCTTTAAATGAACGTCGCCGGCCGCTGTGGCCGAGCGGTTTTAGGCGCTTCAGTCCGGAACCGCGCTGCTGCTACGGTCGCAGCTTCGAATCCTGCTTCGGGCATGGATGTGTGTGATGTCCTTAGGTTAGTTCTAAGTTCTAGGGGACTGATAACTTCAGATGTTAAGTCCCATAGTGCTCAGAGCCATTTGAACCATTTGAACCATAATCAACCAAGTACAGTGTCGACGAGCTAGCTGTTTCGTACGAACAGTTACCCAGTGTCCTTGGTGAAGTAACTGTAACACATTTTTTCAACACTTTAGAGATCAACACTCGTGACTGTCCACTGTCAATGTGAACAAGAATCACACCTTTATGTACAGCGAGGCTATGCCGACGGGCAAAGTATCGGCGTACTACAGAGTTCTTTATGCTATGCAAGGAACGAGGCCAAGATGCGCGAATTTATGTTAGCAAAATGTTCAAATCTGAATCAGCTTCCGTGGCCTGTGCAGTTTTCTTATAGTTCAGCGGAAAAGACTGAAGCAATTCAGAATCCTGGGCATCGATGTGACAGGAAGATGCACCTGAAGCGTCGAAGTCTATGTCACGGCCAATCGGAAGGCATGAAAGTGCGTCCGCGTTACAATGTTTAGCTGTCGGACGATACACAGTCTCGTACTGGTATTGAGACAACAACAAAGCCCATAGTTGCAATTTTTGGGAAGTTCGTACAGGATCAGATTTCGTCAGATGAAACAAGAACTGCAAAGGCTTGTGGCCCGTTACTAAGTAGAATTTTCTGCCACACTTACAAATATTGATCGAATTTGGTGACATCGTACACAATAGCCAAAGCTTTTTTCTCAATTTGTGAATAGTTATATTGAGCTTTGGATAACACTTTTGATGAGAAAGCAGTAGGCCTGCCGTTATCACCAATTCTGTGGGAAAGCAATGCACCGATTCTGTAAGAGGAAGCATCCACTTTCAACAATGCAACTGATTTGTCACCATCAAATTGAACTAAACATAAATCACTGAGCAATGCACCTTTAAGTCTTGGAAAAACTACTTGGCACTCATCTGTCCAAACAAAGGGGAATTCTTGTGACGCAAGCGATGCAATAGAGCCGCGATTTGTGCAGCATTCGGTATGAACCAAATATAATAGTGCATTTTCCCTAAGACTGCAATTCTATGATATTGCGAGGGACTGGCATATCTCGTATGGCTAACAAATGCCACTGAATAGGACGGACACCTTGACTTGAAGTTTTAAAAAATCACACTTGTCCACACTTAAGTCCTGCATCAGAAAACACACGAAACAAAGCACATAAATTTGCATTATGTTCTTCAGGTGTACGTCCTGCTACGAGAATATCGTCCAAATAGTTTGAACAGTTTGGCACTTGTGCAGTCAGCTGTTCCAAATACCATTGGAAAATGCGGGTGCGGAAGCACCGCCGAAAGGTAAACACAAATATTTAAGCAAACCCAAATGAGTATTTACTACACACACTTTTTGAGATTCTTCATCGAGCGGTATCTGGAGATATGCATCGTGAAAACCAATTTTTGAAAAGTAGCGTCCAGTTCCTGATTTGTCCATGAGATCCTCTGAGCGTGGCAATGGATAAGTATCAATTACAATCTGTGGGTTGACTGTAGGTTCAGAGTCAACACAGAGGCGAATGCAATGTGAAGGTTTGGGAAACAAAACCAGTGGATTTGCCCATTGGCTAGCTAATACGGGCGCAATAACTCTGTTATCTTGCAATTCCTTACGTTCAGCAGCGTCTTTGTCCCGTAATGCAATGGGAACAGTTCTGGCCCGGCATAGTTTCGGCTGAGCATTGTCTTTGAGAGTAATATGTGCAAAGAAATTGTTAGCGTTGCCTCATACTTCATAAAAGAGTTCCGGGAATTCTCTTCTCAAGCTAGCTACACTGTCTTTTGCATTGAATGCAGACACTGACAACTCATTGCCCTGAATGTTAAAGCCAAACAAATCAAAAGAATCAAGACCAAATAGTTTCTCACACTCGCGTGATTGTAGCACTGTAATAGTCACTTTTCGCATATGAGAGCGATACGTGGCAGGCAACATACATGTACTGAGAAAGGGAATGTCTTGTAAATTCTAAGCCATCAGTTCTGTGCTTGTTTGGGACAGGCGTGGGAAGCCTAACAGTTCATACGTGTGACGATTGAACAACGTGACAGAGGCACCTGTGTCCAATGAAATTTCCCATGTTTCTCACAAATAAGTAACTGAACAAAACGTTTGCTTGACTGGCATATCACTGAAGAAACTGCATGCTTGCTAGTTTTTCTAATGCATGTTGCAGGCTTCGAATATATTGCATTTATGGCATGGGCCCTGTGACCAGACTTTTGTGAGTGGGCCGAATTCTTACATTTGTTTCGTTGCAAACATACGGATTGTACATGTCCTTTCCTACCACAAGCGTAATAATAAGCTTTTCGGAAGGCGCAGTATTGGTGTTTGTGCTATGAATAACACCGAGGGCAACACTTAATTTTGATCACCGGTGTAGCGAACTGCTTACGCGGTGTGGAATGTTGTTTACTCAGCGTAGCAAGCTGCTGCTGCCGCTTAATGGGCCGATCGCAACTAAGGGGCTCAACCTGACACATAGCTGGTTGCTCAAATTTATGAACCGACAAGGCACCTGAATCACACTACCTGCTGAAATGATGTATCAGACTGTTTCAAAATCTGTTGTCCGAGTTTGACATCAGGTACATTGTGCACGATCACATCACGCAACGTAACGTCTGAATATAAAGCACAGAAAGCCCATTTGAAATGGCATTTTTTTTGTCGTACCCTGCAAATCTGTTACCAATTCGCGATAAGTTTGTTCTGACCGTTTTTTGGAATTAAATAGTTGATACTTAGCTGCTACCACATTCACCTGTTGGTCATCATAGTGACACTCTCAATTGTTCGTAACACAGATCTCTCGGAGTGGCGTTAGGGAAAAGTTTTGTGATTAGGCAGAACACTGCACTTTCTACCACTGATAACAGATAATGGCTTTTCACAGTATCTGGTACGTCGTGAACGAGGAGATGGGCTCAGATTGGCACAACCGCTCGAGCCATTCCTCTTTTTGTTCACTAAACTGTTGGAAAGGTGGTATAGCAGTTGCAGTAGGCAGCGCCTGTTCCATTGGCCGTGTGGCGTTGGGCATAGCTGCTGCACCATGTTGAGGAACATGGAGATTTGCTGCGACTGGAACTGAAACATCTGTATTAGCTGTGTGGCATCTGACGCTTGTGGCTGTGGCGCCTGAGTAGGGTGTGGGACAGGTGGGGTGGGCATGTTGGAAGACATAAATGCAACAAACAGACAAGGCAAGCAAGCAAAAAAATAAAGAAAATTTCTTCAATGCCCACCTGAAAACCCTGCCTTGCAAAAATAACAAGGAACTGTTTAATCACATAAGCAGTACAGCAAAGTAAATGCAAGTGGCAATTACGGCGCTGGCAAAAACACAAAAAATTCCAAAGTAATCAGGCATGGAGTTCAGTTGTAAGACCTCGTTGCAAAATGTCGAGTCCTACCCACTCGTCTCGTACAGGGTGCCTAAAAGATGCTGTGTCCTTGGAGTGCTATACAACAATTCAAGCAAATCACATTAATAGTTTTAATTACAAATAAGAAGATTGACAGTACTTAACTTTAAATTTACAATGGTGTCGCAAGCGATGGGCGACATGCAAACAATCACAGTCCTCTGCTATATATTAGGTCCATGTAGGCAACTGATGCGGATCACTCGCCACTGCTGCCGTAGTTGCCTCCTAGTACTGTGAGAATACTGTCCAGCCGAGGCCGGCAGCAGCGGCACTCATATTCTCTTTGGCTAGAGGGCGCTCCTGCCGTGGTGCGGTCCTTGTCTGTGGGCTATTGGCTGACGTCATCTCACCGCCTTCTTTGCTCCTGTGATCTTCGTCTTTGTGCCGGCGCTTGTTGATGCGCCAGTATAAAGTCTCTGTGACTGCATAACATAGCGGCTTCTATGCCAATATGTTGAGCCTCGTATTTTGTCGTCAAGGCTATCAGTCCTTGTTGTAATCTCGTCATGGCCCCTGTACAAAAAATGGTTCAAATGGCTCTGAGCACTATGGGACTAAACATCTGAGGTCATCAGTCCCCTAGACGTAGAACTACTTAAACCTAACTAACCTAAGGACGTGACACACATCCATGCCCGAAGCAGGGTTCGAACCTGCGACCATAGCAGCAGTGCGGTTTCCGACTGAAGTGACTAGAACCGCTCGGCCGGCGTGGCCCCTGTTCAGGTACATCAATCCGCAGTCTATTCCATCTTTTGATCTTTTGACATTGTTGGTCTCTTTTCAATTTTAAAAAAGAAAAAAGAAAGGCCAGAAAGGGAAAGTGGCAGTGCCATGTCCAATTAACTTTGATTTTTTTTATCCTTTTGTAACAAATGTGTTAAGGAATTTTTGAAAGTAGTAAAAGGCGTAGACAGTTTAGCTACGAAGCGGTAGAACACAGGATCTAATCCCGCCTAGCTCATTTCTTGACCTGCTTAAAAAGTAAAAGCAAGAGAAAAGTAGTCAGTAGCTCCAAAACCCTTAGCTTAATAAGCACTCTTAAGCCTCCCAAAATAAGATTACAAAAATAGTGAAATAGTGTCTTGGAGTAGTTACCAAAATGTCCAGGGTCGCCGGTTCTAACCTTAGCTCTGCTTAATTTTTGAATAAAAATCATCAGCAATGGCAGCTGAAGACTTCTGGCATAAGAAGTCAATTCAGCCTCGCTTAGCCAATGGCCGTGTCAAAGACAGTGGAGAGGGGATGGCGGTTCAGGGCCCTCCCTTAGCCTATGGGTGGGGCCATGCCCCTGTAAGGCGGAAGACTCAGTAGTTAATAACAGCATGAAGAGGCGAAGGTAATGGAAACCACTGTCATAAAGACACATAATGTGTATCGACAGGACATAGCACCTGTAATTGAAAAAGTGTCATGCCTGTCTCTGAATTGGCAAATATTTCGAACTAGTCCCCATTCGAATCTCCTGGAGGGGATTGCCAAGGGTGAGATGACAATAAGAAAGAGATTGATTAACCAATGAATGAGTAATATTCTACGAGTCGGTGCATGAAGTGTCAGAAGACTGAACATGACACTGGAACTAGAAGATCTGAAAAATTAAATTCTAAGGATCAATCGAGATATAGTACGCGCCAGTGAAGTGAAATGGAAAGAAGAAAGAATTTCAGGCCAGTCGACTCTATGGTAATAGCAACAGCAGCATAAAAATTGTATACCAGGAGTAGGGATCGTCATGAATAGGAAGACAGACCATGGAGTGAGGTACTGTGAACAGTCAGTGTTATGATTTTCCTTATCAGAATCGACAGCAAACAAAGAACAACACTACAGGTGTACTTGGCGATGTCGCAAGCAGAAGATGAAGATATGGAGAAGGGTTTTGAACTAGTTCAAAAATAGTTCTAATGGCTATGACTACTATGGGACTTAACTTCTGAGGTCATAAGTCCCCTAGAACTTAGAGCTACTTAAACCTAATTAACCTAAGGACATCACACACATCCATGCCCGAGGCAGGATTCGAACCTGCGACCGATGCGGTCGCGCGGTTCCAGACTGAAGCGCCTAGAACCGTTCGGCCACACCAGCCGGCTTTGAAATAGTAATTCAGTGTGGAAGGGAAGGTAAAAACCTAATATTCACGTGTATTGGAATGCAGAAGAAAATGTTACGGGACAATATGGATTCGGCAGTAATAATGAGAGAGGAGAAAGACTAATCGAGTTCTTCAATACATTTCAGCTAGTAATAGCGAAGCTCTGTTCAATATTTACGAGTGGTAGAGGTAGGCCTGTACTTGGAAAAGACCAGGACATATGGAAAGAGTCCAGTTAGATGACATCATGGCCAGGCAGCGATCCCGAAATCAGAAAAACAGATATGGGATTCACAATTAGAATCAGGTACATCCAGAAGCAGATGTAGATGAAATCAAAATTAAGTAACGACGAAGAGTAGGCTGAAGTTTAACAGATTCGTCAGGAAGGAACATTTCTCTAAGAACTGGGGTACAGAAATACTAAGGAATAATGATATGCAGTTGAGGTTCTCTGAGGCTATAATTACAGTGCTGATGAAAAGTTCAGAAGGCGGTTCAGTTGAAGAGGAATGGACGTTTATACAAAGAGGAACTACACAATTTGGGAAGAGAAACATAGCCACAAGGACGGTAACCGAGATGAAACCATGGGTAACAGAAGAAAAACTTCAGCTGATTAACGAAAGGAAATTCAGGAATATAGAAATACAAGTCATTTAGGAATGAAGTAAATAGAAAATGCAAGAAATCTAAGATGGAATGGCTGCATGAAATGTGAAGTAAACCAAAAATGGATCTATGATTGTCAGAAGGACTGACTCAGCATACAGAAAAGTCAAAATGTCCATCGAGGAAATTAAAAGGAACAGCATTAACATTACGAGTGCAATGGGGATTCCAGTGTTAAATGGAGAGGAGAGAGCGGATAGGTGGAAAGTGTACAGTGAAGACCTCTATGTGGAGAAGTTTTTGTGTTATGGTGTAATAGACGAAGAGAAAGAAGTCGGTAGCGAGAACATGGGGAATCCAGTATTAGAATCACAAATAGCTACAGAAGATGTAAGTTGTCGCTTCCACCTTCGACAACTGAAATATTTTAGAATTTCGCTACCAGAATGAGGGAGCACAACAGAGAACGTGGACAGACTGAATTTTAGGAAATGTGATTTGCATATCGCGGTTTGGTAGTCGCTCTTTTCTGAACGACTGAAGATGCCGCACATGTAATGAATAAGAAGGACATTTTAAATTAGTAATAAAATCATGCCAGTGACGGATCAGTACCACATCGAAATGTTGCGTCTTCCCTCCTAGAACTGCTGCAAATTTAAATTTGTGACACAATGAGTAATGGAATTAAACACGTGTACTGGAGTATTTATAATAAAACAGTACATAAGTAACTCAAGATAAGCTAGTATATTGTAATATTACTGCAACTGCAAGCCGCGGTGCTTACATTATGGAAGTGGACAGCAGAAAGACAAGTGCCAACACCCAGGACTCTCCTAGCTGCTCTCAGATGATTTGAAGACTGCGTCGTCCTTTACTACACAGATAATACAATCATGAACATCGATTCTATGGTCACAATCTTAATAAAAGCGTTTTACAAAAAACACAGTTTATTAGAAAAAGGGTTATTACAGTACTCCTTGAATGACTTCAGTACAAGCCGTTGTTTCGTTGTGAGTCGTCATTCAGCCCTTACAAACCGGAAAGAAAAGTTGATAGGTACATTTGTTTTCCTTCTTCGACAAACACACTTTCATTAAAGCTTCAGTTTAATCATAGTCAAGTCCTTGGCACATGTTTGTCCTTCATCAACATGGTGTGAGCGACACAAATTTCACCAGCTGGTACGATTTTCTTGGGGGCGGTCGCAGAGCACACACATAGTGTTGTCTTCATGGTTCTCACCCTACAACCATTCATCTTTTTATCGTATTTTATCAAGGGAAGGGCTTGGACCTTCTCCATGGCGCACGAATAACCTGATTTTATACCCATTCAGGCAAAGCTGAATGTTTGTAGAATAAATTGCTTATTTACAATAGTTAAAAGTTGGTGAGCTCACACGAATATCACGTGACCGGAAGTCTTGTTTCTCGTAAGCGTATTAGGGTGTACATTTCATATGATCAATAATGTGCACTGAATATAAGTCCAGTGACAGTTAAATTTTGTTGCTGGCGTGGAGTTTTTCCAACCTTACGATCTCGATTGCACACGTACGAAAATTTAAGATGGTGCAACGAACATAGGATTCACTCTTCGGATCACACATCTATTGTACGGTCTTTAAACACTTACTTTTCTTGAGTTTTCATTTTTCTTATTTTAATTTTTACGGTTTATTTAATTTTTTTTCAATTTATTTCACAAATACAATTTTGAGCAGCCTATATGCCAACCTGTCCCACTGTGGGATGCCCCTGTTTCATTATGCTGCAACTGCGTAAGTCAGCTTTGGTTATTCCCTGAGGAATTTACCGTATTGACCGCTTCGCATCCTGCACAGTGCTTGTACAAAAGTGAAATCGATTACAGTTAACTAACAGGCTCAGCTGAAGACAGTGAGCGATGTACTCGTATAAAGCGTTAACTTGTGCAAAATGGAGTCACTGGAAACAGTAGACAGTGATAGTTGTCCTACTACTCCCAATAAATCAACAGCGACCGTGTTTAAATATAAGATTCCGAAATCAAAATACAGGAAAGTGTGGGAAACTAATCGTGAATGTAAAGATTGGTTGTGCACAGATGAATCGAACTCAGAAAGAGCTACGTGTATAATCTGTAACGTAGCTTTTGGGACTGAATTGGGATATGTTAAGGTACATTTTAAAACTGAAAATCATTTCAATGAAATGAAGGTGGTGTCATATAAAATTTGTGAAATCATCTTTAAATAATCAGGCTCACATTGTTGTGGCAAAACAGAGTCTTCCTATTATTGTTGTAGAACATCTAGAGGGCGTAGTTCATGCTTGCTTTCCTGATTCTAAAATCGGCGACGATATATTATTTTCGTCGCATTAAATGTTGCCACATCGTAAGGAACGTGATGACAACAAAGAACGAACTTGTAGAAAAGCTGAGACATAGAAAATTCAGTGTTCTTACTGAGGAGTCAACAGACACGCAATCTGTTAAAAGCGTCGTGTGTTGTGGTGGGATATTTGGATAAGGACACAAAATTGAAAAAAAATTTTGTTATGTTCGTGAAATTTTTAAGCCGGGTGAATATGATAAGGCAAACGAAGGTACACAAGTAAAAATCTTTATTCTAATCTATTGCTTTCATTCTCTGAGTACAATCTTTCTAAAAACAGTATTATAAGATTTGCTTCTACTGGTTGTAATTATATGGTGGGGTCAAGAAACGCTGTTGCTATTCGGTTAAGTGACAAATGATCGCCATTGGTAGGTGAGTGGTTAGTGCGACAGAATGTCATGCCTAACGGTCTGGGTTCGATTCCCGTCTTGGTCGGAGATTTTCTCTGCTCAGGGACTGGGTGTTGTTTTGTCCTTATCATCAGCATTTCATCCCCATCGACACGCAAGTCGCTGACGTGGCGTCCACTCGAAACCCTTGCACCAGGCGAATAATCTACCCACCGGGAGGCCCTAGCCACTCAGCATATACATTTAACTGACAAATGCCCTGCACTAGTATTCTCAAATGCGTATGTCACTCTCTTTACATATGTGTCAGTGAAGCTTGTAATGTCCTTCCAGACATTGTGAAGACCAAGGTAGGAACTTTCGTAACCATTTTAAAGCTAGTGCTTGGTGACATGATCAACTGCATGAATTACAGAAGTTCTAGGTGACAAAATTCGTAAACTGTTGCAGCCATGTACAACATGGCTATCTCTGAAGCCCACTGAAGCGAGAATTTTAGACCAGTAGAATACTTTACGTGTCTGCTTTGATTCTAAATACAACAGTTTGCAAATTGGATTCCATCCCAACCAGTTTCCAAGCGAACATTTTGTAGGGAACTGCATGCAGAGGAGATGTGGAGTTCGGTACCTCTAAGAAGGCCATTGCTCACAGTGGCACATAACGCTGCACGTCTCTAGTGGGCCAGACAGCACAGGAACTGTCCAGTGGCTGACTGGAGAGGAGGCGCGTGTGGTGTGGTACGAGGTGTCGCCGTTTTGTCTCTTTTCAAATGATGTGAGGAGTCCCGGCCACTGACAGTCCACTGGGCTGTTTAACCCAGCCTGTGCTGAGGGCCCAATTCAGGTTGCAGACGCTTCTGTGATGTTATGATGATGTTTTTCATACCGCAGTTTGGACCCACTGATTGACGTTACTGTGATTATAAATCAGGACGTTTATTTCAATATTCTTGTTGACCAAATGTTGTCCTTCATACCACCCATTCAAGACGAGTGTTCTATGGACAGCTACATCTTCCGGAACGATACTAACCGTGTTCTCAGGAGTGCACACAAACGTTCCTGCTTTTAGTAACCACTATGCACACTATCCCACATTGAATGGTTCACTAAGCAACCACACCCTTGCAGACAGCAAGTTTAAAGCTGCTTCCAGTGTGCATCCTAATTTGAAAGATAATAGTATTGCTATCTCTTACACTGTCTTTCTATACAACCACTTACATTTAACATTAGGACGTAAGACCATTAAACAGTGATATAGTGTGAGAAATGTGATATGCCTTGTTCGATGTACAGCTATCCAGTTTATTCCATATCATAAACCACTCTACAATTTGTACGTGAAAGGAACCAATGGGACTCGCTAGATAGGTAGTTAGTGTCTTTCAACATCTACCACACGCAAATGAGACAGGAGGATGTTGCTTGGCCTTCTGGTTCCTCCAGGGGCGTCCTCTTATTACGGTGCGATTAGCGATCGCAGAGACCCTGGTCTGGTCATACCGCTTTGTACTATGGCCCATTCTACCATCTGTCATCTGGCTGTCACACAAAAACATGTGTGCCCCACTTGCACACTGAGAACTACAGTACCTCAATTAGGGTTGTAGTGGCTCCACCCACACACAACACAAACACATATGAAACAACGTTTGCTCTTAGACACTTACAGAGGGTTCCTTGAGTGGGTAACTATCTCTAATTCCTACACTACCATGTTATTATGACTCATAATGTTTCACCTACCACTGACACTGCTTTGAATACTATGTGTACACAGGCAATAAAGTTCCACATTGTTTTAGGTTTGAACACTTTGGTATCTATCTGTTTAGTACATTTTTATAATAATACTGGGGCCTCCATTTGATGCTCATGAACACTTCTCCTGCATTACTCGTCGGTGGCATTCAGTAGTACAGAATCAAATTTATCAAGCAGTTCCTGGCTGATGCACCTGGTACCACACCAATTTCATCCTTGCTCAGTCCTTCAAGAAGAAATATGAATTCTTTTCCCAATGTGCCCGCCACCAATGTTATCAGTTACGCTCATACTCTAATTAAATGCTCACTAACCCACAATTTTGTGCATTTATCCCTCCAGTAATGTCTTTTACCTGCCAGTTAGGCTCTGCTATTTTGATGCCGTGAATGCAAACTCATTTGATGACCACAATTCCTTTTATGGAAAGATTTAGAGCGCTTCATGCAATCTGCTCAACTGCTCTGTGCTTCCCCATCTGTCACTAACCAAAATAGCAGTGTATCTGGATACATTGTTGATAGACGTTACTTTTGTGCCATTTCATTTCCACTTATATGTGCCACATTATGCATTTGCATGTAGTACACTATAAATAGCTACACAGCTGGACACACCCCAGTGCCTTCCACACCTATAATGTACTACTGGCCAGCACTGCATCACTGAGAAAAACTTTAAATGCTTCACCTCTTTTAACTCATTTACTTACCTCACATATCTATGGGCGTTTCTGCTGATTTCACATTCCTTTACCATCTTTAGCTTTGACATACTCTTATAGCGGCAGAATAAAATTCTTTGGCATCATGACAAAAATCTTGTATGGCAGCAGCACACTTACTTCGATTCCTACCACTCGTAAGTTCATTACACCTTGGTAGGCTGATGAGATGACGAAAAATGTCCGATTCATCTAGCAACAAGTTCCTGCCCTTCCTTTTGCTTCCCTTAATGATTAAATGTGAGTTGCAGTAATTGTAGTGGAATATCTCATGTCTTTTCCTGTTAATGTGTTTCTGTTTTTCACTTCATATTGTCATGTTCTGCCATTTGTTTTTATCACGTAATTTAATTAGGACTGGCATGGACCAACCCCTTTGAAAAATTTACTATTGTGAAAACCTGTTTTCATTTCGTTACATAGGCTACCCTGTATGGTGCACAACATGTCATAATGATCTTGGACAGTTCATCATGATTCCCTTCCTAGTTCACCTAGCATTCTTATTGCACCAGCTGTTATATTTTAATACACTATAATTATAAATGTAACCAATACTCTGAACTTTAATTTCGTTACCGACAACTGAAGCCGGTTTGGCCATTTTCCCAACAGCTAAGCCCTCTATTCTTTCCCATAGCTCACCAAGGAAGTTATCACTACTGGGTAGGTCTACTGGCTCCTATTTTGACATCCTTGTCCTAAATCTAACATCTCCATATTCATGCCAGTTTACATAACTGACACTTCCAAAATGTGGTTTCATTCTCATTGCATTTTCGGAAAAGTGGGGATAGAAACTCATACTTGGTTTCCCATCAAAGTATAGAATTAGCACAACTACAGTAAATCATACACATTAGCCAACTGTTGACCTCATTCTGCAATATGCTAGGCTATAACGTCTTCTGTTCTTTCTAAAAGCATGCCAAACACAACTGGCGGTGAATTCAGTCCTCTCAATATTCAGCCCTACTCAACATAAATCATCTCTATTTTTTTCGAAAGAGTATTAAACTTGTAAACTTGTGCAAAGTTTCAAGACAACTTGCACCTGTGAATACGCTATAAATACTGCTGATCAATCATCTTGATTTCGAAGCCAAAGAACCTTGGTACCCTGTTGCAATTGCCTTGCAGCATGCAAGTACAAACGACCAGACAATGTGTACTACCATCTCTGTCTTTTCACACTGATTTAATTATCCTTCACTGCATTACAGACACTGTTCATCCTGTGAACATCCATTCACAGTACCACTCTGCAGTGCTATGCGAGTTTGGTTGGGGAACTAGCTCGGTTTCTGGCGAAACTGAAGGTCCACCCAGAAAGTGAGCTGGTGAGCCAGAACCCGCAGAATTTTCCTACTATCTTACAAATATTATTGAGTTAAATCTGCTGCTATGGAGAGTGAGTGAAGTGTGTATTGTAGACTGACAAACTGAGTGCAAAGCACTTTATGAAATATGTTTCACTGCACAGCTATGGCTAGGAAGAGGTTGGTTCTGTACCAGTTACCACTACATACGCCTTGTTCACATCCACACCATTCTGACAGTGAGGATGCTGGTGAGGTGACACTTCCAAGAAGCATTGCTAGTGAGGAAAAGCTTCTAGAAAATCATCCAGCAACCAATCAACAACTGTCAACGGTCACATGGGGCCATAGAGTATAATCGGGATCAATTGGGCTCACTTTGGCAACCAGCTTTCAATCTGAACTGAGGTGTCCTTCCATCCCATTCTCCAGCACTATGCCCCTCAGTCTGTTAGTGGCCTTAGAGGTAAAGTACTGATGTAAACACCAGTTGTTTCAAAGTATTATCCATTGTTTTTTTAAACAATATGCTTGATTTCCATGTACTCCTGGATCCACATCCTACAGTTGACTTACTTGACAATTCTTGTACAATAGTTTATTCTGTCATGATTAGCTTAGGTTATGATTTTATTAGGTGCTGTAACACTCTTTAATTTATAGGTATCTATTGTGTTTATGTAGATTTGGATCTTTGGATGGTTTTCCACACAACCACTGAATATATTTTCTGTTTACATCTTGTGTACCAGGGAAATGCTATATGACCCATCTTTAGCTGACACATATAGATATTCAGTCCATATTGTGTACCAATTTTAACATGTTACTACGAATTTTACTGTTTTTCTTAGAGATTCATAATATGTATAGTCGCCACACTTAGTAGCATATTTTCAGATTCATCTGAATATAAGGCTATTGTTTAGAGACCTGGTTTTTCTTTCTTTTTATTGGAAAATAATATTTGATACAGATGTATGTGGATGTTTCCTATTATGAATAACCTATACAACAGTTGTGGATGTCCTCTCATGAGAAAGATGGAATAAAATGTAATCACATCACTAAAAGTGTCATTACAAAAGTGTAGCAAACGAGAACAGTGCAAATCACTTAATTATAACTAACTCCAGTTCTTGCATGTATAATGGGACATACTAAAACACTTTCACCAGTAACAAATAGGTAGGAAATCAAAAATAAAAACAATGGTTCTGAAATAAAAAATGAAGCATAACACCAGATTTCCAAAAAAGTGATTTATTTACACAAATTACAAAATATATCCACAATGAAAACATCTTTGAATATAACACAAGAAATATTTACTACTCACGTTCTAAGCTCTCCCAACTGTTGTTCTTGTGTATACAAATAACTGGAACCTAATCAGAACACCTAATGTTTGTTTACCTATTTCATTTCGTGTAGAATTTAAACAGTATTAAAAGCTGAACAAATACTTAAGAGCTTTGGTGCATAACACTTATCTACATTCTCTCTTAATTATGTACAAAAATTTGTGAAACAAGAAAATTTCACAAGAAATGTAGCTGTCATTCACTGGTTAAATGGCAAACAAGCACAATGAATTTGTTACATTACACATTTTTGCATCTGACCAATCATGTGAAGATGCACTGATGAGC
Source organism: Schistocerca nitens (assembly GCF_023898315.1). NCBI lineage: Eukaryota > Metazoa > Arthropoda > Insecta > Orthoptera > Acrididae > Schistocerca > Schistocerca nitens. Next base: position 24,318,963 of record NC_064624.1, on the reverse strand, counting down.
AAAAATGTCATGAACACTGCCCATCAGGAGACTGAATGCCATATGTTGTACGCACATAATTCAGTAAGCACCTTATAAGTATATAAGCAGACCAGAGATTAACAAGGAATTGTTCCACCAATTAGCAAAGGACAAGTTACAGTAGCATTGCAGTTGGGAACTAGCGCCTCAAAAGTGGTGAGGCTAGTTGGCTGGATCTATGCTACTGTTGTGAACATCTGTGGAAACTGGCAGAAAGGTGATAAATAGATAACCTTATGAAAAGATGTAATACATCTATACTTCTTCACAAATCTTGGAGGTCAGAAGCTTGCCTGCTCTGTACAGCTGGACATGTGGCAATATATGCCATATCTAATGACCTAAAACAGTGCTGGAGCAGCCACACGTTTTTCAACACACAATTCAATGTACATTGTTGAATGTGAGGTTCCGCAACATATGGTCACTGTATGTTTCCACACCAATCCACCAAAATGTTCAGTTGCAACTGCGTTGGGCAAGGGATCGTTGATGCTGGAATGAAGATCAATGCTAATGTCAACTGCCTGGATGGGTGACATTTCGTGTTATACCAGGTCGGTTGAAAAGTCCAGATATGGTATCATCTGAGTGAGTGGCACCAGATGGAGTGTCCATTATGCTATGGCACAGTCAGTTGGGCTCCTCAGGGACATCTGGTAACAATCGAAGGTGGCATGACAGTTGCAGACTATATGATCTTTATTGCCACTGCATAGATTCCTTCATGCCTGATGTGCTCTCCAATGGTAAAGGCATCTTTCAGCAGAGGAACTGTTAATTTCACATGTGCAGAACGACTCCACAGTGGTCTAAATATCATGGTAACTAACATTGATGTCTCAAACACACCATTTAACTGATCTGAACGTGTGGAATACAACTGGTGCAAATACATGTAAGCGATGTATCAAGTCCATATCATTTAGAATTGTCATTATGTTGTGTTCCACAGGTGGACAAACAGGCTATTAATCAGGTTGTTACATTTGTTATTTTTACTAATGCAGGATTAGTACTAACAGAACATTAATGTACACACTATTAATGACAAACAGCAGATCTCTTGAGAAAACGTACCTGAGTAAAATAATTGCCATAATCGTGTTTCTCCAGTAATGAGTTTACTAGCCTGAGTGAAGGAAGTGCCATGAATATATTTTTGCTGTCACTGATTCTAAAATGCAGAGTTACAAGTACTACATAATGCCAATGTTAGGAATAATAAGCAAGCAAGTCATCACATTTTCTTGGCCTTATACTGAATATTGCATGGTACTTATGATTACTGGCAAAGGTAAGAATTTATCACAATTCACGATCTTCTTGTCTCAGGATCGATAGGAAAATGCAGCACTGTTAATGACAAAAACACATTTGATTCATGTTTCTGGAGTATTTAGTAATACAATTTCCTGCCATATCAAGCTGCAGCTATGGATTTTTATATTGTCACATTATCTCTTACCACTCTATAGCACACATTGTTGCACTTTTTTCACAATCCTATCACATTTTAATGTTATTTCACAGGCGTTACAATTTATTGTCCCCCTGCTACATCCATTATTTTATAGGCCTTAAGGGGACATACAAGAAAAATCTATTTGCAAAAACCCAAAACACTTCCTTGCAGTTTCTTTCTGATGTGAAGTAATGCATGTGTCTTGAGAGTACCCAATTGAGTGAAGCTTTTGTCACAAATATCACATTTGTGAGGTCCCCTTCCAATGTGTTCTAATGCATGTTTCTTGAGGTCACCTGATCTAGCAAATGATTTGCCACAAATATCACACTTGTGAGGTTTCACGTCAGTGTGAATTAGTATGTGTCTGTTGAGATTGCCTGACAAGGCATATGATTTCCCACAAATCTCACATTTGTGTGGTTTCTTTCCAGTGTGAATTAATTCGTGTGTCTTGAGATTGCATGAATGGGCGAACGATTTCCCACAAATCTCACATTTGTATGGTTTCTTTCCAGTGTGAATTAATAAATGTGTCTTGAGATTGCATGACTGGGCAAACGGTTTCCCACAGATCTCACATTTGTGATGTTTCTTTCCAGTGTGAATTAATGTATGTCTCTTGAGATGGCTTGACGCAGCAAAAGAATTCCCACATATCGTACACTTGTGAGGTTTCTTTCCAGTGTGAATTAATACGTGTGTCTTGAGATTGCATGAATGGGCAAACGATTTCCCACAAATCTCACATTTGTATGGTTTCTTTCCAGTGTGAATTAATAAATGTGTCTTGAGATTGCATGACTGGGCAAACGATTTCCCACAGATATCACATTTGTGATGTTTCTTTCCAGTGTGAATTAATGTGTGTCTGTTGAGATGGCTTGACGTAGCAAAAGAATTCCCACAAATATGGCATCTGTGGGGTTTCTTTCCAGTGTGAATTAATGAATGTGTCTTGAGATCGCCTGCCCTATAAAATGATTTCCCACAAATATCACATTGGTGAGGTTTCTTTCCAGTGTGAATTAATACATGTGTCTTGAGAATGCCTGACAAAGCAAAAGATTTCCCACAAATCTCACATTTGTATGGTTTCCTTCCAGTGTGAATTATTGAGTGTCTCTTGTGAGTGCCTGGCTGGGCAAACGATTTCCCGCAAATCTCACATTTGTGAGGTTTATCAGTGTGAATTAATGCGTGTCTCTTGAGATGGCTTGACGCAGCAAAATAATTCCCACATATCGTACACTTGTGAGGTTTCTTTCCATTGTGAATTACTTCATGTTTCTTGAGATGATTTGCCACAAATATCACACTTGTGAGGTTTCACGTCAGTGTGAATTAGTATGTGTCTGTTGAGATTGCCTGACAAGGCATATGATTTCCCACAAATCTCACATTTGTGTGGTTTCTTTCCAGTGTGAATTAATTAGTGTGTCTTGAGATTGCATGAATGGGCGAACGATTTCCCACAAAGCTCACATTTGTGAGGTTTCTTTCCAGTGTGAATTAGTGAATGGGTCTTGAGGTTCCACGCCATAGCAAAAGATTTCCCACAAATATCACATTCGTGGGGTTTCTTTCCAGTGTGATTTAATGTGTGTATGTTGAGATCGCCTGATCTAGAAAAAGATTTCCCACAAATCTCACATTTGTGAGGTCTTTTCACAGTGTGCAGGAATGATTTTCTCTTCAGATCACCTGACACAGTAATCAATTTGCCACAAATACCACGTTTGTCAGTTCTTTTTGCAGTAAGTAGATCAACCTGGGCACTGACATTAACAGTTGTAGATAAAGTTCCATAATCATTTGTTTTCTCAGCATCATTTGTCATGTGTATGTTACACACGTCATTAGAGGACTTGTTTGCAGCTTTCCCAGTTTCCTTGTATGGATTCAGCTCATTGAGTTCTGTGACAAAAACTTGTGGCTCACTATTCAAGAAGATACTGCTTTGATGTTCATCAGTATAGTCGTATCTTTCGTGGTTGGCAACAGTTAAGACATGATAATTCTCACTCATTCTCAAATGTTTTTTCAAACTAACATTACTGTTAAATACCTCACCACACCACTTACAAACATACAAAGGTGGTTGCATGCCATCAATGTGCATGAACACATGCTTTATGAATCTGTATTTTGAAGGAAAGCTCTGTTGGCAGAAATTACAGCTATATACATGTAATTCCTTTTCCCTCATACTACAGTCATATTGGGTGGCAACTGAGCATTCCTTATTAACAGTCACATCTTCTGTATAGGTACCAAACTTGTGTGTTGACTTCTCCATGTCTGCCACCAACTCATCCTGGACCAGTCCACGGTGACACGTTTCTTCACATGATATGCCACAGCTCCCACCAGTAGTCTGAGACAATCTGAAGATAGGAGGAGAATAATAAATATTGATATATATACATATATAACAAAGAAACAATATTTAAATGTACATAAATCCAGTACTGTAGGCCAGAAGTTATAAAAGCGCATCAGAAATTACATGTTAAGTAACTGTTAGTGATTTAAAATTATAATATTCCACCAGAAGGAAATAAATGGTGAGTTAAAAGTGATTTAAAACGGAAATAACCAGAGGAAATTCAATAATGGTTATTCAGAGTCACTGCTGATTTGATCTGAAATTTTTAGATGAGAACTAAAATACTTCACTTTCACGTGTTACAATTTTTTTAAAATACAGTGCTACAAATCAATAATCTACAACAATTTATGAAATGTATAAAAAATGTATGTTACATGTTTTAATTCAAAATTTTTAAGTTCAAGTATTTAAGATTTAATTAGGAGAAATAATGTCTTCCATTATCTTAGCTCTGTAAGTGCCTGTTCTTTGTTTTACAAACACATTCACCTTTGCAAATGATAAATTTATTTCACCTAGTAAACAGATTTTTTTTTTTTGTTTGATTCGCAATGAGTCAAGAACTAGTGCAAGCTTCAATGTTCTGACTAGGTGTCTAGTATGGATGTTAATCAGGTGGAAAATTACTGTTCATTAACGACAATCAATGTCACATCAATCAAGGGAAAAAATTTGCATACTGATGAATGAATGTGAATGACACACTTGCAAAAGGTTTTAATTTAAGACTGTGTTTTTGGCACTGCACCTTGTATGAAGCCTTGCACAAATGGAAATACTGTCTGAAAAGATGGAAATGGATTTAAATTTTCCAATATGTTAGCGGTGAGCCTTTTTGAAAATTTTTACATCTCCCCAACATCTGGTCACATAGCATTGCAGAACACCATTGACTGAAGGACACACATATAAATGGCCACATCATCAGCCATTAATCACTGCAGGCTGACATTACATACTGAGTCGCAGTGATAACAGCTGGTGCATGAGCTACCCCTGTAGTATCTGGGTCCCATTATGTCGCCAGCAATCAAACCCTTTCCCACAGAACAGTGATGTCTTTCATGTCTAACATGATGCACATACTGGGGACCTGAAACATTAAGAACTACTGAAGGCGTGCATGTGCCAGGGTTTTCATTTCTTCTGACTGTAACTTTGACTTTTTTCCATTGTGTTGGGTATACAGTTTTGTTTGGCATCGTATCTCGTAAATTTCGAGTGTTTTTCAACTCTTCATTGTGATCACACGCTTTTTTAACGTAACTGGTATCATGGTGTGTGTCTGATTCTAGAAGTTGGCAACTAAATATTGTAACTTTTTTTTGCACCTTCATCTACATGGATACTCTGCGAATCACATTTAAGTTCCTGGCAGTGGTTCATCGAACCACCTTCACAATTCTCTATTATTCCACTCTCGTATAGCGCGAGGAACGAATGAACACCTATATCTTTCAGTACAAGCTCTGATTTCCCATATTTTATGGTGGTGATCGTTCCTCCCTATGTAGGTCGTTGTCAACAAAATATTTTCGAATTCGGAGGAGAAAGTTGGTGATAAGAATTTCGTGAGAAGATTCTGTCACAACAAACAAAGCCTTTCTTTCAATGATTTCCAGCCCGAATCCTGCATCATTTCTCTGACAATCCCTCCCATATTTCGCGATAATACAAAACGTGCTGGCTTACTTTGAATTTCTTCGATGTACTCCATCAGTTCTATCTGGTAAGGATCCCACACTGCGCAGCAGTATTCTAAAAGAGGATGTACAAGCTTAGTGTAGGCAGTCTCGTTAGTAGGTCTGCTACATTTTCTAAGTGTCCTGCCAATAAAACGCAGCCTTTGGTTAGCCTTAGCCACAACATTTTCTATGTGTTCTTTCCCATTTAAACTGTTAATTGTAATACCTAGGTATTTAGTTGAATTTACGGCTTTTAGATTGGACCGATTTATCGTGTAACCGAAGTTTAACGAGTTCTTTTTAGCACTCATGTGATCTTACACTTTTCGCTATTTAGGGTCAAATAACACTTTCTGCACCATTCATTCAGATGTCTTTTCTAAACCGTTTTGCAGTTTGTTTTGATCTTCTGATGACTTTATTACTCGATAAACGACAGCGTCATCTGCAAACTGAAGACAGCTGCTCAGATTGCCTCCCAAATCGTTTATATAGATACAGAACAGCAAAGGGCCTGTAGCACTACCTTGGGGAACGTCAAAACTTCTGTTTTAATCGATGACTTTCCATCAATTACTACGAACTGTGACCTCTCTAACATGAAATCGCAAATCTAGTCACGTAACTGAGACAATATTCCATAAGCACGCAATTTCACTACGCACCTCTTGTGTGGTACAGTGTCAAAAGCCTTCTGGAACGTCAGGAATATGAAATCGATCTGAAATCCCTTGTCAATAGCACTCAGCACTTCATGTGAATAAAGAGCTAGTTGTGTTTCACAGGAACGATGTTTTCTAAACCCATGCTGACTGTGACTCAGTACACAGTTTTCTTCGAGGTAATTCATGATGTTCGAACACAATATATGTTCTAAAATCCGCTGCATATCGACGTTAACGATATTGGCGTGTACTTTAGTGGATTACTCCTACTACCTTTCTTGAATATTGGTGTGACCTGCGTAACTTACCACTTTTTGGGTACAGATCTTTTGTCGAGCGAACGGTTGTATATGATTGTTAAGTAAGGAGCTAATGCATCAGAATACTCCGAAAGGGACCTAACTGGTATGTATACAGTCTGGACCAGAAGACTTGCTTTTATTAAGCGATTTGAGTTGCTTCACTACTCCGAGGATATTTACTTCTACGTTACTCATGTTAGCAACTGTTCTCAATTCGAATTGTGGAATATTTACTTTGTCTTCTTTTGTGAAGGTATTTTGGAAGGCTGTGTTTAGTAACTCTGCTTTGGCAGCACTGTCTCCGATACTATCTCCATTGCTAACGCGCAGAGAAGGCAGTGATTTTTTCTTGCCGCTAACATACTTAACAAACGACGAGAATCTCTTCGGATTTTCTGCCAGGTTTCGAGACAGTTTCGTTGTGGAAACTGTTATAGGCGTCTCGCATTGAACTCCATGCTAAATTTCGAGCTTCTGTAAAAGATTGCCAATCTTGGGGATTTTGCGTCTGGTTAAATTTGGCATGTTTGTTTTGTTGTTTCTGCAGCTGTGTTCTAACCCATCTTGTGTACCAAGGAGGATCAGCTCTGTCGTTTGTTAATTTGTTTGGTATAGATCTCCCAATTTCTACCGATACTATTTCTTTGTATTTAAGCCACATCTGGTCTACACTTATTAATTTGGAATGAGTGAAGATTGTCTCTCAGGAAGGCGTCAAGTGAATTTTTCTCTCATTTTTTGAATAGGTATATTTTTCGCTTAGTGTTCGAGGATTTGGGGATTACACAATATTCAGTCTCGCTACGACAACCCTGTGTTCAGTAATCCCTGTATCGGTTTTGATGCTCGTTATTCACTCAGGATTATTTGTTGTTAAGAGGTCAAGTGTGTTTTTGCAACCGTTTACTATTCGTGTGGGCTCTTGAAAGAACTGCTCGAAATAATTTTCAGAGAATGCGTTTAGCACAACTTTGGGTATTTTATGCGTACCTCCAGAATTAAACATGTATTTTTGCCAACATGTCGAGAGTAAATTAAAGTCGCCATTAACTATTATCGTATGAGTCGAGTACATGTTTGAAATCAAACTCAAGTTTTCTTTGAACCTTTTAGCAACTGTATCATCTGAATTGGGAGGTCGGTAGAAGGATCCAATCATTACTTTAATCCGGTTGCCAACATTGACCTCTGCCCATACTAACTCACAGGAAGTATCTACTTCAATTTCGCGCACCCGATAAACTACTTCTGACAGCAACAAACACGCCACCACCAACCTTGTTTAACCCATCCTTTCGGAACAACGTTAGGTTCTTCGCAAAAATTTCAGCTGAGCTTATATCCGGCTGTAGCCAGCTTTCAGTGCCTATAATGATTTGAGCATCAGTTCTTTCTATTAGCACTTGGAGCTCTGGTACTTCGCAACACAGCTGCGACAATTTACAACTGTTATACCAATGGTTCCTGTATCTACGTTCTTCCTGTGTTCAGCCTGCACCCTTTGTGACTGAAGTCCTTCTTGTGTATTCCCAAGACCCTCTAACCTAAAATACCGTCCAGTCCACGCCACACAGCCCCTACCACCCGTGTAGTCACCTTCTGCGTATAGTGGACACCTGACCTATTCACCAGAACCTAAAACCCAGCCACCCTTCGGTGCAAGTCGAGGAATTTACAGCCTACACAGTCGCAGAACCATCTGAGCCTCTGATTCAGACCCTCCACTCGGCACTGTACCAGAGGTCTGCAATCAGTCCTGTCGACTATGCTGCAAATGGTCAGCTTTCATCCTGCAAGCAAGACTGGCAGCCTTTACCACTTTTGTTAGCTGCTCGAAACCAGAGAGGATCTCTTCTGGTCCAAAGTGACACACATCATTGGTACCAACATGAGCAACCACTTCCAGCTGACTGCACCCTGTGCTCTTCATGGCACCTGGGAGGACCCTTTCCACATTTGGAATGACTCCTCCGGGAATGCACACTGGCTTCCTTCCCCTCCTTGGCAGCCAACTCCCTAGGGGACCCCATAACACGCCTAATGTTGGCGTCCCAACTACCAATAATCCCACCCTCTGCAACTGCCCGGATCCTGCAGGCTGAGTGGTTTCCTCTGAAATAGGACAGCCGACAGCATCTGGCTCTGCGACAGTGTCAGCCACAAACAGCACCTGGAAGCTGTTTGTCAGACAAACTGGGGAGGCCTTATGTGTGGCCGCCTTGGAAGTCTTTCGCCGCCTGCTTCACCATGGGATGACCTCCCACTCGACCACAGGTGATATGTCAGCCGCAGTGCAAGCAGTAACTGGGTTTACCACCAGTGAGGACCGATCGGAGGAGTCTGACGTGCTGTACGTCTGTTGGATCCCCACGGCCAGCCCACAACAGTGGCGCCCATCCACTGCAGCCTCAAACTGTGTAACCGAAGCCATCACAGCCTGAATCTGAGAGCGAAGTGTCATCAACTCACCTCGCATCTCCACACAACAGTCGCAACCCCTGTCCATACTAAAGACCATGGAAAACTAAACTATTCAGCTCAACTAACTACCAGCACGTGCTGTGCAAATCTACTGTAGACCCTGACGAAAATGCACTAACTGTGTCAAGTAATACGCATATATTCAAAACCCTAACTACTGAAGCACTAAAGTGAAACTGAATAATTTGCCCCTGATTAGGACCTTTTAATATGTCACAAAATCGGTTTACTTTCTGATGCAAACGAAAACGCGAGAACTGTGGCTATTTCTTATTACATTTACATGCAGAAATTCAAGAAACTAAACTATTAACTCAGTTACAACATGCATTTTTTCTCTCTTTCTTCATTATTAATATTCAGCTACTTCACTTCCATATGTATGAAAATACAAGTAAGGTTTCAAACGAATACCTTTGAGAAAAACAAAGTACTAGAGATAATACTTACAATTAAAATTTTATGCTATACCAGTCAACTGTAAAAAAACCACATAAGAAACAGAATTTCTGGAAAACTTCAACAATACATAAATTTTGACAATTATTTATCAATTGTATTTGAGACCTCCATGTACGCATTGTGTAGGTACTGGGTACTTGTGTCATATCCTTAATCTTTACCGCACAATATTTTTTGTGGTCGGTACATTCATAAACTGTTCATGCAGTGATGATGGAAGTGCACATGTATTTTATCAATAGATATGCTACAGGCTGGACAGTAACACTACTGATGGTTTACACCACATTTGTTAAAAATGTTGGCATTGTAGCTGTTACCTCTGAATTCTCAAACCAAAGTTCTGTCATTATGAACAAAAACCGTTTCTTACATTCTATCTATCGTCTCCAGTACCCCTCTATCCGACAACTAGTCGGGTTGGGGTATTAATGAGACTTCGCCACCTTTACTCGGTCTTTTGGCCAAGGCTGGTTGTGATGTGCCACTGCATATATATAGGCTAGTATTATGATAGGGTGGCCACTCCCAAAGACTACCCCCCTCCCCACCACCACAGGAGAGAATTAGTGTATCCCAAATGTCTGTGTCCAGTGTAATCCATGGGAAAGTGCAAATGTCTCCAAATGTTTGCGAGCTGTGTAATTGAGGTGGGACATGGGAACCAGCCTGATATTCACCTAGCGGGATGTGGAAAACTGCCTAAAAACCACATCCAGGCTGACCAGCACACTAGCCCTTCGTTGTTAATTTGCCAGGTGGATTCAATCTGCAGACAGCATGCTTACCCGAATTCAGGAAGCATTGTGTTAGTGCTCTCGGCTACCCTGGCAGGTCGTTTCTTACATTACTGCAAAAATATTACATTTGGTTCCACCAAGTAACGAAAGACTGTCAATGCATTTGATGCCAGGTTTGGGCACTGCTGTGAATACAAGCAAGCCTATTACAGCTTTTATCTCAGAAACATGAGTATCATGCCAAGAAGGTATATTCTTTTGAACATTTTCATATTATCAAGATTTTGTTTCATCACTGTTGAATCTCACCTAAAATACGTACCTTGAGGGAAATGTCTCGATTTCTACCCAACGCATTACCACTAAGTCACAGGGCAGGAATCTGCAAAGCAATGTTATATTGTCTAGCACGAACTTTACTTGTGTTGTGCCTTTCTCCATTTGAAAGAGTTTCCCCTACCATAAAAGCATAAATCATCGTGATACGACTATATCCTCTGTTACCACCCCCACAACCCACCACCCAACCCCACCACAACTACAACCACCACCCACATCCCCACCATGACCACCACCCACATCCCCACCACGACCACCACCCACAACCTCCACAACCTCCACCACCACCACCACCACCACCACCACCACCACCACCACCCAGGCCCTCGTCAGAATTTGTATCACTAATTTCCATTGTGTAATCTTTATGAATATTACTGTCATCCAGAACTGCATAAATCATTTAAACCAAAATATACGTTGAAGTACAGTTCTTTTACTCTCAGAACTCATGGGTGATGATGATGATGACTACACAAACACCCAGTAACCGGGCAGAGAAGTCCCCCAACCCTGCCAGGAATCCAAACCGGGACCCCATGATCCTATCAGACCATGAGCTGAGGACAGAACTCATGGAGAATAGTAAGTCTGTTCAGGCTGGTTTGAACGGTTGGAGAGACGTGGGACACACTGCATACTGTAGAAGACACTCACAGAAGTCACCATAATTATTACACTGTAATAACAAGAAACACAAGCTGTTGATAAAAACCCCTGCTTAGTAGCAATCACAGAACGAGTCTGGTATCTCTGCAAGACGTCATAGCAACTTTATTATGAATTTACTGAGGGTACAATTGTCTGAACAGCACCCTGTTTTCATAACAGGAAGTCGTTTATCAGAATATGATCAGAAGTTACATGTTCAAAATGGTCTACTGACTCTGCAACATGCTGCATCCATGACATGACAGGGTTAACAGTTGCCTACAGCATATCCACTTTAATTAGATTGATTGTGACCATATGATATACTTCTGATCAGGAGTATCTGGATACATCCCCAATAATCTTTCACATATCCCAACATCCACATGTCGCATGAATTTAGGTTGGGGGATCTCTAAGGCCACATATCTTCAAACTGCACATATATAATGTGGTTGATACCAAAGGTCTCATGAAACCAACTGTTCGCTCGACAACAGACATATCGTGCCACCCCATCTCGCATCAAAACAATGATGCAGACACTTGTGTTCTTGAAATGCTGGAATCACATTGCACAACAAGGTCCTTATAAAGTTCAGATGTCACTGTACACCTTACAGGTCCATGGCGTGTCATTATCTCCAAGGAACACTGACTGAGAATGAAGGGGCTTGTGAAATCACACCACACACTCACAAAAGCTGGTTGCATTGGATGTTCCCGCACATGATTTGGGAGGACAACCCCATATGCGACAGTTCTGTGCGTTCAGAACCCCTTGCAGAGAAATGTGTGCTTCGTCCATCCAAAGAATATTCCCCAGCGAAAAGCCACTCATTTCCATGCATGCCAAAAACGAAGGCAAATTCACAGCGTTGTAGCCTATCTTGGGGCTTCTTTATCAGCACATTCTGAGCCTTATAGAGATACTATTGCAAAATGTGCCACAAAATCTTTTGAGCTGTTGACTGGGGGGGGGGGGGGCAGAGTCAGAGAGAGAGAGAGAGAGATAGATCCCGTGACAAATCTAGCACTTACTGCAGAATTTGAGGCATCTGCTGCATGGTTGGCTGTAACTAAAAGCAACTTGAACAACATCTGTGGAATCTGTTGCACTACTCAATTCACCTATTTATTAAAATTTCTTGATTGTACTCGTCAACACATTTATTGACATGGGGCCTTTTCTCAGTCATTTATTTCAATGATATTCCTGCAATGCAATGCTGCTGTTCTGATAAAACAACTTTACCACTCATGCAAGGCATTTCTTCTCAATAGGCACTTCGTTTCATATGGAAGGCTTAAATCATCTTTACTGGGTGTACATCCAAACAAGAAAAAATTCCTGGATTTCCCAGTCAGAAACGAGCTTTTTAGGGTGAAAAACGTTTTACCAGGTGGAAGTACATTTTTACATGTCAAAAGATGGTATCGTTTCCCTAGGAGCTATAAACCTTATCAATTCCTTGAATGGTTATGGATTTGTAAACCTGCATAGAACTTTCTGGCAGCTTAGGAATCTCAACCTAGCAAAAATCAAAGGGTTTTTGAAAGCTCTCTAATGAGTGGAAAATGTACACTACATATTTTCGTATCACGAAAGTATGAACACGAATTCCACCGATTATATCAAGGTAGCTTCCAAAGCACTGAAATAAAGATTGTGACGTGCTTTGGTCGGCCAAGCATAGCTCGTGTCACATGATCTCGCCATTGAACGACAGGAGATATTCAGATAATAGGAAACGTGATGTCAGCCAATAACAACATGAATGTTAAGCCGTGCAAACACACAAATGGAAGAAGTTAATGGTTTAAATTAATATACATCAGTACAACTACAGGACCAGCTGTTTTCATATATAATGTTGACTTTCGAAAAGTTATTGCTGTTTTCCCGAGGGTGTGGTTAGGCAGGACCCTACGAGCACCACCTTCAATTTTAGCAGCTCTATATTTCTGACAAACACGATTATAAATTTCACTGATGCGGACCGGATTACATGGCTGAATAAGTGTTCTGTAGAACACTTTGAATTTTCCCATAGTAAAGCCAGTTACATGTGAAATCGCTCAAGAACTTACTTCGCTCTTGTTTTTGAAAGGCAGCTATACTGTTTGCCAGCATTATTGCATAATCTGTACTCAATGAAAGAACTATAATAAATATGAAAGACTAAACTCGGAACTTGGAAATATATATGAAACGCAAGTGTGCCACCAAAATTTAAAATTATGGCATAAATGGCTGATCTTCTGGGGCCCCAAATTTTTCCACGTGGCTCGTCCTGAGCGTTAAGTCTTGAATGAGAATGTAATGCTCTGTGATTAGAAAAAAATAAAACATTTTGACATGCATCATCATCTTGCATAAAAGGAAATTTACTGTGGAAATAACGCTTCTGAAACCAACATTTGCGATATTTCACCAAGTCCTGTTAGAAATGTAACCAGTTGTGACGTCACTCATCAAAACGAGCCCAGGAATGACAGATATTGAAAGCAGTTTGTTGTTACAATATACTGCAGAATCTTCAACATTACTGTCAGCAGATGCCTGCGTATGCACTGCCTTTGTTGTTGCGAATGGCGCATTGTCTTTGCAACAGAAGATTTATTTTGGTGATATTCCCTCTTTTATGTTTTATTGCTGCTGTATTATTCTGCAGTGGCGGGCTAAAGTAAATTATTTTTATTAGTGTATCACTTCTTAGCAATCAGAATTACAAAAATTTAACTGACAAATAATATAATAAATTCCTGGAATTCTGAAAAATCCCTTGTCCAGAACTGATCAGATGAGAGTCCTTTTGTGTGGCTATATTAAAGACAATATAATCTGAGGAATGGATTATGCATGTCAGACTAAGCTCTTAGATATGGAAGACTGCTTACAATCAAATAGTAGTTTCAAGTACATTCTCACGGTCACAAACACACATTCCAATTTCACTTGGGCCTTACCTTTGAAAGTAAAGACAGGGAAGGAGGTTTGAGAGATTTCTGAACAATTGTTGCAGACAGGACTGAATCGACTGCCCAACAACCTTGAATCATATGATGGAAGTGAATTTTACGATAGACATTTCAAAGCAGAATTGGAATGATGTGGGATAAATCACTATTTAACATTCTCCCATTTGGAAACCAGTATTGCCAAATGGTTGGACAACCAAAAACCGAATGTGGAAGCAATATAATCTTCAAAATATGTGCAAATGGCTGAACATACAGCCACAAATCATTGACACATATAATCGCATCATCCACCACAGAATTTAGAAGAAACCTATTGATGTCACAAGCTAACTACACGAAAGCTTTGAACCCAATATGTTCCTCCCAGAGCAGGTCAAAAGATGTCGAGGGAACAGGGCATTGATGAAATGGCTTAGTTTTTCATCAAAGCTCAACAGCTGGGTGAACACTCGCAATTTGCTATGTAATACGAAAAGCAAACCTCAAACCATGCAACAGTGTGACATGAGTCTCGAGAATCTGCCATCAGAAGTTTGTATCTCTAGATACAATTTCTGTGGAGCTGGAACAAAATTGAAATGGCACCTAGTTTATGGTGATAAGGGCTTTAATGCATTGGACAATGTATGCAAAGAGCACATCATCGCCTACACTACAAATAATGATCACCATATTGCAGACCAAACATTCATTGATAAGGTTGTGCAGGTATGTCAAGGGACAGATATTCATGTAGCACAATGTATTTCTACATATATCGTTGATAAGGCAATGTTTGCTCAAACTTAAATTGGGTACCAGACTAACCTTCAAGCAATATTGAATGCAGCTCACTGCATACTAAAGAAGAAGAAAAACCTATGCGATGTTTAAAAAATTGGTGACAGCGGTAAAAGGTGCCTTGAGGCAGAAAGAAGGAAGGAAACGACATGTTAAAGAGGCCAGATTCCTACCAATACCAAAGACATCTGATGGAATAATTCTATTTCTGACACCTACTTTTGCTGGGCTGTCAGCCACTGGTTTCATTAGCTATGAGAGCTGATACCATATTTCGAGCAGTACAGAACGCCCGAAAAAGCGAAGAGTAACTACAAACAGCTAAAAAGCATATGACCATGGAGGCCATCGCTATAGGCAAAGGCCTACATTTACAATAAAGGAAATGGCTTGGGTTGTACATTTAAAAAAGGCCCATAGCAATGGTACTGGAAAGAAGGATTAAAAACATAGATCTGCTTAAACTTGTCAGAAAATTTAAAATCATGAGATTTTACAGCGTGTTTATGTAGGATACATTGCCTGAGACAATGTGGAAATCCAAGAAACGTGGAACTGTCAAATTAGGTGTTTGGGGTATGGAGCTCTTGGTAATTTAAGGCCACCTGAAGAATTGTATTGTCACTTCACCAATATGAACCAGCTGTTGTACAATGTTCGACGCTACCATGACTTCAATTCATACTTCTGAGAATATTAATGCATGATACTTTTCCTGAAAATTGCATAAAACAAGCAGTATGCAAGTCTCGACATTATTTGAAGCTTCGATGTAATTATGTTCACTCTAATCCTAATTGGTCTAAATTGAAAGCAAACAACTTTCATGCAATATATGAGCAGGGGGTAGTGATACACAGTATTGACCAGTCTGGAAACACACAAAAGCACAGCTAACGTCACTGAACTAATAAAAAATTCCATCTAGGGAATGGGGAAGTTGTGGCAATACCTCCTAGCTCTTGCGACATTGACACTTCATATGCATACTTGAAACGTTTTGTTAAAGGGTTTCAGATACATGCATACCTTAATATGTTTAAATCAGAGATAAAAAGAAAACATGTTGTGGACTTCAGTCACAAATAATCAATATCATGGCTACTAGGTTTCTCAAAGGGACAAGTGATGGTGCATAATAGTGATAAAATTTCAATTATCAACTGGTGGCCATACTGCCAGTCAGTACAATTCGTGTAGAGTGTAATATTGCAACGAATTTTGTATCATGATGACAGATTAGTCCGTACTACTTATGCAATTTTTCCTACAGTGGGTCGTGAAGTGAAGAAAATGAAGTCCATAATGAACATAGGCTGCTACATGAAGCCAAGCTGGCGACGGGTTCACAACGATCAGGAATGTTGCAGGTATCATGAAGTTAAGCTGCCGAAGCAGAAGCCAGAAGTGAACTCCAGGAGGTAACAGAAGAATAGTGTGCCCCACACTGGCAGGCAAGTGAGTCACTGAATAAGAGGGAATAGGACGAATGGCCAGGTGTGAAAGAGAAACGGCATGCTTATCCACTGAGGAGGACATCATCATGCCAGTATGACTAGTAGTTCAGCATCTTCTGCACAAACACTCAACTGGGCTGGTGAAAAAGCCGCTAGTGGCGAAACGTATTCCATGATGGTGGAGTGTGTTAAGACAGCATGTGATGGACAGAGATGCAGAGGAATGAACTAAACACCCACAGTCCAGTTACGAATGGACATGGGATTAAAAAAAAATGGAGGAGGGTGGCCTGATTCGCTCCCCTGGAACTACCACTTAGAAGATGTAGGACACTGAGGGATTGAGTACTGTGTGCAGCCAAGTAAGATACATGGGAGGACCAAGGAAGATTCCTATCAGACATGAGTCATACAAAGGGTTTTGGCAGTGGAAAAGTGAAAGCCACTGCCCATGCTTCACGAAAAAAGATGATAGAACGACGCTGAAGACGCCGCTCAAGGAGGCAAGTTGATGTAGAACTGCAACAGATTGTATGATCTTTGACGAAAAGGGAGCTGAGATGCCTGGTGGGAGAGTACATAACATGGTTAATGGGTACAGCAAAGACAATGATACTCAGTACGAGCATTCAGGCATCCCTTTTCCTGGATAAATATGTCTGACAAAGGCAAACCACATAAACCCTGAGAAAAAATAGTCTTTCAAAACTTCCTCTAGTAAATGGGGCAGATGGCCTCTGAAGCCCGAGATGTATAAACTACAGAGGATACCAGCCCTTCACCAGATTTATCAGGACAACGGTTCAAAATGTGGAGAGCAGATCTCCTCAAGCGAATCACATTGCTGCATGCCTCAGTCCACCAGGGACCAGGGCATGCTACAATGAACTTTAAGTGCACAATATAGAACATTCTGCAGCGATAAGGATAACATTTGGAAAATACTTTACCTCGTCATCACAGCTGTGTAAGGTTCATGAGGGGGGAGTAAAGCTGCCAATTGGCCTTAGAAAGCTGCCAATTGGCCTTAGAAAGCTGCCAATTGGATTTGCACTCAGGTGGGGTAGTAGTCAGCAAATGGATAGCACACAGAAAGTCATCACTTGAGTATGTGTCAGAGGGAACAGGCCATTCAAGGTGACCAGCGATCTGGACAGTGCAGAACAAGAGGTCCAAATGGTAATAAATGTGCATTGAATCTGAAGGGAACATGAGAACTCCAATAGTGTGAGAGATTATTCTGAAGCTCAGCTAAGTGGGAACCTTTTGGACAGGTTCTCCAAGAGCCCCAAAGCAGATGGTGGGCATTTAAGTTGCCACGCAGCAAAAAGGAGTGGGGGAGCTGACCAGTGAGCTGGAGTAGTTCCGACATGGTAACAGCAAATAATGGCGGGGTGTAGACATTAAAAAGAGAAAAGATGGAATGAGGAAGGAAAATGCAGACTGCAACAGTTAGTAGTTAAGTGTTCAATGAGATCAATGACCAGCATGGCTCCCCCATGAGGTGGAGTGCTGTCATTGGGGGAAAGGTTACATAGGACCAGAAGGAAACATGAGAGGTCAAAGGGGTTGTGAGGACAATTTGTTTTTTTGGTAGCAGAAAACAAGAGGACGCTGCAATTCCAAGAGCAGCTGTAATTTCTCCGCGTTGGATCCATTGGAGAAGAGTCATAATGGGGATTGGGGAGGAGGGAACAAATGAAGGTTAGTCACCTTCGTGGCTGCTGAATGCCAGCCTTCAAAAATTCACTGCTACAGGGGGCAGAGGCTCGAGAATCCTATTACAGGAGATCTACAAACATATTGGCATTCTCCCTGGGTCAGCCTGTGAATTTCATGGCAGAAAATCGGTAGGCACTGGGCACCAGCAAAATGGAGCTCAGCCGGATGAGCGTATATGTGCCAACACAACTGAAGAGGATCTCCATGTCATGGAAGGAGAAGACCGTTTGAGTTCTAGGAACTTTCTAGTTGGCAGATGAAGACTGTTTTTAGCTGTAGAAAGTCTTTGCGGGAGTATTGCTTTTGTCCTTTCAGCCTGACTGTTGT
This sequence comes from Schistocerca nitens, assembly GCF_023898315.1. Lineage (NCBI taxonomy): Eukaryota > Metazoa > Arthropoda > Insecta > Orthoptera > Acrididae > Schistocerca > Schistocerca nitens. Next base: position 24,300,489 of record NC_064624.1, on the reverse strand, counting down.
GTAGCAGGTGATTTCGCAACCAGGGGCAATGATTTGATGGCTTGTTGCACAGTTGTAGGAGGAGATGAGGATGCTACTGTGACCTGGGTGATTTTACTACTAAAATACTGAACTTGAGGTTGCAAGTCTGGGTGGGTATATCCTCCGTTACACATGGCATATTCAAAATGGTACTGTAAATGCCAGATGGTAAAATGTACAGATTTCGACTAGCTAACAACTGCAAGTGACAGGGTGGGGTTTGATGTCCTTCACTCAGATGTCCTGGATGGCTCGCTCATTAAGACACATGGACATTCATGGGATTACAATTGATACAACAGAGAGGAGGGAAACAGTTGCCCTCATGAGAATCTCTGCCAAGAGTAACACATTTGGCCATTTTTTGACAGGATATGTGTTTTATTGTAATATTGACCCTTGTAGGAACTTATCTGGTTCGGAATGTATGGTTGGACCGTGATGACTTCATACCTTAACTTAGCAAACGGTACAAAAAAGGTGTATGAGGGCATTAATTTTTCATCCATCTTTTTCATTACTCAATGGGCTACAGTGATCCCATGATTAGAGAGACAATCGTGGATTTCTCCCTTGGTGAGGTTATCTAGCATCAGAATGTAAGGAACGCCATGTGAAGAGTTCAGTGTATGCTGGTCCTCAACACGAACAGGGTACCTCTGGAGGAGTAATGCTGTAAGCACTTGTTGTGCTTGAAAATCACAATACGTCTTCAAAAGCGAAGTTGCATTAGATAAATGAGACAAGAATTTCACAGAGCCTGCAACTGCAACAACACCTTTCAGAGCAAAGGACTGACCACCTGTGGTACATGATACCATGAGGAACTGATGTGCAGCTGGGAGGGCCTTCAAATCTTTAGCCTCATTCTGTTTACATTTAGGAGACACGCAGCAAGATGGTGATTGAGTCGCTGCAAAAAAAGACCCCATGACTGCCAACATCCCCAATGGCATGCTCCTTCCAAATGAGGGCCCCCCCTCAGAGGCGGATTCACCCACCATAAATGACTGTTTGCACCTGAGGTCATACCTCCTGACAGAGGGACCAACTGGCATTTGGGAAGGTAACAGCTTAGGTAGTCACCTCTTTCTGGGCCTGGCCTGTATCAGAGGGTATGTGCAAACCCTCTCCTTTGACCCGGAGCTGGGAATTTGCATTACCTTGTCACCTGTAATGCGTCTAATGAATGGGCTAGCATTCAGGAACACATTGGGACGAAGCAGAAACAAAGAGAATCAGGGTTCACCAGTTAAGTCTTCACGACCTTACTGAAACTGCCACCAGCTACTTACAGTTCTTCTTGATGGAGTCCCATAAACTTTCACCACTACAAGCTTGTGTGTTTCATGAGCACCACTTCGGCACAGCATTGAAAGAGCTGTTCAACACCACATTCATTAACCTGGAAGGGTGGGAATCGGCTCCAATTTTTGGAAACATAGCCACTTGCAATTTCTTCTTACTTGTTCTACTGCAATATGACATTATCTTGTGCCCATCAAGATGAATCTGTTGATTTTCAGTGATTTTCATGTGGTGTTCTGCATTGAGCAAAATACAGCTCCTGACATTCCACCTGAACTTTTATTTTCTTGTATGGATATTAGACGTTCACTCTATTTAGGAACAGTCACATAATGGTTGTTGCAAAGAATAGCATTAATGAATAATTGCAGTAGTGCATTTTATATCTGAAGTGCTCTCACAATTAATAAATAAAAATTTATATTTCTCAAAAAGTTCCACAATGAATTATGTAAACTTACCTTGCACTATCAGATGCGTATCTTGTTGAGGTTTCCACCTGAAATATTTGAAGAAATGGCCAGTGATTTACAACTGATGAGACAGTAAGTAAGTAGAATTTTATTAATGCCCACCAACATGTGATTGGTCCAAACAATGGTGTAGGTGAGGCTTGAAAATATAATTAAAGAGGTCATAATCAACTGTTGCACTTAATGAAATAGAATGTTAGTAAGAATTAACTCTCCATTTTCTCACTTTGTCTTCAGTACTGTAAGTAACTACACAAGCCAGTAATTTGGCTGTAGCCATACTGCCTACTAGACACTTTAGAAAGAAAAGAGAACAAATACATCTTTAATCTGTCATGCACTTACACCTTGTGTAAAATTTTCGTTCACTTTTTTCATTATGAAAACTGCTGTTCACTGACAGATGAATCAATCATCATAAGTGACACATTTGCGCCTTTGTGCTCTGGGCAGTGCAGACGAACTTGCAGAAATGAGGAGTGACTTGTAAACCCAACCCTAAGTTCACACCTAAAACTACATACATGCTTGGACCATTAAATATACAAACATTAATAAATACTGAAAACTCAAAATGCTTTCAGACATGTAAATAAACAACAAGTTAAAAGCGGCATTACAAAATAACACATACACAGATGAAGAAATACCAATATCAGAGAACTGTAGATTTTTCACAGACAACACAGGGAAGAAATTCATGAAACTACTCCAGAACTAGTATCTGCATTCATAAATGGCAAATCTATGTTATAGTCAGTACCAAATTTTTCATTACTACCTAAAAAACGCTCTGTGCAATAATTCAATATTTAGATGAGAGGTACATAATAATTAATGTACATGCACCAATAAATCAGGATAACAAGAACAATGCAGAACGTAAAACAGTCCTGAGGACAATGTTGAGAAGAATCTGATGAAGTGCCAGTGGAAAACATAAAAATTTTACTGAATTTTTATCCTCACACTGGTACAGAATGGAGAGGAGAACATTTTCTGCCTAAACTGCTATTAAATGTATTTATTCACAACTGGAATGCTCAAGTCACAGCTTACTATGAACTACATCAAAGTTATTAAATGTCATGCCTCGTGCTTGGGGAGTGAATATTAAGACGTGCACATTGACATGACTCTGATAGAAATTAGTACATGAAGTACTACCATTGTCTAAGCATACAGATTATGAAGACTCCCATATTGTAATGAATATGGAATTTGTAAACATGGTTTACACAAGGAAAGTATTACCTCAAAAGGAATTATAAAGGATTCAGACATCACACTGAGCTACCACCGCTTGAAAATCGTACAGCTGCCGAATTAATTTTGAATAAATACATTCTGCAACAGTCCAGGGAAAAATGTTTTCATTTATAAACGTCTGCCTGACTGTGGATGTAAGAAAAAAGGAAAAATGGTAAGAAAAAGACATTTAGCTAAATAGTTGGCAAATCACAAAACCACTAAAATGATATGAGGTCGACAATAATATGATTTGAGAATATCTGACAGCTTATGTGCCAATAACAAAGCACAATTCCAAGAACATGATAAATTTCATAGTGAGACATACACTCCTGGAAATGGAAAAAAGAACACATTGACACCGGTGTGTCAGACCCACCATACTTGCTCCGGACACTGCGAGAGGGCTGTACAAGCAATGATCACACGCACGGCACAGCGGACACACCAGGAACCGCGGTGTTGGCCGTCGAATGGCGCTAGCTGCGCAGCATTTGTGCACCGCCGCCGTCAGTGTCAGCCAGTTTGCCGTGGCATACGGAGCTCCATCGCAGTCTTTAACACTGGTAGCATGCCGCGACAGCGTGGACGTGAACCGTATGTGCAGTTGACGGACTTTGAGCGAGGGCGTATAGTGGGCATGCGGGAGGCCGGGTGGACGTACCGCCGAATTGCTCAACACGTGGGGCGTGAGGTCTCCACAGTACAACGATGTTGTCGCCAGTGGTCGGCGGAAGGTGCACATGCCCGTCGACCTGGACCGGACCGCAGCGATGCACGGATGCACGCCAAGACCGTAGGATCCTACGCAGTGCCGTAGGAGACCGCACCGCCACTTCCCAGCAAATTAGGGACACTGTTGCTCCTGGGGTATCGGCAAGGACCATTCGCAACCGTCTCCATGAAGCTGGGCTACGGTCCCGCACACCGTTAGGCCGTCTTCTGCTCACGCCCCAACATCGTGCAGCCCGCCTCCAGTGGTGTCGCGACAGGCGTGAATGGAGGGACGAATGGAGACGTGTCGTCTTCAGCGATGAGAGTCGCTTCTGCCTTGGTGCCAATGATGGTCGTATGCGTGTTTGGCGCCGTGCAGGTGAGCGCCACAATCAGGGCTGCATACGACCGAGGCACACAGGGCCAACACCCGGCATCATGGTGTGGGGAGCGATCTCCTACACTGGCCGTACACCACTGGTGATCGTCGAAGGGACACTGAATAGTGCACGGTACATCCAAACCGTCATCGAACCCATCGTTCTACCATTCCTAGACCGGCAAGGGAACTTGCTGTTCCAACAGGACAATGCACGTCCGCATGTATCCCGTGCCACCCAACGTGCTCTAGAAGGTGTAAGTCAACTACCCTGGCCAGCAAGATCTCCGGATCTGTCCCCCATTGAGCATGTTTGGGACTGGATGAAGCGTCGTCTCACGCGGTCTGCACGTCCAGCACGAACGCTGGTCCAACTGAGGCGCCAGGTGGAAATGGCATGGCAAGCCGTTCCACAGGACTACATCCAGCATCTCTACGATGGTCTCCATGGGAGAATAGCAGCCTGCATTGCTGCGAAAGGTGGATATACACTGTACTAGTGCCGACATTGTGCATGCTCTGTTGCCTGTGTCTATGTGCCTGTGGTTCTGTCAGTGTGATCATGTGTGAATAAAGTTTCCCCTTCCTGGGACAATGAATTCACGGTGTTCTTATTTCGATTTCCAGGAGTGTAGATACATGTTGAAATTGACCATTACCACAGAATAATAAAAGTACGATTCCTGGCCTAGAATGACTCATAACCATGTTCACAGAAGATTCAAAGAAATTCCATGAAAAGTTCAAGGAGACAACAATGGCAGAAATTCTAAAATACAAGATATATCAGGGATGGCTGAAGACAGGATGGTCCTGTGAACGGCAGATTGATAAAGGAAAATTTTAGATGGCTTACAACTATAAAGCACGACTACTTTAATTCAAAATTCTCAAAGAATCTGAAATGCAGAAGACAACACAAGTCTTCTTAAAAGAACTTCAACCTCATTTGATATAAGAAGAGACTTCAGCCAAGGCAATGGACTAACTCCATTCTTCTTTCAGACCATACTTGAAAAAGTGATCACTGAACAGATGGAGCAGTTGTCAGAATCTAATACCAGAAGTTGAATACTACTTGGATAGAAAATGGATAATGTCAAAATTAATTGTTCAACTTTTCTAGATAATTTAGCAACACTGACTATAGAGAAAGCACGAAACAGAGAGAAAGAAAAACAGCACGAAAAGCATGACTACAACATCCCAATCCAATACGAAGTATGGGAGTATCAGCAAGAGACAAATGAAAGGAATTTTGAGAAGTCATGGTGGGGAAAATGGAGCCACAAGAGGAAGACTATGAAAGATGAACTTTGCATTTCTGCTAACAGAAGATGTTTATAGTAAAAATTCATCTCCAAAACTGCAGAACCTCCAACTTGCAAGGCAGTCATTTGGCCAAAATACACATCTGCTTCACAATCACTAATTTCAGATTCAACAAAAGATAATGAAAATTAAGAAAAAAGGAAAGATGTTAGGAAACAGAACACCAGTTCAAACATTTAAATTAAGAAACAATACACAAGTACAAATAAATAAGAAAAAACTACAGACAAAATTTGGAAAAGAAGGGTAATGAGTCTTAGCATACTGAAAAGAAAAACTGTGCATCAGTGATAAATATTTTTTATTTAGAAAAAGAACTCACGGGCTTACAGAAGTGCACAAAGACCTACAAGAAACTTGTATAAATAAGCATGAAATTAAAAACCAAACCAAACCAAACCAAATACAAAAACAGAATTGAATCTATAAATTCTCCACAACAAAATATTTCCAAAAAGACAAGATAGAAAGTGGACATTGTGTGAGTGGCAAGACATAAGCATACAGATGAAGCTGTAGCATAAAGAAATGTAAAACCTTAGCTGGCCTGTATTGGAGCAGATCAAAAAAATTTTTGTTCCACATTTGCAGTACCTACTCAGTAAATCATAGTGATGGTATATGTACTGCAAACTAATTACAGCAAGGTGGTCAAAGAATCTCTGCAAATATGCAGATAACAGTATTTGGAGTGTTTTGTTAGGTTACAGCAGTGTTCAGAAATATTTTTCAATTGCATTACTGCTTGCGTGCAGTCACAAAAAAGCAACACATGTAGATGTCACTCAATCAAGAGCTTCATGCTGCTGTGGTTACATATCTAGTGAACGAGCAAGATCATAAAACAACAATATAAGTATATATTCCTTTAGCTCGAAAGTATGTAACTTGCCTTGATGGTATGGTATTCATGAACTACTATGACTCAGGTATTCACTCAGTGATTGTTTACTTGTAGAGAACTAGAAGTATAGCAAGAACACTTGCTTGATGTGAGACAAGCTGTTTTGCATGTGTTCACGATTGGGAGGTAGCAGTGTAGTACTGCTGTAGAGTGTTGCATACCAATACCACTAACAAGTGTGCACAGTCAATGTCAAGAACAGTAAATAACAGTAAGTAACAGTAACCAGTAAGCCAAGATCAGGTCTTCCTTGAAGCAGAGTGAGGAGGAAGGACAGAATGATTTTTAAGCAATCAGTGGTGTTGCTCCAAGAGAAACATCTCAACAAATCAGGGGTGATCTGAAGCAACATAATGGACTGAGCCAACACACATCTACTGTAAGAAGTCACTTGGTAACAGGTGATTTACATGATCAATGACATAAACCCACTCCTAAAATCAGAAAATAGTGACAGGATAGCGTTTGCAAGGTAACCCCAAACTTTGAGTGACAAAGATGAGTCTGCGGTTTTGTGGAGTGACAAAAATTAATTTACCGTATTTATTATCTGATGGTTTGCAGTATACAGGGTGAGTCACTAACTACTGTCACCATGAGTAACTCCAAAAGTATGATAGGATATGAAAAGTTTGTGGGACAAAAGTATGATAGGATTGAAAAGTTTGTGGGACAAAAGTATGATAGGATATGAAAAGTTTGTGGGACAAAAGTTGCATGGTATAACAGGGGCCATAATATGAGGTTAGTTTTTTGTTGCTGGAGAGATATAAAGGTCAACTTCCTAAAGGTATTTCTTCCAGTAACAGACAATGTTTATTGCAGGAATAGGGTGTAATTCCTACCATTAACACTACCTTCGATGATATAGGGGGCTATAATTCTGTCCTACAGAATCCCACAATATTCAATCACTGACCACAGTTTTTGGTGTGCAACTTGCAGCAACCAACATGGATGCCAATAATGCATGTTATGCAAATTAACATTTTCATGGTTCATGAATGTAGCCTCATCACTAAATAAAATTAAATTAATAAATGTGTAATCCCTCTGAATCTGATATTGAGCCCATCAGTAGAATTTAATGTGACGTATACAATCCGTACCATTTAATTCTTGGTGGAGACCGGTATGGTAAGGATGATGTATATGGCAATACACAACATGAACAACACTACTCTCGCTCATGTCCGATTCCCTTGCGATTTGATGCAAACTAGCAAAAGGATCTGTAACTACAGTGCAACAGTACCAGCTCTCACTGAATTTCGTTGGCATTCTCCATAAATGAGAAGCATATCAGCTTGCTCTTTGAAGGAATACATCATTCACATTCGTTTGATTTGACATACTAGTCTTACTGTTCCTGTTAGTGTTGTATTGCAAGACTATCGAATGGTGTTTACATGTCAATTGCACATTTGATGGATATGCCCTATTTGGCAAATATTTACTATTTACATGAGATATATGAGAGAATTGCAAGAGCACATGCCTCGATAAGTACTGATGTGGTAAGGAATACGACTCAATTCATATTAAGAAGATTGCAGCACTGCACTGATACCAATTGTCATCACTACAAACTACTCCTGTAAATGGACGTCCATGCCGCCTTTTTGTCTTTGTTGATCTTCGAAGACCTTATTGTTGCACATCATTAAAAAAAAATATATATAGAAGTTGACACTCATATATCTGACGCGACCCCATCTAGCAACAAAACAGAAATGTCATATTATGGCCCCCATTGTCCCATGCAACATTTGTCCCACAAACTTTTCAGCTAATCTCATACTCTCAGAGTTACTCTAGCCGGTAATAGTTACTCACCCTGTATGTTGTTGTTGTGGTCTTCAGTCCTCAGACTGAAGCTCTCCATGCTACTCTATCCTGTGCAAGCTGCTTCATCTCCCAGTACCTACTGCAACCTACATCCTTCTGAATCTGCTTAGTGTATTCATCTCTTGGTCTCCCTCTACGATTTTTACCCTCCACATTGCCCTCCAATACTAAATTGGTGATCACTTGATGCCTCAGACAATGTCCTACCAAGCAATCCCTTCTTCTAGTCAAGTTGTGCCACAAACTTCTCTTCTCCCCAATCCTATTCAGTACTTCCTCATTAGTTATGTGATCTACCCATCTAATCTTGAACAATCTTCTGTAGCACCACATTTCGAAAGCTTCTATTCTCTTCCTGTCCAAACTATTTATCGTCCATGTTTCATTTTCAAACATGGCTATACTCCATATGAATACTTTCAGAAACGACTTCCTGACACTTAAATCTATACTCGATGTTAACAAATTACTCTTCTTCAGACACGCTTTTCTTGCCATTGCCAGTCTACATTTCATATCCTCTTTACTTCGACCATCATTAGTTATTTTGCTCCCCAAATAGCAAAACTGCTTTACTACCTTAAATGTATCATTTCCTAATCTAATTCTGGCAGCATCACCCAACTTAATTCGACTACATTCCATTGTTCTCGTTTTGCTTTTGTTGATGTTCATCTTATATCCTCCTTTCAAGACACTATCCATTCCGTTCAACTGCTCTTCCAAGTCCTTTGCTGCCTGACAAAATTACTATGTCATTGGCGAACCTCAAAGCTTTTATTTCTTCTCCATGGATTTTAATACCTACTCCGAATTTTTCTTTTGTTTCCTTCACAGCCTGCTCAATATACAACCACTATTTCCCTTTCATGCCCCTTGACTCTTATAACTGCCATCTGGTTTCTGTACAAATTGTAAATAGCCTTTCGCTCCCTGTATATTACCCCTCCCACCTTCAGAATTTGAAAGAGAGTATTCCAGTTAACATTGTCAAAAGCTTTCTCTAAGTCTACAAATGCTAGAAACATAGATTTGCCTTTTCTTAATCTTTCTTCTAAGATAAGTCGTAAGGTTAGTATTGCCTCACATGTTCCAACATTTCTACAGAATCCAAACTGATCTTCCCCGAGGTCTGCTTCTACTAGTTTTTCCATTCGTCTGTAAAGAATTCGCATTAGTATTTTGCAGCTGTGGCTTATTAAACTGATTGTTCGGTAATTTTCACATCTGTCAACACCTGCTTTCTTTGGGATTGGAGTTGTTATATTCTTCTTGAAGTCTGAGGGTATTTCGCCTGTCTCATACATCTTGCTCACCAGATGGTAGAGTTTTGTCAGGACTGGCTCTCCCAAGGCCGTCAGTAGTTCTAATGGAATGTTGTCTACTACGGGGGCCTTGTTTCGACTCAGGTCTTTCAGTGCTCTGTCAAACTCTCCACCCAGTATCGTATCTCCCATTTCATCTTCATCTACATCCTGTTTCATTTCCATATCATTGTCCTCAAGTACACCGCCCTTGTATAGACCCTCTATATACTCCTTCCAGCTTTCTGCTTTCCCTTCTTTGCTTAGAACTGGGTTTCCAGCTGAGCTCTTGATATTCAGACAAGTGGTTATCTTATCTCCAAAGGCCTTTTTAATTTTCCTGTAGGCAGTATCTATCATACTCCTAGTGAGATAAGCCTCTACATCCTTACATTTGTCCTCTACTCATCCCTGCTTAGCCATTTTGCACTTCCTGGCGATCTCATTTGAGACGTCTGTATTCCTTTTTGCCTGCTTCATTTACTGCATTTTTATATTTTCTGCTTTCATCAATTAAATTCAATATATTTTCTGTTACCCAAGGATTTCTACTAGCCCTCGTCTTTTTACCTGCTTGATCCTCTGCTGCTTTCACTACTGCATCCCTCAAAGCTACCCATTCTTCTCACCCTGTATACATAACAAAAAAGCTAAAGGGTCACCTTAATTTACAAGCAGTTTTTAAGGAAAGTACATTTTTACCATTTTTTTTATTAGATTGCAGTCAGGCTAAAAATTTCTTAGTTTATAAAACTAAAATGAATTTAAAATCACTGATATTCATTATCTGAAATTTCCTCTTTCCTCAGCATCGTTGTCCACTTTATATATATATATATATATATATATATATATATATATATAAAGATGGTCTTAACTACCACTGAGAATATTATTTATGCTGCCCTTCTTGAAAGATTTAACTATGATGTTTTCTGTCACTCCAGATCATGACTGCTTTATTGACTGACACACTTGTTTGTTAGTAGATCATTTTAAGAACTCCCTTTGGCATGAATTCATGTTGAGCTTAATGCATCATCCATTTGTTCCATTCCTTTTCAATATACACTTTAAATACACTGAAGTGCTACAGAAACTGGTATAAGCATGTGTATTCAAAGACAGAGAAATGTAAACAAACAGAATATGATCACTGCAGTCGACAATGCCTATGTAAGACAACAAGTGTCTGACACAGATGTTGCATCAGTTACTACTACAACAATGGTAGGTAATTAAGATTTAACTGATACTTCCTGGAAGATTAAAACTGTGTGCCAGGCCGAGACTCGAAGTTGGGACCTTTGCCTGGTAGAGCAATTGCCCGCGAAAGGCGAAGGTCCCGAGTTCAAGTCTCGGTGCGGCACACAGTTTTAATCTGCTAGGAAGTTTCATATCAGCGCACACCCTGCTGCAGAGTGAAAATCTCATTCTGGAAACATCCCCAAGGCTGTAGTTAAGCCATGTCTCCGCAATATACTTTCTTTCAGGAGTGCTAGTTCTGCAAGGTTCGCAGGAGAGCTTCTGTAAAGTTTGTAAGGTAGGAGGCGAGGTACTGGCAGAAGTGAAGTTGTGAGGACAGGGCGTGAGTCGTGCTTGGGTAGCTCAGTTGGTAGAGCAATTTCCCGCGAAAGGCAAAGGTCCTGAGTTCGAGTCTCAGTCCGGCACATAGTTTTAATCTGCTAGGTAGTTTCATATCAGTGCACACTCCGCTGCAGAATGAAAATCGCATTCAAGATTTAACTGAGTCGGAATGTGGTGTTATAGCCAAAGCATGAGCGATGGGACACATCATTTCTGAGGTAGCAATGAAGTGTGGATCTTACCCTACGACCATTTCATTACAGTGAATATCAGGAATCCATTAAAATATAAAATTTCTGCCATTGCTGTGGCCAGAAAAATATAATGCATGAATTAAACCAAGAAAAAATGAAGAAAATCACTCAACATGCTGCAGGATTCAATGCTGGGCCATCAGAAAGTATCAGCGTGCAAACCATTCAACAAAACATCACTGATATTGGCTTTTGGAGCTGAAGGTCCACTCGTACACTGTTGATGACTGCGCGACACAAAGCATTGTGTGTTCCATTGGCACATCAATACCGACACTGGACTGTTGATGACTGGAAATATGTTGCTTGGTCAGATGGGTCTCGTTTCAAATTGTATTGAGCAGATGGATTTGTACGGGTATGGAGACAGCGTCATGAATCCATGTTCGAGCTGGTGGAGGCTCTGTAATGGTGTGGGGCATGTGCTGGAGTCATATGGGACATCTGATACATCTAGAGACGACTCTGACAGGTCACAGGCACATTAGCATCCTGTCTGATTATCTGCATCCATTGTGCATTCTGGCGGACTTGGGTAATTCCAGCAGGAAAATGTGTCACACCACATGTCCAGAATTGCTACAGAGTGGCTCCATAAACACTCTTCTGAGAAACACTTCTGCTGGCCACCAAATTCCCCCGACATTAACATTATTGATCGTATCTGGGATGTCTCGCAACATGCTCTTCAGAAAATATCTCCACTCCCTTGTACTCTTTCTGATTTTTGGTCAGCCCTGCAAGATTCATGGTGTGAATTCTCCCCCAGCACTACTTCAGACATTAGCTGAGTCCATGACATGTTGTGTTGTGGCACTTCTGCATGTTCACTAGGGCCCTACATGATATTAGGCAGGTGTACCAGCTTCTATGGCTCTTCAGTGTAGTGTATTTGTCAAGACATCAAGGAGTTGCTATTGTGAATAAGTCATCCTGCACTAACCTCAAGCTCTGTATTTAACTGTCCCAATTTGTCTTTAACAGAATTTTACAAATGACAATTAAAGTGATCTAGCACATGAAGAAAACTCTTCTCCAATTAAGTGACTTTCCTTCACTTCAACACTGTTATTAAATAATTTCATACCGGCTTCATCCATCCAATCCTTGTCACGTATGTGAACAACACCTGGCAGTATTTGGTTGGTTGGTTTGTGGTATTAAAGGGACCAGACTGCTACAGTCATTGGTCCCTTTTTCCAAAACTTAAAAACACCTACACAGAATAAAAACGAACAATGGACATGACAACAGACGACATTGGACGAGAAAGACGCAGACAGAGACCCGACAAAAGGAATTAAAATCACACAGAGTGTGACAGTGGTTGGCCGACCAGAGAGAGAAAAAAGGAAAAGCCAACCACCTAGAAACACACCAAAAAATAATCCAGTCTAAAATCGTAGGCCAAAGGCCAGACTTATAACAAGAAATGACAAACACTCAAATTAAGTGATTAAAACCCCCTGCCCGATTAAAACGCAGAACTAAGCCTGCCATGACAGTGTCATCTGTTAAAAGGGCAGGGAGTGTATCAGGCAGCGCAAATGTCTGCTGGAGCACAGCTAAAACAGGACAGGCCAACAAAATGTGGACCACCGTCAAAGCCGCCCTGCAGCGACAGAGGCGGGTCCTCACGACTCAGTAAATATCTGTGTCAGCCAGGTGTGGCCAATGCGGAGCCGACAAAGGACAACTGAGTCCCTGCAAATGGCTCGCATGGATGACCGCCACACAGTCATCCTCTCCTTGACAGCACAGAGTTTATTAGGTGTGGTCAGGTCGCGCCATTCAGCGTCCCAAAGCGCGAAAACTTTGCGGCGTAAGACTGCTCGCAAATCCGTCTCCGGGAGGCCAACGTCCAGAGGTGGTTCACTGGTGGCCTGTTTGGCCAGGCGGTCAGCATGTTCATTGCCCGGGATGCCGAAATGACCAGGGGTCCACACAAAGACCACAGAGTGCCCGCAACGGGCAAGAGTATGGAGGGACCCCTGGACAGCCATCACCAGACGAGAGCGAGGGAAACACTGGTTGATAGCTCATAAACCGCTCAGGGAGTCACTACAGATAACGAAGGACTCACCTGAGCAGGAGTGGATATACTCTAGGGCATGAAAGATGGCGACCAGCTCAGCAGTGAAAACATTGCAGCCAGCCGGCAATGAGCGTTGTTTGTAATGGTCCCCTAGAGTGAGAGCATAACTGACATGACCAGCCACCATCAAACCGTCAGTGTAAACAACGCCAGAGCTCTGATACTTGGCAAGGATGGAAAGAAAGTGGCGGCAGAAGGCCTCTGAAGGGACTGAGTCCTTCGGGCCCTGTGCCAATTTGAGCTGAAGGCAAGGGCAGGGCACACACCACGGGGGTGTACGCAGGGGGGCCCGGAAAGGAGGTGGAAGAGGGAAAACCTCAAGCCTGGAGAGAAGCTCTCTGATGTGGACCGCGATCGTAGAACCTGACTGGGGCCGACGTTCTGGGAGATGGACAACCGACTGAGGAAACAGGAGATGATAATTAGGATGCCTGGGCAAGCTACAAACATGTGTAGCATAAGCGGGCAGTAAATGTTGGCGCCGTGATCACAGTGGAGGGACACCTGCCTCCATTAATAGGCTGTTCACAGGGCTGGTCCGGAAAGCTCCAGTGGCAAGTCGGATCCTGCTGTGAAGGATTGGGTCCAGCCCCTGCAATGCATAAGGGGACGCTGAACCATAAGCCAGGCTCCCAAAACCCAGACGGGACTGGATTAACGCCTGGTAGCGGTTTGCAATTATGTCGGAGTCAGTACAAACTGCTCCATTCAGTGACAGCGCAAGGACGCTGACAGGGGTCCAATAGCCATAGAGGCGCCTCACCTTGGCCCAAACCTGCGATGGAGAGAGATATGGAGACCAATGGTGGAGACATACCGTTCCCAGCACTCCTGCTTGTGTTGGTGAATGATGCGGCGTGCCCTCGCATGGAGCCGTTTAAAAGCGATGATGTTCTTTAATGAGGGTTGCCGCTTGTGACACTGGAGGGCCTGCCTGCAATCTTTAATCTCCTCGGCGATCGCAGGCGACTACCAAGGCACAGTCCTCCGCCGAGGGGACCCAGAAGTATGGGAATGGCTGATTCTGCGGCAGTAAGAACGCCGGTGGTGACCGAGTGAACCACCGCATCAATGGCTTCGTTAGAAAGAAGCTCAATAGCGGCAATGGAGGAGAACAAGTTCCAGTCAGCCTTATTCACAGCCCTTCTGCAAGGGCGCCCAGTAGAGTGACGCTGTGGCAGTGAGAGAAAGATCGGAAAGTGGTCACTACCACACAAGTCGTCATGCATACTCCATTGGACAGACGGTAAGAGTCTAGGGCTGCAGATTGAAAGGCCGATTGCTGAGTAGGTGCCATGTGCCACATTGAAATGTGTGAAGGCACCATCATTTAAGAGGGAAAGGTCGAGCTGTGCCAGTACATGCTCAATGGTAGCGCCTCGGCCTGTTGCCACTGAACCACCTCACAGAGGGATATGAGCGTTGAAGTCGCCCAGTAACAGAAAGGGGGGCGGCAATTGGGCTCTCAGCGCAGCCAGGACATGCTGTGGGACATCACTATCCGGTGGAAGATAAAGACTGCAGATAGATACAGCCTGTGGCGTCCACACCCAAAAAGCGACAGCCTCTGAAGGTGTTTGTAGAGGGACAGACTCGCTGTGAAGGGAGTGAAGGACGTAGATGCAGACACCACCAGATACCCTTTCATAAGCTGCTCGGTTCATACAATAACCCCGATAGCCATGGAGGGCTGGGATTCACATTGCTGGAAACCAAGTTTCTTGAAGAGCATTGCAGAGGAAAGGGTGAAGGCTGATAAGTTGTCGGAGGTCAGTAAGATTGTGGAAGAAACCGCTGCAGTTCCACTGGAGGATGATATTGTCCATGGCTGAAAAAGGCGTGAAGGGGCTGGGGAGGCAGATTACGCCACTGGGTCACCTGCTGCCTCCGATTCTACATCTACATCCATACTCCGCAAGCCACCTGACGGTGTGTGGCGGAGGGTACCTTGAGTACCTCTATCAGTTCTCCCTTCTATTCCAGACTCTTATTGTTCGTGAAAAGAAGGATTGTCGGTATGCCTCTGTGTGGGCTCTAATCTCTATGATTATATCATCATGGTCTCTTCGCGAGATATATGTAAGAGGGAGCAATATACTGCTTGACTCGTCGGTGAAGGTATGTTCTCGAAACTTCAACAAAAGCCTGTACCGAGCTACTGAGCGTCACTCCTGCAGAGTCTTCCACTGGAGTTTATCTATCATCTCCGTAACACTTTCCCGATAACTAAATGATCCTGTAACACAGCGCGCTGCTCTCCGTTGGATCTACTCTATCTCTTCTATCAACCCTATCTGGTACGGATCCCACACTGCTGAGCAGTATTCAAGCAGTGGGCGAACAAGCGTACTGTATCCTACTTCCTTTGTTTTCAGATTGCATTTCCTTAGGATTCTTCCAATGAATCTCAGTCTGGCATCTGCTTTACCGACAATCAACATTATATGATAATTCCATTTTAAATCACTCCTAATGCATGCTCCCAGATAATTTATGGAATTAATTGCTTCCAGTTGCTGACCTGCAACGTTGTAGCTAAATGATAAGCGATCTTTCTTTCTATGTATTCATAGCACATTACACTTGTCTACATTGAGATTCAATTGCCATTCCCTGCACCATGCGTCAATTCGCTGCAGATCCTCCTGCATTTCAGTACAATTTTCCATTGTTACAACCTCTTGATATACCATAGCATCATCTGCAAAACCGAGCGAGGTGGCGCAGTGGTTAGCACACTGGACTCGCATTCGGGAGGACGACGGTTCAATCCCATCTCCGGCCATCCTGATTTAGGTTTTCTGTGATTTCCGTAAATCGCTTCAGGCAAATGCCGGGATGGTTCCTTTGGAAGGGCACGGCCGATTTCCTTCCCCTTCCTTCCCTCACCCGAGCTTGCGCTCCGTCTCTAATGACCTCGTTGTCGACAGGACGTTAAACACTAATCTCCTCCTCCTCCTCATCTGCAAAAAGCCTCAGTGAACTTCCGATGTCATCCACAAGGTCATTTATGTATATTGTGAATAGCAACGGTCCTACGACACTCCTTTGCGACACACCTGAAATCACTCTTACTTCGGAAGACTTATCTCCATTGGGAATGACATGCTGCGTTCTGTTATCTAGGAACTCTTCAATCCAATCACACAATTGGTCTGATAGTCCATATGCTCTTACTTTGTTCATTAAACGACTGTGGGGAACTGTATCGAACGCCTTGCGGAAGTCGAGAAACACGGCATCTACCTGTGAACCCGTGTCTACGGCCCTCTGAGTCTCGTGGACGAATAGCGCGAGCTTGGTTTCACACGACCGTCTTTTTCGAAACCCGTGCTGATTCCTACAGAGTAGATTTCTAGTCTCCAGAAAAGTCATTATACTCTAACATAATACGTGTTCCAAAATTCTATAACTGATTGACGTTAGAGGTATAGGTCTATAGTTCTGCACATCTGTTCGACGTCCCTTCTTGAAAATGGGGATGACCTGTGCCCTTTTCCAATCCTTTGGAACGCTACGCTCTTCTAGAGACCTACAGTACACCGCTGCAAGAAAGGGGGCAAGTGCAATTCGCATACTCTGTGTAAAATCTAACTGGTATCCCATCAGGTCCAGCGGCCTTTACTCTTGAGCGATTTTAATTGTTTCTCTATACCTTTCTCGTCTATTTCGATATCTACCATTTTGTCATCTGTGCGACAATCTAGAGAAAGAACTACAATGCAGTCTTCCTCTGTGAAACAGCTTTGGAAAGAGATATTTAGTATTTCGGCTTTTAGTCTGTCATCCTCTGTTTTAGTACCATTTTGGTCCCAGAGTGTCTGGACATTTTGTTTTGATCCACCTACCACTTTGACATAAGACCAAAATTTCTTAGGATTTTCTGCCAAGTAAGTACATAGAACTTTACTTTCGAATTCATTGAACGCCTCTCGCATAGCCCTCCTCACACTACATTTCGCTTCGGGTAATTTTTGTTTGTCTGAAAGGCTTTGGCTATGTTTACGTTTGCTGTGAAGTTCCCTTTGCTTCCGCAGCACTTTTGTAACTTGGTTGTTGTACCACAGTGGCTCTTTTCCATCTCTTATGATCTTGCTTGGCACATACTCATCTAACGCATATTTTACGATGGTTCTGAACTTTGTCCACTGATCCTCAACACTATCTGTACTTGAGACAAAACTTTTGTGTTGAACCATCAGGTACTCAGAAATCTACTTTTTGTCACTTTTGCTAAAGAGAAAAATCTTCCTACCTTTTTAATACTTCTATTTACGGCTGAAATCATCAATGCAGTAACCACTTTATGATCGCTGATTCCCTGTTCTGCGTTAACTGTTTCAAATAGTTCGGGTCTGTTTGTCACCAGAAGGTCTAATATGTTATCGGCAGAAGTCGGTTCTCTGTTTAACTGCTCAAGGTAGTTTTCAGATAATGCACTTAAAAAAATTTCACTGGATTCTTTGTCCCTGCTACCCGTTATGAACGTTTGCGTCTCCCATTCTATATCCGGCAAATTAAAATCTCCACCCAGAACTATAACATGGTGGGGAAATCTACTCTAAATACTTTCCAAATTATCCTTCAGATGCTCAGCCACAACAGCTGCTGAGCCAGGGGGCCTATAGAGACATCCAATTACCATGTCAGAGCCTGCTTTAACCATGACCTTCACCCAAATTATTTCACACTTCAGATCTCCGTCAATTTCCTTCGATACTATTGCACTTCTTATCGCTATAAACACGCCTCCCCCTTCACTGTCCAGCCTGTCTCTGCAGTATACATTCCAATCTCAGTTTAGAATTTCATTACTGTTTACATCTGGTTTCAGCCAACTTTCTGTTCCTAGCACTATGTGGGCATTGTGACCGTTTATTAATGACAGCAGTTCTGGGACCTTTCTATAGATGATTCTGCAGTTTACTATTAGCAGATTAATATTGTTATTCCCTGTTGCATTCTGCCTTCTCCTACCTTGCCGCGCCTTAGGAGGCGTCTTGTCAGGCCTAGGGAGGGAATTCTCTAACCTAAAAAACCCACATGTGCACTCCACACATACTCCGCTACCCTTGTAGCCACTTCCTGCGTGTAGTGCACGCCTGACCTATTCAGGGGGACCCTACATTTCTCCACCTGATAGCGGAGGTCGAGAAATTTGCACCCCAGATCTCTGCAGAATCGTCTGAGCCTCTGGTTTAAGCCTTCCACTTGGCTCCAAACCAGAGGACCGCGATCGGTTCTGGGAATGATGCTACAAATAGTTAGCTTAGATTCCACCCCACAAGCGAGGCTTTCCGCCTTCACCAACTCCGCCAACCACCTGTATGATCTGAGGATGACCTCTGAACCCAGACGGCAGGATTCATTGGTGCCGAAATGTGCAACAATTTGCAGTCGGGTGCACCCAGTGCTCTCTATCGCCGCCGGCAGGGCCTCCTCCACATCTCAGATGAGACCCCATCTGCAAGCAAACAGAGTGAACACTGGCCTTCTTCCCTGACCTTTCCGCTATTTCCCTAAGGGGCTCCATCACCCGCCTAACGTTGGAGCTTCCAATCACTAATAAACCCCTCCCCCCGTGTGCCTGCTCGGACCTTGCTGAAGGAGCGGCCACATGTCCACTCACAGGCAGAGCGGGCGATGCCACACGGCTAGCCTCCACATTGACACTCCGCATCGTGCACCGCGAACGCCACTGAACCCGCCACTCCCCTTGGGGAGAGGGTGGCCCAGCCGCGCGCTGTATCTGCAAAGATGTCTCGACAGCAGGGTCAGTGGGTGAAGCGTGTAACATCTGGTGTGTACCATGCGACGCATTAGACTCCCCACTGTCGCTACACTCCGAGGCAGCAGCCTGAAGACAGCTGACTGCGGCCATCAACATGTTCACCTGTTCATGAACAGTGGCCAGCTCCTCCTGCATCCATACCTAGCAGTCACACATCCTATCCATCCTAAGAAATCAGTTTACTCTAGAGAGTTAACCAACTTTTAACTAGACTGCTAATTCACTAAAGGCGGCTGATAGTTCGCTAAACTGTGGTTACTGGACACTTCTTGTAGAAAACAATGAAAATAGCACCACCTGTCTCTGGACTGTATTCAAAACAAACACTAGCACTACTGGCACTGTGGCTGACTAAAGGGACTCTCTCTGACTGTATTCAAAACAAACACGAAATCTATGGAACAATGTTACTAGCACTCGACAATTAAAACTTTCTAAAAGCAAAAACACACAGAAGAAGTGACAAGTAAGAAAAATACAATTAACGTAGCACGCTGCACAGCAGACGTGACACACACAGCAGTTACGAAGACACCTGTGCAAGTGCTATCCACTGCATCTGAGAAACCGGCATGATTAAGGTCCTCAGTGGATGCCAGGATCTCCACCTGATCCTCAGATGCACAGCTCAAAGGTTGCAGTGGTGTGGGTGGCACCGCAAGTTCCTTGGCCTTAGAGGTCTTCCGCTTGGATTTCTCATGCTGCTCCTTGGGTTTCACTGGCTGGGAGGGCTTCACTGATTCAGACTCTGGGACGGAGGAGGATCGCGAAGCCCAACCAGCTGGTTGTGGGCACTTATGCCACTGTCTGGCGTCAGCCTTCCTGCTTGTGGAATCCAGGGAAGGGAGGAACCCAAGGGACCCCTTGCGAGCAAGAGAAACCGAAGAAGATCGACGCTTCTCCAGCTTAGAAGTGGGGACAGACGCCCCGGTGTGTGTGTGTGGGGGGGGGGGGGGGGGGGCGCAGGAGCAACAGGGGGGATGGTGCCCCCTACAGGCAAGGGGGCAGGTGTTGTACAGTTCGGCGATCCGACTGGAAGTCCTGGAACAGATGGTGCCAACACAGTTGTCGTTGCAGCAGTATAGGAGAAAGTCATTCGCATAGGATGTAGTCGTTCACATTTCCTCTTAGCCTCAGTATAGGTCAGTCAGTCCAGGGTCTTATATTCCATGATTTTACACTCTTTCTGTAAGATCCTGCCGTCTGGTGAGCAAGGTGAATGTTGCTCTCCGCAGTTGACACAGATGTGAGGCGGGGCACATGGTGTATTGGGATGTGATGGGCGTCTGCAATCTTGACATGTGAGGCTGGAAGTACAGCGGGAAGACATATCGCCGAACTTCCTGCACTTAAAGCACCGCATTGGGGGAAGGATATAGGGCTTGACGTCACAACGGCAGACCATCACCTTGACCTTCTCTGGTAATGTATCATCCTCGAAGGCCAAGATGAAGGCACCGGTAGCAACCTGGTTATCCCTCGGACCCTGATGAACGTGCCGGACGTAATGAACACCTCGATGCTCTAAGTTGGCGCACAGCTCGTCATCAGACTGAAAAAGTAGGTCCCTATGAAAAATAATACACTGGACCACATTTAAACTCTTATGTGGTGTGATGGTAACATCCCTCAACTTGTCACAAGCAAGTAACCTGTGTGACTGGGCAGAGGATGCCGTTTTTATCAAAACTGACACAGAGCGCATTTTGGACAAGCCCTCGACCTCCCCAAACTTGTCCTCTAAATGCTCTACAAAGAACTGAGGCTTTGTGGGCATGAAAGACTCCCCATCAGATCTCATACAAACTAGGAACCAGGGCGAATAACTGTCACTGACATTCTGACTTAATCTGCTCCCACGGTGTGGCCAGGGAGGAGAACGTTTTCGGATCGTATTTCTGAGCCTTAAATTGAGCCCGAGAATGCTTAGAGACTGCTGGCAGCTGGCCACCAGCGACAGATGATGTACTATGCTTCATTGCGAGTCATCCACCCTGATGCCACCCACTCCGACCAAGTGCCCTCCCCACAGGTGCCATCCAGCCTCAGCAAGGGTCACCTGGCAGGATGGCCATTGCCGGGAGTCTCTGTGCCCCAGGGAGATAGGCATCTACTCGTTGGCATACGTGGGAAGTCAACGGCGCAGGCATCAGCAGAGCGATCCCTGTGTTGTCAGCGGGCTACAACCAACAGGGTACATGGCGGCTCCACCACAACGGACTGGCTGCAATGCTGGATCTTAGGTGCAAAAATATCCAAGGTCGTCGTCGCAGCAAAAAGCAACACTGCACAGTGCAGTGTGGTAATCGCACCCAGGGACGTATCCTCGCCCAAGAGATGGAAAACGACTGGGACAGCACTGCAACGACAAGAAAGCCAGCTAAAGGTCTCAACGCACGACAGACACAGTGCACCATGGAAGGTGCCCTTCCCCAATTGGCTCACTCTTCAGAAGAATTTAGAAAGATGGAGGTCAAACCCTAGAGGGGGCCATCACATAAGGCCAAAACTTTTGAGACTCTTATCAGTCACCTCTTTCGACAGGCAGGAATACTGTGGGCCTATTCTAACCCTCAAACCTGCAGGGGGGTGGCAATATTTCACAAAGTTTTGACATTGTTTAGCACTTGAAAATGATCACTTGACCAAGTTTAGTAACATCAACGCAACACGAAAGATCAACAGCGTAGTGCATTTTCTTATGTTCACCTGTTTTTATAGTTACCGTTTTAGCATTTAATGGCAATAATTTTGTTGCTTGGCACATCAAGTCTTTATTCACTATTTAACTTAGTTCCTTGCTGGTTTTCTTTCAATGTTGTATAATAATGTGATGGAAAGATAATACACTCTTCATACGCATACAGCAGTTTATGAGATGTTTTGGTCTTGGTTCGCATTCAAAATCCTTTACCCTTCGTAAACCTGTAGCACCAAACATTTTCACCCTTAATATCTGTTAAGTTCCACTGTAGCACTAGCTTAAAACCATGTATTTGAGTCATTTTTGTAGTAATTCCAGTACAATTTAGATGGTGTGCTTGAATCCCTTTCAATACTTCGTCTAGTTTTGGCCATTTTGTTTCCAGTCCTCTATTTGCACATTTAGCCTTCCTCATGTTTTGCAATTCTTCTTTGCTAGCCTTCCAATAGCAAATGTGTTTTTCTTTTTCTGGAGGACTGAAATGCTGCTCAGCTGTTCTGTTTCCACATTGTTCTGCGTATGCTATTACTTTCTATTTATAGCCTGTATCATATGAATACCTTTTATTTTTTCCATTGTGAAACTAGCTACAAAAGAAAATATTATTCTGTCACCAATAACACAAATCACTTTCAGTTCAAGTTCACTGGCACTGTAAACTGCAATGACACATCACAGGCTAGACAGTGTTCTGGGTTTGTGATTGCTGGGAATGAGGGAGACACTGTTGACAATCTTGTGAATCCCTGTAACTCATGTTCATTGCATCAGTGGACTGCTGCTGCCAATACAATCCAATGTTGGTAGATAGAAATAGATTTCCTGCAGCACCGAATATATGGCCATTTTTGAGGGAACCAGGAGTTTTGACTCAAACATTGGACTTGTTACATTAAATTCGAGTATAGCACACCCCAGTTTTGGGGCAAATTTTTTTAAGAAGTAACTGAATTTTATAATCCATAATATGTGGTATCAAGACTTTGTAAGCATCACTGGAAATTAGTTTGAACGAATAATTATGGTAACTGAAAATTTATCATGCATTCAAACTTTCAAATACTACAAATGATATAGTAATGTGAATCTAACATCAAATGCACAAGATTGATTGACACTGAACAGTTCTCATGTAACACTGAAACACAAACATCTATACATGTAATATTTTGCTCTGGTGAACTATGTTCCTCCCAAGCCAAGAGAAATGCTAATAACCTGCTATCCATTGGGAATACATTCCTGTGAGAAAAAGCCGACTACTGTGAGGCAGTATTTAAATTCACATTCATACAACTTTTGCACTAGTATCTTTAAGCAATTTTAGGACCTTTCCAAGATCAATGCCGTGACGACAAGCAGAATTTTTGTCACACATTTAAACATACTCATCAACTGATTGACGAACAAAACATGAATGCGGCCAAAATAAGTGAGGAACCGTGATAAAGGATTCAACAAATAAAATATTCTAACTCTGCTGACTGATCTCTCAAAAATCAGATTCATAGCCAACTGCTAATTTGTCACTTTCCACCTATAAAATATTATTCACAAATATTACATAGAAAAACACTAAAATTGAATTCAACAGTACTATATCAAACTGTGCATCTCAACTTCAGGAGTTAAATATAGCAGTGTGTAGTTTTTCATTAATTAATTTTTATAAACACTGATTACAATAATGGTTAATTGTCCAACTGGTAAGCCAAAACTGCCACAAGTATAAACAATACATCAAACTGTAAAGTGAATACATAGTTTGTCTGGAACTCAACTGGATCCAGGGTATCTAAAATTTGACAGAAACTACTCAATTAATTTGAGCAGAGCTCAATATACTCCACAATTCCATTTACCAAAAGACAGCATATTTTACACTACACCCTTACCTTTATCCTTAATGAATGTGTCTTAAATACTTTTTTGACAAATTAACTATTATGCAGCATGATCAAGATATGTCCCCTTCAACTGGTTGTAATTCAGACTTGGTATGTGCTACACAGTAACCTAAAGCACCATGTAAATGAGTAGGGAATTTTTTTCTGACCTGATATGATACACTTGCTCGTATGGGAAAATTTTCTTGTATTTCCTTATTTTGACAGTTGCATATGATGGCAGTTAATCATGTTTTCACTGATATTTAATGTAATAGTTATCTTAAAATGTTTCATAAGGTTCTAAAGTGACCAGCATGTGGAGGTGCTGATCTCAAGCCAGGCTTCACAAAATCCTCACTAGAATACCAACTAATCCAGAAGGTACATTGAGGAAGGAGGAGGCAAATATACAAAGACAGCATACGAGACACTGGAACTGCCTCGCAAAACTTACTTTCCTCAATATGCTCTGGCCGATAACGTAGACCAGAACATGACCCCTGAAAGACAATGGTTCTAAGGCACTTGAAGAGAGGATTGGGCACTGGCTAAAGAGTGTGTCAATTTCAATAAAATCCAACCGGTGGTGGGAACATTCTAAGTGGTCAAGTCACCTGCCCCAGATGAAATCTTTCCAGCTATCTTGAAACAAGCAGGAGAGAATCTTATGAATCCTCATCAGGTTATTCAGGGTTAGCCTAGCAGTGGTAGTCATTCCCAATGCCTGAAGGGCAGTGAAGGTTGTCTTTATTCCAAAGTGAGGGAGAATTGATCATACCAAGGTCAAGGATGTGAGACCAATCAGTCTGGTTAATGTACATGTTGGGGAGAGGAGGCTAACTAGGGCTCCTCTACTTTCAAGCCAACACACATATCAACCAGGTAAATCATGTGAGACAGCTCTCTGTCAATTTGTTGAGAGGGTGGAGAAAGCACTTTGCTTTTAAGAAATCTATTCAGACAGCCAGGCAGCCCTGAAATCATTGGCAGCTCCTGCAACAAGATCTAAGATTATTGCAATATGTCATAGGGCTCTGGTGGAGCTAGGGAGAAGCAATAGGATAAACCTTATGTGGGTCCCTGGGCATTCAGGGACTGGTGGTAATGAACAAGCCGACTGATTGGCCAGGATGGAAGCAAAGACTCCATTCACTGGACTGGAACCTGTCCTGACAATCACCAAGGCTATGATCAAACTATGGAACTAGCTTAGAAGACAGCACATAGAATATTGGACCAAGGTCTATAGGCAAAAACATGGTAAGGTAATGATGCCAAAGCTGTGTTTCAAAAGAAGCTCTGTAATCCTGGGCTTGAACAGGAAAGAGATTAAACTCATGGTTGGACTGATGATCAGCTGTGGGAATTTCAAAGAACACCTACATACAATGGGTATAATGGAAGAAGACCCTAAATGTATCATCTGTGATGAGAGTGAAGAAACTGCATCACACCCAATCTTTGAATGCACAGCACTGGAGAGCAAGGGAGAGAGAATTTTCAGGGCAACTAGAACTGAAGAAATTGTGTCTAACAAAGAACTGTTAAAGGGACTCCTTGCACTATCTAAGGGCTCTGGTTGGCTTTACTACATATACAGGGAGCAATATGGCACAACAGTGTTTCAGTATGGGCAGTGCCAGGTTAGATCAAAGCTGTTTTAACTTCCCTGCTAAAATCAAATCAAGTCAATCATCCTAGATAAATTTGTGTTTAGGTATTTTTTTGACAAATTAACTATTATGCAGTGTAATCAAGATGGGTCCAGTTCAATTGGTTACAAATCAAACTTGGTATGTGCTATAAAGTAACCTACAGCACCATGTAAATGACCAAGAAATTATGATCTCATCTGATGACAAATTGTTTGTATAGAAATATTTCCTTTTACTTTCTTATTTTAACAGTTGCATATGATGGCCGTTTATCATGTTTTCACTGATATTTAACGTAATATTTATCTTAGAATGTTTGGTAAGCTTCGAAAGTGACCAGCATGGGAAGGTGCTTATTTCAAGTTGTTTAGTTTCAACAAAAACAAAGTACTTGCAATCATTGTCATTTTAATTAACTTTT
Organism: Schistocerca nitens; assembly: GCF_023898315.1. Taxonomy (NCBI): domain Eukaryota; kingdom Metazoa; phylum Arthropoda; class Insecta; order Orthoptera; family Acrididae; genus Schistocerca; species Schistocerca nitens. The sequence continues at coordinate 24,274,559 of NC_064624.1, read as the reverse complement.
GTAAGAAGCTTTGAAGATGACTAGTATGATATGGTTTCTTGGCGTTTTGAGTAGGCAGTGCTGCTGCGCCTCAGTCTTACGTAATATATTTGTGTTTCTCACATAGTCTGGGCCGGTGAACATTTACTGTTAATTCTGCATAGATTTTGACAGTAGTTGAACAGAAGTCTCCGGGCAGCTAACCAGTTGTAGCATTTGAGCTCTCTAAAATTGTATGGATGATAGGATTCTGAACAAAACATGATGATTTTCCCATTTTTTCATTACATTCAATTGTTGTACATTTTTGTGACTGACAAACTTTCACTTTGCGCAACTGATTGTTCTGTTTTATGCTGAAATTTGATAGACAGTGACACAGCATCTAAGATGAACTTATATTAACACATAGTTGGAACTTAGATTTTAGTTCTGATTTCACAGTAGCTTATGTAACTGGGGAATCTGTCAAATGTTCTTAATTTTTCACATAACTGAACTGCATTATCTTTAGTCTGAAGTGTTCAACCTTGCTATGTGAACCTATATAATTCAATTTAATGATTTTAAGTATGGCCATTTCTATTTTTGTGTCTTACATTGTTAGTATACCACTGAACGTAAATTTGCCACTGTGTTTACATTTCCTTATTTAGTTTTCACTGCATTTAAATTCCATTTAAACAACTTGTTTAAGTATACATTAACTTTTGCAATATATGCCTAAATTCATGCTTTTAGGTGTTGCTTGACTGACAAAATCTAGTGTAGACAGCTGGTGGTTTTAACAGGGTAGATACTCAGTGGTGGATGGCCTCGACCCATGCATGGGCTTGTAGAGGTACATTCTGATATCAGCTTTGTTTATTAGCTTGAAACTCAATACATCATAGGACTAATTTCATTAACATTACACATCTTGACTGAAATTTCTCAGTAAGTAGTCAGATCACAGTGTCAGTAGCTGGACTGAAATCACCACCAGTGACCCTACTGGCACACAAACTGAAGATAACTGACACAAGGCCAAAATATTCAATTTGCTCTTCCAAATCTATTTCATCATGCAATATTGTAATGGATTTCTTCCTTTCAGTACCAGCATCAAAATCAAAATGACAGATGTTGAGATGATCAATTTATGTTGATTTTCTACTGTGTAATCACTTAATGTAAAAAAGACACTTGGACCATATGGAATGGCTGTAGAACAACACTCATATTACACTGCACTTGTTCCTCCTCTAACAGCACCTTATCAAACATCTCTGAGGCCATGAAAGTTTCCTAGTTATTGGAAGATGGCACCAATAAATCATATTCTCAATTAGTGTCACCTGATAGATGCACATTATCATACCAAAATGAAGCGTGTGCATCAATAATGCTGTATGGCACATTTTGCAGTTTTTAGGAAATCGACAAAAACCATTAATAATAATGTAATAGTATATATGTATTGTTTGCGGATGCACACTGTTGAAAATGGTTGTGATTTTTAAAATTGCGCTAAGGATAGGTTTTAGAAAACAAATAACTATTAAAATGGAAAAACAGTGTATAGCAACATTAATGCAGATAACTCTGTATTCTGCTGTAATGATAAGGTTGCCTGGAATATGAAAGTTTTAAATACGAAAATTATAACAAGATACAAACTAATATTTATTGTAAACTGATTAATTTGGTCTTAAAAAAGCAATAGAAAACGAGTTTGTTATCAAGTTTAGACCCAAAGCTGGCACATTACACTCAGTTGGCACACTGCACGTTATCATGAAATGCCTGTAATTTGATTTCATCTACTGTATTTCGTCACATCCAATAGATTGCTTTTCTTCTCCTTACAAGTTTCAGGAGAGCAACCAAAAAACGAAAGGCAACAAAATTTCTTTCGCTTCATGTTCACAACCATGTATCACAATAAAATATCTTTCATATGGATGAAGCATGCTTATGCCTCAATGGTGGGCACTTCTTATCTTCAACCAAAGCACACCATTAACTTTCGAAGAAGGTGGTGGTTTGAGAACAAGCTCAATGGATCCTATGCTCTTGAAGACTTCCATCATCTCCTGAATGGTCAATTTTGAAGGGTCAATGGAGTCCTAAGCTACGACATGCTTCCATTCTAAAGGTGCCATAACTGTTGCCACTTTCTTTCCTCAATCGCTGCAAAGTTCCCGTCACAAGGTAGGAAACTATGACTTGAACATAAAAACTTTTTATGCATTTCTCCACTGTACTTGCAGTTGACCAGATACAAATAAAGTGCTAAAACCCTCCAGTTATTTTTCTGTCAAACACAGTGGTCAGACTACATAATTAGTTTGCATTCCATACTTTCTTCAAGCACCACAAATTTAATCGGACAGGAAACTATTTTCGCTGAACCACACCTTGCATCAGATCCATCCCCTTAATTTACTGCATAAGTTAAGTACCAAACTAATGAACCATGAAATTATACGACAGCAGCTGTCTCTGCCAGAATACCGTGGAATGTGCCAAAGTATGACAAAATAGAACCCGTTGTAGGTCCACACATGTAGCCATTTCTGTATTTTTAGCAATTTGTATACTTGGTCTGCTTTTGGATGACGTAACTGACTTAAGTTGTATGTTGTGCATTTTTATCGCATCTGAAGCTGCAGTCATAAAGAATATAGCGATTCTGCAGAGATTGAGATTGTGGTAAAGACATTCTTCCAAAGATTTATTCCTACTTTGAGAAACTCAAACTGAGTTCCTGAATCAGAGACCTGTCATTTGTTATGGCATGTGGCCTACACAAATATTTTCCTCAATCACCTTTAGGAGTTGTAATTCCACTTTCCAGTTTGTGTTTAAGAGAGAGCTTTCATTGCTGGGTGATACAGAATATGCCAAGCAATGTTTTCTGACACACTTCTTTTGACTGGACTTCATATTTGAAAGTAGCTTGTTTCCATGAAGTACCGTCTGTCTTACCTGTCTGGCTGGCACGCCCATTTACATGGAGTTTATCAAGTATAATCGACTTTTCCTTGTGTATAAAGGCATGGTATTCTTTGCAAAGCTTTAACTTAATTTACATATTTATGTCCTAGAATCCTCCTTTTGAACACACTTCTGTATTGTGTACATGATCCTAAGTCAAGCTGTCCATATTACTACCCAATATTCAACTGAATTATCATACTCCAAATTCTCTTTTAATAATATAGCAGTGTGTATTCTACTTTTTCATCAATGATGAAGATAGAACTGTAGTTAGTTTTATCCATGTTACTTATTTTTACTGTAATATGTCCTTTTACAAAACCAATCAAACCAATCCAGCATTATTTCACTCACTTGTGTTGGTGGCTGTTTTACAGAAACTACCTTTTGTTTTGTGACTTATGTTGTAATCCAGCATCTTGAAGTCTTTCTCTTAATATCCTGCCCATTACCTCAAGTTAATTTTCGTTTTCTGTGCATTATTTGGACTATTCAAACCACCTGCTGTAAGCATCACCTTGCTACACTATGCAATTCTTGTAACACCTTGCAAGCAGACAAGATGGTGGTCATCTCACACTGTGGTCACATTGTGTCCTCCAGCACGCTGTCTCCACTGGTTCCGCATCTCCCTCACTGTTGATGCAGCTTGCCTTGTGTGAGCAAAAACATGACAGAATGACCAATAACTCTGCCTCATTTGAACACACACACACACACACACACACACACACACACACACACACACACACACACCAATATTCCACCTTGTGAAACTGGCAAGGAACAGTTGCACTTGATAACATGTTGCTGTTTCATATGCCATCTCTGCAATGTGTGCTGTGTAACACTTACCTGTCCTATCACACAAAAGAGGACAATACTGGGCTGATGTGCACACCACCTCTCTGCCACTTAAATCACATATTATGTTTCTACTGTTCTACAGTCCTCTTATTGTGGCATGGTGTAGGCCACTGCTTCTGAATGTGTTACTTTTAGAAATTGAAGTGTATGACAGGGAGTACATGAAGTCTGGGAACACTTTCAATTATTTATTGCACAAGAACCAAACACTGCACAGATATCATACATATGTAATTTTGAAGAGAAACACCAAAATGCTTTTTTCGTGTATACCGCCACAGCACAGTTTGGTAATCTGCCGATAGTCGGCAGTAGTTGCAAACATGTCAACTCTGTGTGTTGAAGCTTGACAAAAACCAAGTGTGCTACAACTGTTCAACGGATGTTCACAACCAAGCACAGTAAAAAGACACCAACAAGGAAGGCCATTTACCACTGACACAACAAATTCGTTATGACTGGTTGCTTGTGCCCGGTAAAGAGAAGTGGACATCCCAGTGTGAGTGAAGTGAATGGGTAGTGTGTACGAGAGACATGCTGGAATGGATATGGCAAGATTTCAATTACCGTATTGATGTGTGCTGGATCACTCATGGTTCGCATATTGAATGTTTCTTTTCAAAATGCAATATATATTACATCTGTACAATGTTTAGTTCTTGTGCAATAAATAATTGAAAGTGTTCCTAGACTTTATGTACACCCTGTATTTTAACAACATTACTGCATCCATTTTCTGAAGCTACATATACACACACCTCAAGATGAAAATAAGGAGCCTAGCCAACTTCAGAATTATTATGAAATTAAGTTACCTATTTTTGATCTACATTTTGATCGTGCCAACTACATTTGTGAATTGCAACGTAAGAATATTTGCAGTAAACAGATCTCTGTCTCCAGTTACAGGTTAGAAACCACACACTTTTACACAATGATCGAAACATAAAAGCAACACCAAAACAGTATTTCGCAAACACACTACCCACTCAACAGTGTAATACTTTTGCTCAGGCATTATGTGGCTCCAGTGGGGTGGAGTAACAGGCAACTTGTGTAGGTACATCTTTAAAAGCTGTACTTTCAGTTGGTCATAACTGCAAAATATTAGAATTATGGCCTAAATTTCAATGTCGGATCAACTACAGTGCTGCTGTCTTGCAAGTATCATATTTTATAGACTGAAGCAATGGAAAATCCTGGATGGAATGTAATAATATTATGAAGAGCAAAGTTGAATGGTTGCTGGGCTTTGGGTATAAAGGGACCAAACTACAGGATCAACAGTCCCTTTTTCCTGATGGAAGCAAGGCTCAAGGTATGGAAACACCCAACAACACACTTTAAAGAAGACGAATGGAATGAACAAAAACTTGGGACAACATAAACCACAAGGAAAAGTAGAAGAACGTATTAAAACCATAGAGCTTATGGTCTGGATGGGCTGATAATAATAAAAGAGGATGAGCCAGCCATGCTGCAACATATTAAAATGTCCACCACAAAAAGACAAGGCGAGACGAACACATGTAGGGAAAATATGAATACGAAGACACACTGTGTGCTGTGTAACACTGACCTGTACTATCACACGAAAGAGGGCAATACTGAGCCTATGTGCACACCACCTCTCTGCCATTTAAATCACATATTATGTTTCTACAGAGTTAAAATGGAGGGAAGGTGGCGACCTCAGAGAGAAGGCTAAATGTCCACCTTTAGATGGTACGATAAAATCCCCCTCACGAATAAAACGTAGAACTAAATCTGCTGTTGAAGCATTGTTGCCCAACACCAAAGGTAGGGTGCTTGGAAGCACCATGTTAAAGTTGCTATCAGTTTGACCTTTGACCCCATCGCGCGAGGCTGGCTTACGCAATCTTGGCAGCGCTCCAGCCGCAGAGACTGACAAACAGCGGACGCGCGCGCCTAGTGCGACTAGTGCGCGCGTACGGGATAACTCGCGGCTGGCACTGTGAAATACGCTAAGTCCGAATCAAGGTCACGCGCCTTGGCGTGTTAAAGCGAGCGAACAGGCCCCAGCCTGCTCATTCGCGCTGCTGCAGCTGCATGAGCAACAGCATTGAACGCTGCCAAGATGCCATACAGAAGATACCGTCGACGTTCTCGTCAAACAGTCTACAAGACTATTGAGAACATTGAGTTCACTACATCAGCTGCCGACAAGAAGAAGAATACGTTGAAGAACATATCCGCTACCGAACTTATTGAGGGTCCCTGTGTGTTCCACGGATGCAGACTGAACTTCAGCATCGACATTAACGATACTTTCACGCATGGCAACGGATGGTTAACCGTAGCTATTGTACGTGGAGGTAGCGGTGTTCCTTCAGTTGGCGGCCTCGAGAGCTTCGTCGCACTTACCATATTGGAGAAGTCCGCCACAGAGCGGCTAAAAGTGGGCAGTCCAGCAAGATGTGGATGACAGTCAGTCATATGTGAGCCACAGTGACACTGAGGTGGGTCCTTGCGACAGAGGTAGCCATGTGTTAGCAATGTATGGCCAAAGAGGAGCCCGCAGAGAACCACAAAGTCCCTGTAAGAGGCTCACATGGAGGTCTTCCACACATTCTTAGTCTCGTTAAGGGCACGCAGTTTGTTGTGCATACTGAGATTATGCCATTCAGTCTCCCAAACCTGAAAACCTTGTGGCATAATAATGATTGCAGGTCAGTTACAGGGATGCCTATCTCTGGAAGTGGTTTCTGTGTAGCCTGTCTGGCAAGCCTGTCAGAAAGTTCATTTCATGGGATTCCAACATGGCCTGAGGTCCACACAACCATGTAATGACTGGACTGTTCCAGGGCATGATGGACTTCTGGATGGTGGCTACCAAAGTATGATGGGGTTAGCACTAGTCTATAGCTTGTAGGCCACTCAAGGTTCAGTACAGAGAAGAAACGACTCGCCAGGGCACACTGGATGTGCTCAAGAGCACGAGAAATGGCGACCAACTCTGCAGTCAAAACACTGCAGGCATCTGGCAAGAAATGCTGTCCAATATGTCCTCCATGAACATACATGAAGTCAATGTCACCACGACCCATGGAGCTGTAAGTGTAAACCACTTCATGGACCCGGTACACATCAAGTATCGAGAGGAAGTGACAGCAGAGAGCTGTAGGGTTAACTGAGACCTTAGGGACCTATGAAAAGTCCAGACGAAGCTTCGGCCTCGATGTACACCATGGAGGTGTATATGAATGGACCTTGAGCATAGGTGGTAAAAGCAAGGACTCCACTACAGACAGAAGAGCTCTGATGCGAACCGCAATCTAAAGCCCTCACCTGGGCCTCCAATGCAGGAGACGAAACGCCATGGATGGATAAAGGAGACTGTAATTTGAATGCTCAGGAGAAATATGAATGTATGCAACTTAACTGCCTAGCAGTTGTGCATGCCTAACCTTCAATGGAGGGACTCTGGCCTGGTCACTGGACTCGTCCTGAAACTTCCTGTTGGTGATGCTCAGGCAGCGGAGGACATTGAGGTGCTGCCAACACTTCCACCTCAGCTGACAAAGATGAGGAAGCCACATCACTCGGGCATCGATATCCAGTTGTAAGAATCGATATGTCTCCATTAAAGTGAGTGAATCATCATTAACGTAAAGTTCTGGTTCCAGATGAATGGTACAACACCGACTGAAGTGTGTGACACCTGACTTCACAGATGAAAACTGGAAGCCGTGGGCTAGAGCCCATGACAGCGCCTTGTGAATGGTTCCTGAAGGCGCCGCTCACCAACACCAGTACTAATGGAGCAGTACGAAATGCAGAAGTCGTCTGCATATAGAGAAGGTGAGACCAATAGCCTGACAGCTGCTGCAAGATTGTTGGCCACTACAAATACAGAGCCCTGCAGGATCCCATTCTCATGGATATGGGGGAAAACAATGGGATGCACCAACTTGAACATGGTAAGAACAGAGCGATAGGAAATTTTGGATAAAAATCACGAGCGGGCTCCAGAGACCCCACTCATACAATGTGGAAGGATATGATGTCGCCAGGCCGTGCCTTGAGCTTTTCGTAAATCAAAAAAGATGGCAACCAGGTGTTGGCGTCTGGAAAAGGCTGTTCAGATGGCGGACTCGAGGGAAACTAGATGATCAGTGGTAGAGTGACCCTGGCGGAAACCGCCCTGGCATGGAGCCAGTAGGCCATGTGACTCCAGGACTCAACACAACTGCCAACTTACCACACATTCTAAAGCTTACAAAGAACGTTGTAGAGGCTGATCGACTGATAGCTATCCACATCAAGTGGGTTTTTACCAGGTTTGAGCACTGGAATAATGGTGCTCTCCTGCCACTGCAATGGAAGGACACCATTGCACCAGATCCAGTTGAAGATGACGAGATGTCGCTTGTCGTCGAATGAGAGATATTTGATCATCTGACTGTGGATCCGATCAGGCCCAGGAGCTGTGTTACTGCAATGCGCAAGGACGCTGAGGAACTCCCACCCTGTGAATGGAGCATTATAGGGTTCAATGTGACATTCAGTGAACTAGAGGGCTTTCCTTTCCATCCGCCGTTTGAGGGTGCGAAATGCTGAGGGATAATTCTCTAACACGGAGGCTCAACCATAGTGATCAGTAAAGTGTTCAGCAATTGTGTGTGTGTCGGTAGATAATACGCCACTGACATTAATGCCAGTAACACCTGTTGGGGTGTGGTATCCACAAACACGTCTGATCTTCATCCAGACTTGGGAAGGTGATGTATGGCACCCAATGGTCGACACATACCTCTCCCAACATGCCAATTTCTGTCTTTTTGTAAGCTTGCAAACGCGGGCAGGAGCCCTTTAAAAGCTATTAGCTGCTCTAGGGAAGGGTGCTGCTTATGTCTCTGTAGAGCTTGCCGACGCTCTTTAATGGCATCAGCTATTTCCGGCGACCACCAAGGTACTGACTTTCGTTGGAGGCACCCTAAAGAACAAGGGATTGTGTTTTCTGCCACACAAATGATCATTCTAGTGACCTGCTTAACTACCACATCGATGGTACCATGTGGGGGAGTTTCAATGGTGACAGCAGAGGTGAAAGCTACCGAGTCTGCCTTGTTTAAAGACCATCTTGGTAGACGTCCAGGTGCTGGGGGAGTGAGAGGAAGATGGGAAGGTGGTCAATACCACACAAGTCATGGAGGGCTCTCCATAGACAGATGGGAGGAGTCCTGGGATGCAGCAAGATAAATCAGTGGCCGAGTAAGTACCATGACTTTAAATGCGAACATTTTTAGGTTAGGCTTTACTGTGAGCGTTATAGACATTAAATGAAAGAACAAGTTTACTGTTACCTGTCACCATTTTATTTATTTCCACGACGTGTTTCAAAGGTTTGAACCTCCATCATTGGGTGTCTTTACATTAGTTAGTATGACATTTGTGTGTGTGTTATGTTACGATTTTTCGGAGGAACTTATGGCACTGCCTAGTGGAGAAACAAGACACTATTTCAGAACATGGTTTTGTATTTCTTCTGACAAAAAAACTGATATCTAATGGTAAACATAAAATAAGTAAACTAGAGTACCTACAGTGGTCACAGGTTCCTTTCGGTTTGCTTGCAGAAATATTTATAAGTAACCTAGAAGACAAAATCCTGAATTCCAACCACCACCTTCTCAAAAATATCAATACTACTACAGATATGTAGATGATACCATCATTTTAATCAAAGGCACTAAAGATGACATCAGTGAGTTGAACCAGTTTTTCAACAACTCCCATGAAAACATAAAATAACAGATATCAGTTTGAAATTTATCGGAAGCCTACCACAATATGTACCACAATCCGCAACTCCTCTTGTCACCCCAGCACACAAAATGGCAGCATCCCGGTACATGATTAATAGAGCTATCCAATTACCACTCTGTGAAGAGAAACGTGATCAAGAAATTGAAATATTAAAACATACAACTATTGAAAACGGTTACAACAGTTCCATAGTATACACCCTAAATCAGTTAATAATGGCAAAGCAACCACAACACAAAAAAGAAAAAGAAAATAACATCTTCCATACAATCCCCTCTCTAGGTAACATTTCATAAAAGATTGCCAATGTCTTCAAACAAAAGGGCATAAGCATATCCTTTACAACAGACAATAAGATTGGACAGAAGTTACCCCACAACGTTGGCACACGAAACCCCTCTTCATCACACAGGTGTGTACAAATTTGAATGTTTGGACTGTGACTGCTTCTACATAGGCCAGACAGGCAGCTAATTTGAGATTATATTCAAGGAACACATGGCAGCACTAAAAAAAAAAAACACATGGCAGCACTAAAAAAAAAAATAACACACATCAGCACTAGCTACCCACCTGCATGAAACAAAACACATGTTAACAACACAAGTATTAGCATCCTACACATCCAACCAAAAGGCAGAAAACTAGACTTCCTTGAAACACTCCAAATAATAAACACCAAATGAAACAACCTGAATCCATCTTAAATGAAAAATGACAATATTTATAATAATATCATCTCTGTTTTCAGCAACTGCCTACATTCTTAAAAATGCACACACGCTCACGTACCCCTTGTCAGCTTGAAACTGTTTGTACATCAACTAGTGGCACTAATTGTATATCTATCTGCATATTGTATAGCATTAACCAATGTATTACCCCAACCTTTAGGCAGCTAATATATGTAACTTTAAGACTCCTTGCCATGTAAATGATTGCTCTCATAGGATATCTCTCTCTCTCTCTCTCTCTCTCTCTCTCTCTCTCTCTCTCTCTCTCTCTCTCTCTCTCCCTCCCCCCTTCTGCCTCCAGCCTCTCAATCTATCTATTAATCCCAATCAAATAGTGTCATCTATGTATGATTTTACTGCTGTAGCCAATATGATTATTGTACTTCAAGTCTGTACCCTGATTGTTATTAACAAGTATGAAGTTTAAGCCATTTTAACATGTCACCTGACTGTATAAACAAGTAGATATGTTAAGTTCTTTTAACTTGTCAAATTGGATTTATACACCACCTGAAGTACACACACATATATTTGACACCTCAAAACAAACACCTCCAAATGCTTTAAACAATTATTCTGTAATAATGTTGTTATGATGTATATTCTTTGCACTTTGCGATTATTTCTTCTCTTCTGCTATATGAACCTTGCACCCAGCAGATTCCAGACGCCATATGTGTTTACAAATGTGACAGTATACATGTGATGTGTTACGACAGCAAAAGGAACCTGTGACCACTATAGGTACTCTAGTTTACTTATTTTATGTTCACCATAAGATATCAGTTTAATTTTTTGTCAGAAGAAATCCAAAACTATATTCTGAAATAGTGTCTTGTTTCTCCACTAGGCACTGCCACAAGTTCCTCCAAAAAATCGTAACACAACACACACAGAAATGTCATACTAACTAATGTAAAGACACCCAATGATGGAGGTTCAAACCTTTGAAACGCGTCGTGGAAATAAATAAAATGGTGACAGGTAACAGTAAACTTGTTCTTTCATTTAATGTCTATAACGCTCACAGTAAAGCCTAACCTAAAAATGTTCGCATTTAAAGTCATGGTACTTACTCGGCCACTGATTTATCTTGCTGCACCCGATGATGGAGGTTTAAACCTTTGAAACGTGTCGTGGAAATAAATAAATGGTGACTGGTAATAGTAAACTTGTTGTTTCATTTAATAAGTGCCATGAGCCACACTGAAATGTGTGGTGTGCCCCAGTATTTAGGGGGCAGAGGTCGAAATGAGACAGTGAAGTTTTGACATCTCTACCTCAGCCACAAACTCCACCTGACACTTTATCATCATCATCATGGTTCTTGGAATATCCCTACAGCAACGAAGGGCAGGGGTAGACATTACCGAGAACCAGGTTTCCTGGAGGACAATGCAGAAAGCAGGTGTAAAACTAAACAGTTGCCGTAGATCAGGTCGTGGAAAAACTGCAGCTGCTCCACTGGAGAATGATGTTATCGTGAGGCTGGGAAGGCATGAAGCATGCAAGGAAGTAGGTTATGCCTCAGATTCACCTGCTGCCACCAATTTAATATTTGTATCCATTCCTCTTGTGGATGAGGCGTCAGTGAGATCCAGGTCCTCAGGAGACCCTGAGATCTCCACCTCATCCGCAGGTGCAAAATTGGTGGGTAGTGGTGGTGTTGAGGCCACTGGAGGGTTCTTTTTCTTCGCAGACTACTTTGTTTGTTTTCCTTCTCACTTCTCTTTAGGGGCATGCTGGGAGGACTTCTCTGAAGTAACTTCACACACAGATGAAGCTTGTGAAGCTCTTTATCTAGCAGCTTTTGGCACCTTTAGCCACTGGCGAGTGTCCGCTGTGGCGTTAGTGGAGACCTTGGGAGAGAGGGTCCCAAGGGGCCTCTTCCCATGAGACCAGCCGGAGGAGGCTGTGGCTTCTCTGGCTGGAGGGAGGGGACTGATGTCCCCTGCATTTGGGGGGTACTTGCTCCCAAAGTAGGTACTTGTGATGGCGATGATAATGCAGCTGCAGCATTGGACGTCAACCGAATGGGTTGAAATTGTTCAAATTTACGTTTTGCTTCTTGGTAAGTCAACCAGTCCAGGGTCTTTTACTCCATGATTTTCCGCTCCTTTTGGAGTACTGTGCAGACTGGCGAGCTGGGGAGGTGCTGCTCTCTGCAGCTGATAGAAGTGGGAGGTGGCCCACAGGGAGTCTTTATGAAGTGGACGTCCGCCGTCTCGACATGTGGCGTTGGAAATGCAGCTGCAAGACGTGTGCCAAAATTTCCAACACTTAGAGCATCACATAGGGGGAGGGACATACGGTTTAACATCACGGCAGTAAACCATCCCCTTGACCTCCTCAGGCAATGAATCACCCTCAAAAGCCAAGATGAAGGCACCAGTAGCGACCATGTTGTCTTTGGGTCCCCTGTAAATGCACTGGATGGAATGAACACCCCGCCATTCTACATTGGTGCAGAGCTTGTCGTCAGACTGCAAGATGAGGCAGCAATGGAAAGTAATCCCCTGGACCATGTTGAGGCTTTTATGGGGATTCACAGTATCACCCAGCCAATAACAAGTTAAAAACGCCCGGAATTGGGTTGGGGATGCTGTCTGAATCGAGACTGCACCAATTCTCATCTTGGACAGCGACGTCACTTCCCCAAACTTATCATCAAGATGTTCAACAAAAAACTGAGGCTTCATACATAGAAAGGAGTCCCTGACCATTCTGCTACAGACTAAATACCGAGGCGAATTTGGCTCTCTTCTTTCTGTAGCCGTATGACCCTCCCATGGTGTAGCAAGGGAGGGAAACGATTTAGGATCATATCTGTCAGCATTGTACTCGATCTTGCCCTTCTTGAGATACTGCTGGCGCCGTACAGTCACCAGCAAGAGATGACTTAGTCCACTTCATTGTGGGTCATCTGACTTCATGCCACCCACTCAGACCAGGGGCACTCCCCACAGGCACCACCCAGCCACTGCAAAGGCCACCTGGCATGATGGCCATTGCCAGGAGTCCTGATGCCCCATGAAGACAGGCATCTACTCCTTGGCATACACGGGGAGATGGGGAGTTTAGTGCTCAGGCATCATCAGTGCGATCCCTGTGCTGTCAGGGGACTACCACCAAATGGCTACACGACGGGCCCGTGACAAGGGACTGGCTACCACGCTGGATATTGGGCACAGAGAAATCCAATAATGTCATGGGGCCGAAAGAGTACAGGAGACAATGGAAGAAGATGACATAGCATGGAAAGTGTCCTCACCCAAATAGTTGAATTGGAGGTGGAGATGCAAAGCCATGACAAGAGGATCACGAGATCGAACCTAAGGGCACTACGGATAACTGACGCACCACGTAAGGCATCCTTCCTCATGTGGCCTGCAATTCTGTAGAATTTGGATAGTGGTACGCCAAATCATAAAATGGGACATGAATTTATAGGGCCGAAAAGTGAGAGACTCCTTGTAGTCACCTCTTACAGCAGACAGGGACACAAGCATATTCTAACCCCCAGACCAGCAGAGAGAAGCAAAGATGAGACTCACAATATTACAGAGATGCTAAGTCGCAGATACGCGCAACAAAAAGAGTGTCACAAATGAAACTTTTGACCCATAAGTCTTTCGTCAAAAATAGGTGTGTACACACACACACACACACACACACACACACACACACACACACACACAGTCTCAGGCAACTGTAGACACACTGTAAGCAGCAGCACCACTGCATGGTAGGGGTGGTGGGTGACTGGACAGCAATAGTGAGGAGGCCAAGGTGGGGAGGGATAGTAGGATGGTGGTGACATACAGTACAGTGCTGCTGGGAAGCATGCAAGGATGACGTGGAAAGAGGGTAGGGCAGCTATGTGCTATCAGGCAGTTAGATGGTGTACAGGGGAGAGATGTGGAGGGGGGTACCAGAAAAGGAGAGAAGTAAAAAGACTGGGTGTGATGGTGGAATGAGGGCAGTATGGTTCTGGACTGGAACAGGAGGCTGGATGGGTGAAAATGACTAATGCAGGTTGAGGCCAGGAGGGTTATGTGATTGTAGGGAAAGTTCCCACCTGCACAATTCAGAAAAGCTGGTGTTAGTGGGAATGATCCATATGGCACAGACTGTGAATCAGTAATTGAAATGAAGGATGTCATGTTTGGCAGCATTCTCAGCAACCAGGTGGTCTACTTTTTTCGGTGACCATTCATGTAGACAGATGGCTTTTTGGTTGTCATGCCCACATAGAATGCAGTACAGTGGTTGCAGCTTAGCTTGTAGATCACATGACTGGTTTCACAGGTACCCCTGTTTTTGACGGGAGAGGTGATGTTTGTGATGGTGGTGGTGGGAGGATGTATGGGACAGGTCTTGCATCTAGGTCTATTGCAAGGGTATGAGTCACGAGGTAAGGGGATGGACAAGTAGATTGTGTACGATTTTAGATAGTGGAATACTGGTGTGGGAAGGATAGTGGGCAGAACATTTCTCACTTCAGGGCATGATAAGAGGTAGTCAGAACCCCGATGGAGAATGTAATTCAATTGCTCCAGTCCTAGGTGGTACTGAGTTACATGCGGAATGCTCCTCTGTGGCCAGACAATGGGAGACTGCAAAGATAAAGCATGAGAGATTTTTTTTTTTTTTTACGCAAGATTGGGAGGATAATTATGATCATTGAAGGCTTCTGTGAGACCCTCAGTATATTTTACAGACTATAAGATGCTGCAGACTATAAGGCACACTTTAATTTTTTTACCACTTTTTAAAAAGTAACATTTTTACAATTTTTAACATTAGATTGTAAAGCCAGGCTACGAAAAATTCTTAATGTATAAAACCGAAATGACCTAAAGGCCTTTGAATATGAAAATTTAACTTCTTCTCCTTCATGACCACTGTCTTCTTCATATAAGAGACGGTCTTCACTGCCCACCAGAGCACTACTTATGCTGCAATTCTTGAAAGATTTGACCATAATGTTGTCTCTTACTCTAGACCACGACTTTCTTCCAGTGCCACACTTGTTTGATTGTAGGTCCTTTCAATGCTCTCTCTGGTGTGAGTCCTTGTTGGGTTTCGTCTGTAGCATGTTAACTGAATTTGGCCAGAAAATACGCCAGAGCAGAAGTGAGCTGCAACTGAGCCAGCCACAGGTGGGTGGGAGTATTACATGCTGCACAGCAATACACGACCAATTGGCATTGTAAAGCTGAGTTAGTTGTATATGGTATAGCAACAGCCAATGCTGCAGTACATTAGCGGAAGGTCGGGAGCCTTTCCTCACCTGCCACCAGTCGTGTTTAAAATATTTGTCTGAAGCCCGCAACGAACAGTCTGGAACATATAAACATTCAGCCATTCGTGTACTAAAAGATTCTTGTCTCAATATCAGAGCCAACAACACCCAGAAACCTGTGACACCCTGGGGACTGACATCCTAGAATGCAGTATGTGGTCTGCTGTTTGACCATTACACATGGTAGCCTGCTATGAGATGTGAGGGAGCTGGCTGCTCACTCTAAGTTCACGGCCATTACCAGCTGCACCACTGTTGCAAAGAGACTGCTGACAGCAAGACTGAGTGACCCCATATTCAGTCTTGCTCCTTGCACTGTCAGCAATGCCATATTTCTACTACTTCGCTTGAGAGGCAATTGGAAGCCTCCTCCAAGCTGTTCCAGAGGTACTATGGCTGAGGGCTGGAAAAAAGAAAGGAATTAAACGTATCTACAGTCGCCCTAACATCTCATTTCACTCTCCACACGTGGCAATCCAAGGGTCATGCAACACTGATGTCAGAACTTCACCTTCTACTTAGAGCAATGTTTGAACCTACACCCTATATTACAGTGAATCACAAACAAACAAAAAATCTTATATTTTGGTCATGGAAAAGACATCTGACAGTCATGAATTTTATTAAATAGATTTTATTGCAAATAGAGAACCTGTGCATTTTTCTAGCATTAAAGGTAATAGAAGGCATGATTAGTTAGTGGCAGATGTGCACAGTGTAACATCAAGGGCCACTAAGTCCAATGTATGAAATAACTTCTAGGAAAATGTTACACTAGTAATCATCTGGGCCATAGGGCTAGGCAGTGCTGTGAGTCAATACGGCTCTTGATTACATGTAAGAATTGAGTTAATGGATTTTGTCTCCTTGTCTTGTGAATGTTAGTTCTCCAAAGTGAGTATTGTCAAGGACAAAGCTTCAATAGAAGCAAAGACATAAGGTGTGCTGTAACCAGAAGCAGTATGCATATCGTTAGAAAAGGTAGCATAATTAAGAGCAGATAATAAAGAACTTCATGTGTTGACAGTAGCACAATCATTAAACAGTGTGTAAATTTGTCAGACAAAAGCTTAATTGCTCCTTGTCCTGGTAAAACAACTGACAATGAGCAGGTCTTCACCTTTGATATCTGGCTCAGATGCAAGTTTGGCCTAATGAAGTATTATTGAATGTTACAACTAGGACTAACAGGGGAAATAAAAATGTATTTAGGGCATACAGGAGCTCTGAAGGGAGCCACAACATTCAAAGAATTAAAGGAAGGGTTAATTCAAAGATATACAGATCAAAATAGTGCCAGACACAATAGGGAACAATTAGCCGTAATAACTAAGAAATATACAGAAACTGCAGAAGAATTTGAAGAGAGGATAACAAAATTAATGGACGTACCTGAGCTTTGGGGCAAGATGCTGAAGTCAATGACATTATTTCACAAGAAGTAGAGCAGAGGGTCTTTGGTGCTTTTTTTAAGAGGACTGCATGAGAAACGTCAGTATGTGTGTGTACAGGGTCTCAGAAAGATTTGCGACAGCAGTGTGGTAACTACAGTGTGTGAGGAGATCAATTTGTCAACTGGAATGCAGGGCAAATGGACAGTGTTTGCAGCTTATATAAAACATTTCAAGTTTGGACAAACAGGCCATGTAAGGACGAAGTGTTGCCAGCCTAAGGGTGATGTGAATAAAGAAGACTTAACAGTTTTAAAAGTAGAGGAGCAGGGAGGAGTAAGGTATTAAACACTAAATGGGACGCCTGGTCCACCTATGGTGATTACCAGTAAGACTAGATGCTACAGAACTGTATGCAGAAGTGGATGTGATAAGTACTGTATGCATTAGGAAGAGTAGTGGGATAAAAAAGGATTCCATGATATTATTGGACACAGGGGAGCATGTTTCAGTCGCCGCAATTGATCTGGTGAAATGTAAGCAATTGGACCCACTGCAGTACAGACTGAATGGAGTGGGAATAAAGATGTCACACCATTAGGACGGTGGACATAGGCATCCATTGGCATAAGGCTTAATTTATTTAACTACAGATTGTGACACACGCAATTGAGGGTTACAACATGATTCTGGGACTAGAGTTCTTTTATCAACAGTGTGCCATTATTAACGTCCAGCTACATAGGGAGGAACGTGGCAGAAAAATGCCTCAGTTAGTTTAAAGTCATGGTAGAGAGGTGGCAAGGAGAGTCTGTTGCAAAAGATGAACCAATTTAACCATGAATAACCATACTAAGACTTGATTTGCATGATTATGTATCTAAGAGTACTGGGAAATTACTTTGGGTCAGTGTTTAGACTAGCTTGCTGGTAGGAATTCTGCATGTGGTGGAACCATTAGAAGAGAATGAAGTATTAGATCAAGTGGGTTGTTTATTTAAAAGACATATCGTGCACATACTTGGTTCTACGTACCATTTCAGCACAGAGGGCATATGATTAACAAGCCAGTTGTTAATCATTAATATGAATATCTAGGAAGAAGAAGAATGGGACATGTGGGGTGTCAGACATGGAGAATTGCCAGACATCACTGAAACTGTATGATGAGAAAAATTGAAGCACCTAGAACGAAGCAATAGGGAACAGATGAAAAAACTACTTTAGGAATTCAATGTTGTATTTTTTCCAAAATGACCATTATATGATACACATAGTATACAACACTGCATACCAACAGGAAATGAATCATCAGTCTACCACAAGCCATACTGAATAGCTAGGTACTTGCATGCAATTTTTGAGTTATTAATCAATCAACGGCTGAAATGGAATACCTGCAGAAGGTAATGTTGATGGCAGGCAGGAATAGTTGTGCCAAAATATAGATTTTGATTTGATTACAGACACCTAAATGCAAAAACCATAATGGATACCTACTCTTTCCCAAACATCACAAACTATGGATCATTTAGAGTTATGCTAATATTTTTCGACTATGGATTTGAAGTGATTATCACCAGATATAGCCTGCACCACAGAACTGACACAAAAAAGGATTTCTGACACCTTGGGGATGCTACCAAATTAGAAGCATCCCATCCTCTTTAAAAAATGCACCTTTAACATTTGAGAGATTGTTGGATGCAATACTCAGAAGTTTGAAACCATGGCAATGCTCTGTGTACCTTGATGACATAGAAGTGGTATAAAACAGCATATGCAGTGATTACGGGAAGTATTCCTAAGGTTAAAAGCAGTGAAGTTAACACTGAGTACAGAAAAGTGTGATTTTGTGATGGAATAGATAGCATACCTAGGACATATACAAGATGTAGTTAAGACAGACCCAAGCTTAACTTGAGAGTATGTGAATTTCCTGTACCATAATGTATAAAAGAGTCATTTTGGACTTTTGTACTATTACCATTGGTTCATAAAAGGATTTGTGGATATTGCCAGAAGGTTACACAATTGTTAAAAGAAGGGTACTAAGTTTTTGTGGTCAGAACAGTGACATGCTTTTGAGGAGTTAAAAGAAGCTTCAACATTGAATCCAATTGTGACATTTCCAGATTTTAATAGCGAATTTGTTTTATTATGCGATGCATAAAACCATGCACCAGGCTGTATCTTATCGGAAGAGGTGGAATGTGTAAAACATCCAGCAGCTTAGCCTCAAGGCCACTGAATTCTGCAGCATGAAATTATTCCACATTGGAGAATGGGATGTTAAGCTTATTTATGGTCTCTCACATTTCAAATTTTATCTGTACGGTAAAACATTTAGAGTAATAACAGATTATGTGACATTAAAATATTTGTAGGGGTTAAAGAATCCTTACCAATATGTTGACATGATTGTCAGCAAGACTATGCGAATTTAATTTTGAACTTATGCAAAAAAACTGAGAAGAAGCATGGAAATGCAGATACTTGAAGCAGAAAAGCAGCAGTATTACATATTACTCAGAATATCAGGGAACTACAAACCCAATTAGAAGTCTTTGATAGGGAAGTAGTTATTAAAATGGTTGCAGTCTGTAGCAGCTAGTGTTTCAGCTATGGGTACATTTGCTGCAAGACCACTATTTAAAGGGTCTAAGGAAAGTAAAGAATGAACAATCACTGAAGTTGAGGTTGGTATCAGAACTTGATCACGAAGCCTTGCCCTCTAATTTGGGGTAATCACAGCATCAGTGGGAACTGATGGAAGTTTCCATTTCCATATCTGTAACAGCAACAGGCAAACGAGCACATCATGAGTGCTACATAATTAGTACATAACTCATCAAGTGGGGAATACTGAAGAAATTTGTACAAGTAAAACCTCAGCAACTGTTATTAACTGCAAAAGACAAAGGAAGATGTGTACAAATGGAGGAAGCAAAGTTACAAAATACCACCTAGAGAAAATCACAGTCTGTCAGAGTATGGTAACAAGATTGGGACAGGATTCCTGTGTAGTGAAATTGCTAATGGGACAAAGGAGGAAAGAATGCAATAAAGAAGTGGTCCAGCAAGAATTGTACTTTCAGCAGGTCGAGGCACATGGGTTGGACCCTAGCTTTGACAAGATGGTAGTAGCAACAGCTAGTTGTTTCAAGTGGAAGGATACATCAGCAATGAGGGTATAATGAAAGGCAAATGCTTTCTTATTAAATGGAACAATGTGCAACATAATGGGGCCTTCTTTCTGCCTGTCCACCACGATTGCAGGGGTGACTCACTTGAGTATTTCCCAGCCACATTTGTACTGCCCAGAGGAGCCCATGGAAGTGGCACCTCTCTCAAAGCTAACCAGCTTAAATCAAACTCTAGGAGCAGAACTAACGTAATCTATAAATACACTTCTGAACCAGCAGGAAACCTTATTGTAGCATGTATATTCACATTGTGAAAAATCAGCACCGTAAAGAGACAGACTATTGTCATTCCAACCACCACAGTGGCACTTGCTCTGCTGAGCCTGGTGTTGTTCTGGTACATAAAAGACAAAGAACATGACCCAGTTTGGACCCACTCATAGTTCAGATTCCACTGGGTTGAATAACCCAAGCATAAAAGCAGCAGAATGAAGCAGAATGCACAGTGATATAGTATGAAATATAATCGATTTATTTTCACTTTTGTGTGGGGAGTAGTTAGAAAAAACTGTGCAAGGAGCATAGTAATAAAATTAGTTTCATGGTGTTTGCATTAAGGTGCAGGGCAAGGTGTCATATGGAAATGTGTAAGATTCAATGAAAGGGTTAAGGTGACTAATTGTTAGAATGATACTTAAGACGAGAAATAAGGGCAGAAATGCTGCTCACCAGTAACTCTAGTGTAATGTGTAGTATAGTTTGGTCAATCTGAGGGACAGAGTCTTGATAAAAAGAAGGTGAATGTAGCATATCAAGCATAGTTGGTAAAAAAGGACAGAAGTGAGTTGAAACAGAGCCAGCTGCAGATGGGTAAGAGTGTTACACATTGACAAAGCAAAACATGGCTAACTTGCTTTGCAAAACAGAGCCAGTTGGGCATAGTGTAGCCAATGGTGCAACATGATAGTGGAAAGACAGAAGCTTTTCATCAAACAAACATAATCTGGAGCATAGAAGTACTCAGTGATTTGTATACTGCATGATTCTCCTCCCACTATCACAGCATATGCCACACGCCTGTGACACACAGAGTGACATTCTGGAATGCAGCATGGGGCCACCATTCGAACACAAGACAGGGCAGCCTGCCATGAGTTACAAGCAAGCTGCCTTTTCCCTCTAGCCATTGCCTTCTGTGAAGATGTGTCAGAGGTAGACACACAGCAGGTCTCCGACAATAAAGGCCACTCTGCCAAAGCCATCTGCACACAGATCACCTTGATACAACACGTCCAGCACATGCTGCGAGCTCATATGCCACTTGCAGTACTAAGGCAGTCTGTTGTGACCTTACAGCCAAATAACAGTCCTCTCTTCTTAAGAGAAATGTGGTCGACCCTGCCCTGGACTTTGGGATACAGTTTCTGTCTCTATGAACTGCCGCCACATCCAAGAAACAACAGAACCATTCACACTAAGCCATCAGGCCACATCAATTTTTGACTGTCCTGCTTCCTTTCTTTCTATGACCCTCCACTGCCTAGTCTGCTATGCATTTTCTCTTTGTCAAACTGCACTGTCTGTAGGTGTGTACACGGCGATTGTGGATGTGGGGCTACCTAACAAACACTATCTCATTTCATATGTGCACCGACATAATTCGCATAGTTGTCACTTGACCAGAAAGTCATCTTCCATGTAGAACACAATCGTAAGGGCATCTGGTTGACAGCTTGTAAGATTGTATCGTGAATTAAACACAGGACAGGGAAGTAGTTGTTTGTTGCTTTAATTTTGGATACCAGTGTAGTTTTGGACATTTTGCATTCAGTTCTCAATTTGCACATATAGTCTTCTTCATTTTTTTCAGTTCTTCCTTACTAACAAGCCAATAATGAACAGCTCTTTCTGTTGGAGGAGGACCAAAATCTCACTCAGCTGCTCTGTTTCCATATTGTTCTCCATATGCTATTACCTTCAATTTAGAGCCCACATCATATGAAATCTCTTTTTTTCCCATTAGGAAACTATTAAAGAAAATACTCTTATGTTACTGATAACACAAATAACTTTCAGTTGAAGTTCACTGGCACTGTAGACTGCAGTAACGCATCATAGGCTAGACAGTGTTCTGGGTTTGTGATGGCAGGGCAGGAGGGGGACAGTATTATCAAGCTTGTGAAGCTCCGCAACTCATGTTTGTCACATCCATGTGCTGCTGCTGCCAGTTGAATCCAATGTTGCCAGATAGAGAGAGGTTTCTCACAGTGTTTAATATATGGCCAGTTTTAAGCCTGGCAGGAATTTTAAATCAAACACTGGACATTTTATTAGAAGACACACATGAATATTGTAGGATATTTTTTGAAGAAAAAAGTGTGCCATACCCCATAAAATATAGTACACTTTTGTTTTCTTTAAAATAGAAAGTCAAACTGATGATCTTTCCTTGTGACACTCTTTGGGTCTCAGTGACCTGCCCTTCTCTCCCAACCTTCCTGTATCTATTACTAACTCTTTCCAGATGAAGGAACTAATAACTCCAAAAGCTAGGGAAGTTCCTTGTACTTTTGTGTGCATTTATTGTCAGTACTAGCGATTTAACCTCCTGAAGTTCAGTGAAGGGCTGCCATTTTGTCTGACAAATTTGTAGTTTTGAGCCATTCCAGAACGTAAGCTTGAGAGTAAAATATAATTTTCTGAAACTTATCTTTGGTTTTGCATCAGGGTTTATCTGTAATATCTATTTTCTTGTCTGTGGAGGAAAAATATAAATAATTTCCAACATCTATTTTTTGAGAGTTACAAGTACAGGTTACAATGATATGAAGAATCTTTGTCTTGAAATTACCTAATGAACTGATCAGTATGACGCTTCTTGTGTGCTAATTTGAACTGTGTAGACCATGTTACAAAGTACATTGGTTTGGGTATAGTGTTAGAAGCATTGTGAGTTAACATTCATCATATTTGCTACCAGATATGGGACTAAAAATACTGATTAAGTTGTGATATACAAAGAAGAATTTAATGTCAAGGATTCTTACTACACAGAAGGTAGGTCAGGAAGTTACGTTTAACCTAAAAAACTTTTTTTTTTTAATGGTGCTGTGAAACAAAAATTTTATGGGCGAATTATTTTGTGGATGAAACAATAGAAGTTTCATTTGCTGAATAAGTTACAGAGTAGTGCATCTGTATATAAAGGCTGGAACATTGTCACACATTATTAATAATGTTAAAGATAGTGGATACTAAATTTGAGAGAGAGAGAGAGAGAGAGAAGACAACAACATGTCACAAGAGTTCAGAAAGGAAGGAAAGAGAGCAACTTAGCAAATGTCTAGATTTAAAATAAAGGAAAAGAGGAAGAAAGAGTTGTGAAGAGTATGTACAAAGAAAGGAAATGCAAAACCATTCGTCACTGTAGTGTAATCTTCAGAACCCTATTTAGGTTCATACTAATTCCATAAACTTAAGGAAAAGCAGTGGAATGATCAGAATAGCTACATTCAGACAGCCCAACTTGGAAATATGCAGTAACAAACAAATTAATTGTTCCAGTGCAACAACTTCCATACTGTTTAGGCAAACATTAACAACACAAACTGAATAACAAGGTTTAAGAAGGAGAGAAGCTAACAGTTGAATTTTTTTTTACAACAGAGATGACAATCTGTCAAGCACCTGACAGATGGGATACTATGTTATTTGAAAATCCGAAGACTAAGATGCACAGAGGTCTGCAAAAACACTACATAGTATTATCAGCTCAGGGAGCTTATAAGTAATTTTAGGCACACAGAGAAATGGGGCACATAAAAAATACCTTCATTCATTACACATTTTGTTGGTTTTGAATACATCTCAATGTATGTATGAAGGTATCATGCCAACTCTGATTATCTGGTGAATGCACCTAAAAAGACACTGGAAAGAGCATTTTTTCACAAGGTACAGAGTTATTGGAATGTGTAGTCTACTGTTAATTCATGTGCACTATAAACTCATGTGTAAAGTGTAAAAACTAACTCCTAAACTTCACTCCACATTAAATAATGAAGTTGACTGACAATATGGTAAAATGGAAAAAATGGATTGGTGTTGACAGGCAACACAAATATGCAGAAGTTATTCCTAATGTTGTGTCAGAAATTTAAAAGCAAATTTTATATTTAATATTTCACTGCTACATTAAAAATTCGCAATCTGCTGAATTGGGGATATGTGCAAAATGGATCTCTCAAATGTGGAAATCTACAGACAGACTTTGTAGAAACTGTTTCTCTGATTAATGAAGACAAGTCAAAGTGTTCATTCATCACATGAACAAGTACAGGCTTCACAGGATGCTGCAGGAACATTTTACCACGCCACCATCACTTATGAAATCTAACACATGAAACAGTTACTGTTCCTGTGTTGTCATATAAATAATGGCTGATGTAAAGAAGATCTCGTGTCTCAAAAAATTTGACACTTTGTTGAGATGGCTGTACATCACTATTTGAAAACAAGTATACATTATACGGTTTATGTTCAAAAGTATTTGAAGCGGAAATTGACTGTGTTATTCTTTGCTGCATGATACGGTAAAGTTGTCATGAATGCTACTGGTGGTACAATGAGGAGAGGAGGTGGAACCACATGAAACACAAAAAATAGTATGCTGGCTGAGGTACAGATTTTTATGAATTTGCACAAATACAGATTCAAGCAAAAACCTTGTTTTATACTACTGGAAGATGGGTTTTTGGACAACTGACTGATCATAATTTACATTCAGCTAAAATTTTTCGCTCATATTCAGAACTATTATTATTTTTTACCTTAAGCTATCATAATATTGTTGTCACAACAACCCTGAATTTTGAAAAAAAATAAAATGAAACATCTTCTCATAACGGGATGCAACCCATCAAAGATGTGCTGGGTATTCAGAGGTGTAAAATGATTCTTGCAGGGATCAAATGCTGTGGATGAAGACAATTGCAACAGATGATGGAAAGGATGTGCATAATGGTCTGATAAATCCTGGATTGTTTGTCACTGCAGATATTTTAAATGAGAGAGGTATAAAACAATTTCTATGGCATCTCTCAAAAAGCAGAAGCTATGGTAATGTTTTTGAAGCCCATTTCAAAGGCTACAATTTATTCACACTATAAAAAAGTGATAGCACTTTTTGTTAGAACTGAATGAATTTGAACATTAATAAATCAACCAATGATTATTTAAAAAGCAACAGATATTACTTGTGTGTTAAGAATTCGGACATAGGACTGTGTTGCAGCACGAATATATATATATATATTTTAAGAAGAAAATGTAATATAATGAAAAACTGAAGGACTTGCGTGTTTAAATCATATGATTTAGGTATAGTTTTAGTTTTTTTAAGTATCAAAAATTGCACTATGAATGACACTATTTGTGCAAGAATCTATGGTGTCCCAAACACAATTAGCTTTTGACTTATCTTCAAGATTTTAAGTTTTAGATACAATTACTGCATGCCTAATGTAACACATTCCATATGTATTTGTATTTTAAAGAAAGGGTGCAATTCAAACCATTTCTGATTTAAATGTAATTTTAAAAAATTCTTTCAGGAGCTATCTTTAATTCCACACAGCCAACTGTGTGAACACATTATCAATCATTAGAAAAGAAAAGTTACTATAACAATTAATGAAACTCACTTTTCATACATATTATTGCCCAAGAGGAAACTTGGAATCACTCTTCCTCAGCTGAATTGTACTTTTGATTCAATCGACCTTTAATGAGTAAGTATACTGTTGCATTCCATAAAGAAATAATTTTATCTCTATCCACAGCAGCTACCAGGAATACTGATTATAGAAGAAATTCAAATTATTTTCAACATCAATTGGTGGATATTTAGTGCTTCAGTCATTTCTACAATGAAGTAAACAAATTTATTAATTAATTTACAGGTACTGTCGGTTCTTCACTGCATTTTCTTCATACAAAATTACTTTTAGAAGCTATGCTCATTTTTCGATAATATTTAAATGTGACCTTTGGGTTGTTCATTAAAATTATTTAAACTGATACCTCAGAACAAGGGTAATTAGGTTTATGTTTGATAACTGTCCCAATAGAGTTGACCCAAACATCACTACCCAAATGTTCTGAGAAACAATGGTGCACAAATTACATTAACCTCTCAACAGAGCCACATCATTTCATGAGAAGAAATTAAGAATCTTCTGCCATTTATTCAGCCATAAACTCACTTGGGGATCAGAATTATTTTGAGAAAATATTAAATTCTTTATAAACTTGACACTGAAGACAATATGATTCATTGTTGAACACTTAGCACATGTGCACTGAGTTAACTGTCTTGTAAAAGATATGTACAATACCAATCGGTGTTTGCAACATCTGTTCTCAGACACTGGGCTTAACAGACCAAGTATTATTTTGAACATTATACACACTGATTAGACAGAAATTAAAAGAAATAGTTTACCAGTAAAATGAAAAAAGGTTACGCATATGTACCCATTTGCAGCAAGTATTTGTTTGGTATTTTTCTGTAAGTTTAATAGGTAAGAGGTGCAAATAGGAGACTTAAATTATCAATGAAATGTTCTCCTTCACTATTTAATGCAGTCTCCCTATGCTGGGATGACTTTTTCATTCTGTAACTGTAGAAGTAACCTGGTTTTAAGGTGAAGAACTTGTTAAGTAGGGTTGAGAGCGCATTTTCATCTGGAAAGGAAGTTCCTTGAAGCTTGTTCAGTAGAGAGCAGAAAAGGAGAGAATCTGAGGGTGCTACATTGGGTGAATAAGGTGGGTGTGCAATGACTTCAAAACCCAACTCCTGTGAACTGTATTTTGCGTCTAGCAGCTTGCAGGTGGGTGTTATCCTGGAGTAGTGTCTTCCTGGTCATTGTTCATATACTGTATCTGCAACACATCTCAGTTCTTGACAGTAAATGTCAGCAGTAATAAGTGGTTACACCAAAAGGGCGCAATTCATAGTAAACCACACAGGATGTAGAGCATTATCTTTTGTGGGTGCCTTTTGTTGCTGTTTTGTTTGGGCTCAACCATTCCTTTCTTTTCCTTATTTTTACCACAAATCCACCATTTCTTATCAGCATAATGATACAGGGCATGAATGATTAGTGTTCTTTACAAGCAACTGATGACAGGCAAGCAAGGATGTGCATATGGCCACACATTTTTGTGATTTTGTTCCAGTGCATGCAGTATCTGTAGACCCTATTTTTGAACCTTCCCCATTGCACACAAATGTCAGAAGGTCAAGAAGTGAACACAGTTCATTGAATTTGAAAGTTCTCAAGTACAATGACATGGATCATTGGGAAGTAACGCATTTAAGTGATCTTTATCAAACCCCAAAGGTAAGTCACTAATGGCACAGCAATTCTCCTTAGAGTGACAAAATAATTTTCTTGCCAAGCTCTGTCCAATGGCTTTAAACACAAACATGGTGCAAATGTTTCTAGCTGCCTCCACTGCTGTTACCCCTCTGTAGAACCCAAACAGATGAATATGTCAACAGTGCTATTTCTCCACTTAGCACTCCACTTTCTAGTGACCACCATTCCACTCAGTATCTCCAAATGACAAAATGACAATATGTAGACTCAAATATATGTAAACTCAATGAGCAACAGCGAACTACAAATAAATAATGACAACTGATAAATAAACCCTCAGTAACTGGAATATGAACATGCAAAACGAAAGTGCTATCAACTAAGGCACCAGCTTAATATTTAGAAAAAAAAAAAAAAACTGAAAAAGCATCAGGCCATGAAAACACTTATTTCTTAACAGTAGTTGAAAACATTAGGGGGAAAAGTCACCATTGAAATTAGGTCCATCAGACTCAGTCAGGAAGTGTATACTTGACCAGACGTCAGTTTCATCATATGAATGGTCAAATCAATCACAAAAATCATCTGGTGACAGAAGGAGGAAGTCTTCTTCTTATTATCGTAACAATCTAATTACTAAAATATGTGCTGACTTTACAGCATGACTGAAATATGTATTGGAAGTGGAGAAAACTTATTGGCATCACATTACAACCTTGATCTCCCATTACTTGGGGAAATACAGCGTTATTGTGTGAAGAGAAGTACATGTACAAGAACTGATTCTTAGCTTAGCAATAAAAACCTGGGTCTTAGTGATAAATTATACCTTGGGAGGAAAACTGAATACAAAATGGGGAAACAACACATATAATGTCCCACAGGGCTCAGCTTTTGACTTATCCTGAGCTACATAGATGTTGTGCTAAAACCATTGGAGGTATCTTCAAAATCTGCAATGCTTGCCGATGACACAAGTACACTGATAACCGGCAAACACATTTATACTAGAAACAGCCAGGAGAATAATGGAACATGCTCGCAATTGGTTTACAGGCAACAGAACAAAAATTCGATCTTTATGCTTACATAAACACACATCACGCAATTCCAAAGAAATTAAAATGACTTACATATACAAGGAGATACCAGCGACAGACACTGGATGAGGATCCACAAATTAAGTTCTTGGGCATTCGGATCAAAAATAGATTAAGGAGGCACCTGCAAGAGAATGAGTTAACCAAAAACCTCTTATCTCTCTGCCTTGCAATTAATGAATCTGCCTCCAGGGTGTCAACTTGCAGAAATGCCTCCTAGGATGCTTTCACTCAGTACTATCCTCTAGGATAATCTTACAGGGCATGGCAGCTATGAATAAATTAATATTTATCCTATACAAGCTTGTAGTAGGAATGTGATGTGATGTGATGTTATGTTAGCAACTGAACACCATGCATAAACGTCTTCATTGACCTACGGAATCTTGCACCTACATCTCACTACGGAACTCACTATTGGTTTTTACATTAATTAACATAACTATTTTATTTGTTTCTAGTTGACTGTCCCAGAAGATAATTCCAAAAACAAGTGAAAAATCCAAAACAAGCCATCATAATTGCCTCTGAGTAACTCTGAGGGGATCAACTTGACAAGTTTACCAATTTTTTGACACCCATTTCAATTGAAATCAAAGCAGACACCAATGAATCGTATGCATTATGTTTCACTTAGTGTGTGACCAGTAATGTCTACTACTTCCAGCAACAGGCCATTTCTGATCACTTTACACCTTAAAAAATGAGTCCTCGAGGGATAAGACTTAACTGGTAGCTGCAACATTAATAAGGGTAATGTGCCATGCAATGTGGGACAAGAAGTTTGTTGGTAGTGATCATGATTTATAATTCAACTTATGAAATGTGATGAACAGTTTAGTGAGATTAACACTGAACTGAATCTGAAGAGCAGGGAATTCTGTAACAAACTGAAGAAAGTTGACAATATTAGGAATCACATAGATGGACGAAAACAGAAGAGATGGAAAATGATCAGAAATATAATTTTTCATCTGGATGGTGTACCAGTGCATTGGAACCTGCACGAAAGAGCACTTCTGAACAGTAAGCTGCCTGACGGATTGATCAGCTGTAAGGGGCTGCAGATATGACCTTAAAAGTTGCTTCATCACACGGTATATTTTTATCGGTGGGAGTTTGTGAGAGGCCCCACCTATGTGCATCCTCTTTCAACACCTTTGGATAGACTATGATGCAACATGGGAACAGATGCTTAAATGTTGTGAAAAGGATTTTGATATTTCTGATCAGTAAACGATGAATCTAATCCTAAACACAGCTGTGAAAAGCACCTTAATATTGTATGTGCACACATACAAATTGTAAACAACCAAAAAATCATATCGTTCTTTGTAAACAAACGCTTTGCAGGCAGACCCCTAATTCTGTACCTTTATAGCCTTGTGAAATCTGATGATTTTGAACATCCTGAGCAAGGGCTTGTACAGGTATAACTTCTTTCAGCAAAGTATGGTAACCGTAATTTGTCTTGATGGGTTGTTTTTATTATTGTACGTTTCAGAATTGTTTTCATAAAGTTAAATTTGCTTTCACCACTGTAACCTCAGCCCTGGCTAGAGATGGGGTGTGAACATTATTCATTTGTTCATTCTTTGTTTTACACACTGCATTTCTTAAATGTTGCTCTTTCTACATTAGTCAGCTACTTATTTTACCTAGTATCTCCAGAAACATCAATATTTCGCTATCCTACTAATGGCGCATGGTGAAGGGTGCCCCATAACCCTGCTGGACACTTCCTTTCCCATTCCACTCGCAAATACGAGGGAAAAAGGCCTTATATGTGGCTCCATATCAGCCCTGATTTCTAAAATTTATTCTTCATAGTCCTGATGTGCAATATATGCTGGGAACAAAATCGTTCAGCAGTCAGCTTCAAATGGCAGTTCTCTAAATTTTCTGAATAGCTTTGCTCCCAAAGAACATCAGCTTCCCTCTGGGAATTCTCATTTGAGTTCCTGAAGGAACACATGAAGCATCCTGCCACTGAATGGCTTCTCCAACAAAGTATTAATTTGCTAGCTTGCTCTAGTTTCTCATGCAATTACCTAATAAAATTCCCAATTCCACAATTAATACAGAATCTTTCTGGCCATGTGCCAGTAACAAAATGACATGCCCTATTTTTCTGCATCATTATTAAATCCTAGCATTTTATCCTCCTGAGATCACAAAGACTATGTCATTCTAGCTGACAGAGCTAAGATGTTCACTGCACAACTGCATGTGCTACTCAGAATCACTGTTATGGTCACACATCCTATTCGTAGATTTGCTCAGGTGTGTACCACTGTTTAACCTAAGTGGCGGACTTTCAAAGTAACAAGTGGGAGTACACGTCAATGATTTCAGTGCCAACCACATGACGGTTTTCCAGGCCACACAACCAGCAACACACTGTTCTGCACACTTGCATTAGGAGCATCACTCCATACAGTGGACAGAATCTCCACACCACTGGTCCTGGTGTCATGGAGGCATCTTGCATGACCTGTGATCTCTCGGGCTGCATAGGAAGACAACTATGGCCTTTAGTATTTTCATGATAAGTGGTCCTGAACTACAATGCAGCAATGGCATAATATGAGTCTCTGCGGCATTAAGTCTTGGCCTGTTAGCTGTGAACCAGATATAATCCTTTACATACTCTGTGCTGTCCCTAGCATGATAGTTTGGTTCTTTGACCTGTACGCTTGAATAATCACCACATATTTCAGTGTCTCAGGAAGCCAACATTTCCCTGAAGAATCCTTAATAACCGTAGGAAGTTTGTTTATGAACAATGACATCAAGATTGAGCCAGTACCCAAACTTGTGCAACTGTGTGTTGAATGTTTCCCAGTCTTTGTCTAATTTTATTCCTGTGACATGTTTATCAATATGAGCATCTGTTTCCCGTAGCAAGGTCATAAAGCATATTTTAAAAAATTAATCTTTCTTTGTTATATCTGCCAGAACTCGAGTGGTGATCTCATACATGGCTTCATCTGTATACAATCATTCACCAAAAGCCATACATGGAGATTTTCTATAGCTGAAAAATTTATAACTAATACTACACGTACCACAGAAGCTGCCACAACATGTACATGTTATGGTCAAAGTACCAAGACTGATATGCAACACACAAATTTTATCTCCTTTTTCAAAACCAAAAAATTTCTATAACAAAGCCAAGAATAGCTATGATTCACACTATCACTAGTTATTGAAAGATGCAATATTCCTCAACTAACCTACACTATTAGAACTTACACTTCATCTAAAACGGAATTTTGTGACCATCACACCCAGCCATTATGCAATATAGTTGGTATCAACAAGGGCTACAGAAAACATGATTATGCAAGGCAGCAGTCCCATTCCATTTCTATTTAAAACAGTCAGCACGTAAAAGGTGATATGAAAGTCAAGTGCAATTGTATAAGAATACTCTACAATTACGAACAGCAACAAGTTCCAGAAAACTGACAATCTGTGACAATTCCACAGCAAAGCATCTTTTACTCTACACACTTAACAGAAGACTTATTACTTGAAAACATGCAATACATCGAGGATGTAAATACTTACAATAGTCTCAGTTTCATTCATTTCCAAATTTAATTCAGGATCCTCCTTGATAAAATCAGTGGACCGTGATATTCCCAATGGATTTTTAGCAGACTGAAAGAAGCAAACAATCTGTGAATTATAACTGCTTGCTAACTTCTGTGTGTAGGATATAGCTCTCAATGTTCCCTTCTTATGAGTATCATCCAGCTTTACAGAGATTCTTATTGCTTGGGAAGATGAATGTCAGAATCCATCCAAATCAGTTCTAATGCCTCTGATTTTGCTATCAGCCATTGTGTAGTATTTATTTGGCGTACTTTCACTTTCTATTCATGTCACATAAACCACTGTGATTTCAGAGGCACTATGACCTGCTCTATTAGGTGGTCATACTCCCATATAGAAACCTGATATACATGTCTAGCAACATTTCAAAATTAAATTGAGATAATATAGGGATGCAAATAATCTTCCAGCTGTAAACCCATAAACAAAAGGACTTTTTGGCCATTAATCAAATGAATACGGCATTCCACACATTATCAGCAAAATGAACCAAATTTAATGCTATTTACACAGCTTCTTGCTCTTTCACCATGTATTTTCAGTGCCTTCTCTTTAGAAAGCAATGCAAATTTATGTTATGTGTACTGGAGGAAAATCACAAGGAATTACATACAGCCAATGCAGGATTTCAGTAATGATGTAAATACTACAAAGAGTAGAGACTGAGAACTCTAGAATATACACCCACCACGTATCATAGTTCCACATCATCTGTTACAGTGCTGTGACACAGAGACACGTAACAAGATTAACAATTACTTCTAAGAGGAAGTCTTCGTTGCTCTGTTGACACCAGATATGTACTTAAAGCATTCACGACATAGAATCATAATAAATAATTAATGCAAGGGTACTGATTAATACAGATTTGCTTGTTACAAGTGCAGTTAAAATACAATTGGTAATAACCAACAAATAACACATTTAACTAGAGTCAACTGGAAGACCACAAACATTCTTGAAAATAGCTGGTATCATAGGATACATTTGTTAACAATCCATGAAAATTTAGCTTGAATGCCCCATATTTGTGTCATGACATACTTAATACACTTCCTGCACAATACAGTACTTGTATGAAAACTTACATTATGCTCAGATAGATCAGCATCTTGTTGCAGTTCAGGATCCTGCTTTACCCCAACAGGAGTGTTGTCAGTCCGTAATGGATCTTCAAGAAACTGAAAAAAAAAGCAAAAACAAGGAGTGATCAAGGCTTCCGTGGCTTGTTCCTACTTGGCTCTCATATATAAAGTTGGGGAGGCCGAGAAGTTAGGGGGGTGGGACAGGTGAGAGGGCAAACGTGGGAGGAGGGTCAAGGAGAGGGGGGAGGGGAGAGAGGGGAGACGGGGGAGGAGGGGAGGGGAGAGAGGGGAGACGGGGAGGAGGGGAGGGGGAAGGGGAGAGAGGGGTGACGGGGGGAGGAGGAGAGAGGGGTAACGGGGAAGGAGGAGAGGGTGAAGGGGAGAGAGGGGTAACGGGGAAGGACGAGAGGGGGAAGGGGAGAGGGGAGAGAGGGGTGACGGGGGAGGAGAGAGGGGGAAGGGGAGAGGGGAGAGAGGGGGAAGGGGAGAGGGGAGAGAGGGGTAACGGGAAAGGAGGGGAGGGGGAAGGGGAGAGGGGAGGGGGAAGGGGAGAGGGAGGGGGAAGGGGAGAGGGGAGGGGGAGGGGGAGGGGGAAGGGGAGAGGGGAGGGGGAGGGGGAGGGGGAAGGGGAGAGGGGAGGGGGAAGGGGAGAGGGGAGGGGGAAGGGGAGAGGGGAGGGGGAAGAGGAGAGGGGAGAGAGCGGTGACAGGGAGGAGGGGAGGGTGGAGGGTGGAGGGGGTGACGGGGCGGAGATGGGAGGGGGGTGAGAGGAGGTGGGGGAGATGGGAGAGTGGGTGACGGGGGAGGGGGAGAGGGGAGAGGGGAGAGGGGGGGAGTAGGAGAGGGGGAAGGGGAGAGGGGTGACAGGAGGAGAAGAGGGGGAGAAGGGTGACAGGAGAAGAGGGGGAGAGGGGTGACAAGAGGAGAAGAGGGGGAGAGGGGTGACAGGAGGAGAAGAGGGGGAAGGGGAGAGAGGGGGAAGGGAAGTGAGGGGTAACAGGGAAGGAGGAGAGGGGAAAGGGGAGAGGGGTAACGGGAGAGGGGTAACGGGAAAGGAGGGGAGGGGGAAGGGGAGAGGGGAGGGGGAAGGGGAGAGGGGAGGGGGAAGGGGAGAGGGGAGGGGGAAGGGGAGAGGGGAGGGGGAAGGGGAGAGGGGAGGGGGAAGGGGAAAGGGGAGGGGGAAGGGGAGAGGGGAGGGGGAAGGGGAGGGGGAAGGGGAAGGGGAGAGGGTAGGGGGAAGGGGAGAGGGGAGGGGAGAGAGTGGTGACAGGGGAGGAGGGGAGGGGGAGGGGGACGGGAGAGGGGAGGGGGAAGGGGAGAGGGGAGGGGGAAGGGGAGAGGGGAGGGGGAAGGGGAGAGAGTGGTGACAGGGGGAGGAGGGGAGGGGGGAGGGGGGAGGGGGTGACGGGGCGGAGATGGAAGAGGGGGTGAGAGGAGGTGGGGGAGATGGGAGAGGGGGTGAGAGGAGGTGGGGGAGATGGGAGAGGGGGTGACGGGGGAGGGGGAGAGGGGGAGAGGGGGAGAGGGGAGAGGGGGAGAGGGGAGAGGGGGAGAGGGGAGAGGGGGAGAGGGGGTGACGGGGGAGAGGGGGTGACGGGGGAGAGGGGGTGACGGGGGAGAGGGGGTGATGGGGGAGGGGGAGAGGGGGTGACGGGGGAGGGGGAGAGGGGGTGACAGGGGAGGGGGAGAGGGGGTGACGGGGGAGGGGATATGGGAGATGGGGGAGGGGGAGATGGGGTGACGGGGGAGAGGGAGATGGGAGATGGGGGAGGGGAGATGGGAAAGGGGGTGACAGGGTGAGGGGGAGAGGAGATGATGGGGTGTTGGGGGAGGGGGAGATGGGAGAGGGGGTGACAGGGGGAGGAAGAGATGGGAGAGGGGGTGACAGGGGGAGGAAGAGATGGGAGAGGGGGTGACAGGGGGAGGGAGAGATGGGAGAGGGGGTGACGGGGGGAGGGAGAGATGGGAGAGGGGGTGACGGGGGGAGGGAGAGATGGGAGAGGGGGTGACGGGGGGAGGGAGAGATGGGAGAGGGGGTGACGGGGGGAGGAAGAGATGGGAGAGGGGGTTACGGGGGGAGGGGGAGATGGGAGAGGGGGTGACGGGGGGAGGGGGAGATGGGAGAGGGGGTGACGGGGGGAGGGGGAGATGGGAGAGGGGGTGACGGGGGGAGGGGGAGATGGGAGAGGGGGTGACGGGGGGAGGGGGAGATGGGAGAGGGGGTGACGGGGGGAGGGGGAGATGGGAGAGGGGGTGACGGGAGGAGGGGTGACGGGGGGAGGGGGAGTTGGGAGAGGGGGTGACAGGGGGAGGGGGGAAATGGGAGAGGGAGTGACTGGGGGAGGGTGGAGATGGAAGAGGGGGTTACCAGAGGAGGGGGGGAATTGGAAGAGGGGGTTACCGGAGGAGGGGGGAATTGGGAGAGGGGGCTACCGGGGGAGGGGGAGGAGATGGGAGAGGGGGTTACCGGGGAAGGGGGAGGAGATGGGAGAGGGGGTTACCGGGGAAGGGGGAGGAGATGGGAGAGGGGGTTACAGGGGAAGGGGGGGAGATGGGAGATGGAGTTACCGGAGGAGGGGGGAGATGGGAGAGGGGGTGACCAGGGGAGGGGGGAGATGGGAGAGGGGGTGACCGGGGGAGGGTGGAGATGGGAGGGGGGTGACGGGGGGAGGGGAGGTGGGAGAGGGGGTGATGGGGGGAGGGGAGGTGGGAGAGGGGGTGACAGGGGCGAGGGGGAGGTGGGAGAGGGGGTGACAGGGGCGAGGGGAGGTGGGAGAGGGGGTGACAGGGGCGAGGGGGAGGTGGGAGAGGGTGTGACGGGGGGAGGGGCAGGTGGGAGAGGGGGTGACAGGGGGAGGGGGAGGTGGGAGAGGGAGTGACGGGGGAGGGGGAGGTGGGGGAGGGGGTGATGGGGTAGAGGGGTTGGTGGGAGAGGGGGTGATGGGGTAGAGGGGTTGGTGGGAGAGGGGGTGACGGGGGGAGGGGGAAATGGGGGAGGGGGAAATGGGGGAGGGGGTGACGGGGGGAGGGGAGAAATAGGAGAGGGGGTGATGGGGGTAGGGGGAGATGGGAGAGGGGGTGACGGGGGTAGGGGGAGATGGGAGAGGTGAGTGACGGGGGAGATGGGAGAGGGTGGGCCGGGGGAGATGGGAGAGGGGGTGACGGGGGAAGGAGGGAGGGGGACATGAGAGAGGGCCTCACGGGGGTGACGGTGGGAGGGGGGAGGTGGGAGAGGGGTGACGGTGGGAGGGGGGATGGGAGAGTGGTGAGGGGTGACGGTGGGAGGGGGGAGATGGGAGAGGGGGTGATGGGGGGAGAGGGAAATGGGAGAGTGGGTGATGGGGGGAGGCAGAGATGGGAGAGCGGATGACGGGGGAGGCGGAGATGGGTGAGGGGGTGACAGGGGAGGGGGGACATTGAAGAGAGGGTGACAGGGGGAGGGGGGCGATGGGAGAGGGGGTGACAGGGGATGGGGAGAGGGGGTGACAGGGGGAGGGGGAGATGGGAGTGGGTGGGAGGGGGAGATGGGAAAGGGGGTGATGGGGGGAGGGGGAGGTGGGAGAGGGGGTGATGGGGGAGATGGGAGAGGAGGTGACGGGGAGAGGGGGGAGGTGGGAGAGGGGGTGATGGGGGAGATGGGAGAGGGAAGTGACGGGGGTGATGGGAGAGGGTGGGCTGGGGGAGATGGGAGAGGGGGGGAAGGTGGGAGAGGGGGTGACGGGGGGAAGGTGGGAGAGGGGGTGACGGGGGGAAGGTGGGAGAGGGGCTGACGGGGTGACGAGTGTAGGGGGGAGATGGGAGAGGGGGCGACGGGAGGTGGGGGAGATGGGAGAGGGGGTGATGGGGAGAGGGGAGAGGGGTGACAGGGGGGAGATGGGAGAGGCGGTGACAGGGGGAGGGGGGAGATGGGATAGGTGGTGATAGGGGCTGGGGGGAGATGGGAGAGGTAGTGATAGGGGGAGGGGGAGATGGGAGAGGGGGTGACCGTGGGAGGGTGGAGAACGGAGAGTTGGAGAACGGAGAGGGGGTTACCGTGGGAGGGTGGAGATGGGAGAGGGGGTGACCGTGGGAGGGTGGAGAACGGAGAGGGGGTGACCGTGGGAGGGTGGAGATGGGAGAGGGGGTGACCGTGGGAGGGTGGAGATGGGAGAGAGGGTGACCGTGGGAGGGTGGAGATGGGAGAGGGGGCGACAGGGGGAGGGGGGAGATGGAAGAGGGGGTGACAGGGGGAGGGGGGAGATGGGATAGGGGGTGATAGGGGGAGGGGGGAGTTGGGATAGGGGGTGATAGGGGGAGGAAAGAGATGGGAGAGGGGGTGACAGGGGGAGGAAAGAGATGGGAGAGGGGGTGACAGGGGGAGGGGGAGATGGGAGAGGGGGTGACAGGTGGAGGGGGAGATGGGAGAGGGGTTGACAGGTGGAGGGGAGGGGATGGGAGAGGGGGTTACAGGTGGAGGGGGGGAGATGGGAGAGGGGGTGACAGGTGGAGGGGGGGAGATGGGAGAGGGGGTGACAGGTGGAGGGGGGAGATGGGAGAGGGGGAGACAGGGGGAGGGGGGAGATGGGCGAGGGGGTGACAGGGGGAGGGGGAGATGGGAGAGGGGGTGACGGGGAGGAAAGAGATGGGAGAGGGGGTGACAGGGGGAGGAAAGAGATGGGAGAGGGGGTGACAGGGGGAGGAAAGAGATGGGAGAGGGGGTGACAGGGGGAGGGGGAGATAGGAGAGGGGGTGATGGGGGAAGGGGCATGACGGGGGGAGAGGGATGATGCGGCCAGGCACTGTGAGGCTGTTGACGGGTGGTGTTGGGAGACGGGTGGGGGGGTGGAGACGGGTGACGGATGAGTTGGGGGGAGGGGGAGATGGGTGAGGTTGGGGGATGGGGAGACGGGTGACGGGGAGACGGGTGAAGGTTGGGGGAGGGGGAGAAGGGTGACATGTGGGTGGGAGACGGGTCACAGGTGGGGGGAGACGTGTGACAGGTCAGGGGTGAGGGGGGAGACGGGTGAGGGGGGAGGGGGGGACGGGTGACGGGGAGACGGGTGTCGGGTGAGGGGGACACGGGTGACGGGGTGTGGGAGCAGAGAGGGGTGGGGGCAGAGAAGGTTGACGGGGGGTGGGAGCAGAGAGGGTTGACGGGGGGTGGAAGCAGAGAGGAGTGGGTGCAGAGAGGGGTGACGGGAGGGGGGGCAGAGAGCGGTTACAAGGAGGTGGCAGAGAGGGGTTACGGGGGGTGGTGGCAGAGAGGGGTGACGGACAGGGCAGAGAGGGGAATTGGGGTGGGATGGGGGCAGAGAGGGGAATTGGGGTGGGATGGGGGCAGAGAGGGGAGTTGGGGTGGGATGGGGCCTGAGTGCTGTGATGCGGGGGCAGAGAGGGGTTAATTGGTTGGTTTGTAGGATTAAAGGGACCAGACTGCTACGGTCACCGGTGGGAGAGAGGGGCGTCGCGGGGCGTCGCGGGGGCGAGGGGCGTCGCGGGGGCGAGGGGCGTCGCGGGGGCGAGGGGGGGCGAGCGGCGAGGGGGGCGAGCGGCGAGGGGGGCGAGCGGCGAGGGGGTGCGAGCGGCGAGGGGGTGCGAGCGGCGAGGGGGTGCGAGCGGCGAGGGGGTGCGAGCGGCGAGGGGGGCGAGCGGCGAGGGGGGCGAGCGGCGAGGGGGGGCGAGCGGCGATGGGGGGGCGAGCGGCGAGGGGGGGCGAGCGGCGATGGGGGGGCGAGCGGCGATGGGGGGGCGAGCGGCGAGGGGGGGCGAGCGGCGAGGGGGGGCGAGGGGGGCGAGGGGGGCGAGCGGCTAGGGGGGCGAGGGGATAGGGGGCGAAGGGGGGCGAGGGGGGTCGAGGGGGGGCGAGGGGGGTCGAGGGGCGAGGGGGGTCGAGGGGCGAGGGGGGTCGAGGGGCGAGGGGGGTCGAGGGGCGAGGGGGGTCGAGGGGCGAGGGGGGTCGAGGGGCGAGGGGGGTCGAGGGGCGAGGGGGGTCGAGGGGCGAGGGGGGTCGAGGGGCGAGGGGGGTCGAGGGGCGAGGGTCGAGGGGGGAGCGAGGGTCGAGGGGGGGGCGAGGGTCGAGGGGTGGGCGAGGGTCGAGGGGGGAGCGAGGGTCGAGGGGGGGGCGAGGGTCGAGGGGGGGGCGAGGGTCGAGGGGTGGGCGAGGGTCGAGGGGGAGCGAGGGTCGAGGGGGGAGCGAGGGTCGAGGGGGAGCGAGGGTCGAGGGGGGGGGCGAGGGGCGAGGGGGAGGCGGGGCGACAGGTGGAAGCGACAGGTGGAAGAGGGTTAACGGTGGAGAGGGAAGAAGAGGGGCAACGATGGATAGGGGGGAGGGGGGCAAGGGGCGGAGAGGGGCCAAGGGGCGGAGAGGGGCCAAGGGGCGGAGAGGGGCCAAGGGGCGGAGAGGGGCCAAGGGGCGGAGAGGGGCCAAGGGGCGGAGAGGGGCCAAGGGACGGGGGGGTGAGAGGGGCCAAGGGGCGGGGGGGTGAGAGGGGCCAAGGGGCGGGGGGGTGAGAGGGGCCAAGGGGCGGGGGGGTGAGAGGGGCCAAGGGGCGGGGGGGTGAGAGGGGCCAAGGGGCGGGGGGGTGAGAGGGGCCAAGGGGGGGGAGAGGTGCCAAGGGGGGGAGAGGGGCCAAGGGGGGGGAGAGGGGCCAAGGGGAAAGAGGGGCCAAGGGGGGGGAGAGGGGCCAAGGGGAAAGAGGGGCCAAGGGGAAAGAGGGGCCAAGGGGGGGGAGAGGGGCCAAGGGGAAAGAGGGGCCAAGGGGAAAGAGGGGCCAAGGGGAAAGAGGGGCCAAGGGGAAAGAGGGGCCAAGGGGAAAGAGGGGCCAAGGGGAAAGAGGGGCCAAGGGGAAAGAGGGGCCAAGGGGGGGAGAGGGGCCAAGGGGGGGAGAGGGGCCAAGGGGGGGAGAGGGGCCAAGGGGGGGAGAGGGGCCAAGGGGGGGAGAGGGGCCAAGGGGGGGAGAGGGGCCAAGGGGGGGAGAGGGGCCAAGGGGGGGAGAGGGGCCAAGGGGGGAGAGGGGCCAAGGGGGGAGAGGGGCCAAGGGGGGAGAGGGGCCAAGGGGGGAGAGGGGCCAAGGGGGGAGAGGGGCCAAGGGGGGAGAGGGGCCAAGGGGGGAGAGGGGCCAAGGGGGGAGAGGGGCCAAGGGGGGAGAGGGGCCAAGGGGGGAGAGGGGCCAAGGGGGGAGAGGGGCCAAGGGGGGAGAGGGGCCAAGGGGGGAGAGGGGCCAAGGGGGGAGAGGGGCCAAGGGGGGAGAGGGGCCAAGGGGGGAGAGAGGCCAAGGGGGGGAGCGGGGGCAAGGTGGGAGGGGGAAGGTGGGAGGGGGGCAAGGTGGGAGGGGGCAAGTTGCGACGGGAGCAAGGTGGGAGGGGAACAGGGTGGGAGGGGGCAAGTTGCGACGGGAGCAAGGTGGGAGGGGAACAGGGTGGGAGGGGGCAAGGGGGGAGCGGGGTAACGGGCGTGGGGGTTAACGGGCGTGGGGGTTAACGGGCGAGGGGGTTAACGGGCGAGGGGGGTAACGGGCGAGGGGGGTAACGGGCGAACGGGGGTAACGGGCGAACGGGGGTAACGGGCGAACGGGGGTAACGGGCGAACGGGGGTAACGGGCGAACGGGGGTAACGGGCGAACGGGGGTAACGGGCGAAGGGGGGTAACGGGCGAGGGGGGTAACGGGCGAGGGGGGTAACGGGCGAGGGGGGTAACGGGCGAGGGGGGTAACGGGCGAGGGGGGTAACGGGCGAGGGGGGTAACGGGGAGAGGGGAGGGGGCTTAACGGGGGAGAGGAGAGGGGGCTTAACGGGGGAGAGGGGAGGGGGCTTAACGGGGGAGAGGGGAGGGGGCTTAACGGGGGAGAGGGGAGGGGGCTTAACGGGGGAGAGGGGAGGGGGCTTAACGGGGGAGAGGGGAGGGGGCTTAACGGGGGAGAGGGGAGGGGGCTTAACGGGGGAGAGGGGAGGGGGCTTAACGGGGGAGAGGGGAGGGGGGTTAACGGGGGAGAGGGGAGGGGGGTTAACGGGGGAGAGGGGAGGGGGGTTAACGGCGGAGAGGGGAGGGGGGTTAACGGCGGAGAGGGGAGGGGGGTTAACGGCGGAGAGGGGAGGGGGGTTAACGGCGGAGAGGGGAGGGGAGTTAACGGGGGAGAGGGGAGGGTGTTAACGGGGGAGAAGGGAGGGTGTTAACGGGGGAGAAGGGAGGGTGTTAACGGGGGAGAAGGGAGGGTGTTAACGGGGGAGAAGGGAGGGTGTTAACGGGGGAGAAGGGAGGGTGTTAACGGGGGAGAAGGGAGGGTGTTAACGGGGGAGAAGGGAGGGTGTTAACGGGGGAGAAGGGAGGGTGTTAACGGGGGAGTTATAGGGGGAGAGAGTTGATAGGGGGAGAGAGGTGGTGGGGGTGAGAGGGGGGATGTGGGGGGAGAGAGTTGGGATGGGTGGGAGAGATAGGGTGGATGGGGGAGAGAGATTGGGGGAGAGAGATTGGGGGAGAGAGGGTGGATGGGGGAGAGAGATTGG
Organism: Schistocerca nitens; assembly: GCF_023898315.1. Taxonomy (NCBI): domain Eukaryota; kingdom Metazoa; phylum Arthropoda; class Insecta; order Orthoptera; family Acrididae; genus Schistocerca; species Schistocerca nitens. The sequence continues at coordinate 24,232,693 of NC_064624.1, read as the reverse complement.
GGGAGAGAGATTGGGGGAGAGAGATTGGGGGAGAGAGATTGGGGGAGAGAGATTGGGGGAGAGAGATTGGGGGAGAGAGATTGGGGGAGTATGTGTGGGAGAGAGAGGTGGGGGAGAGAGAGGGGGGGCGAGGATGCGGGAGAGAGAGGGGGGGGGATGTGGGGGGGAGGATGTGGGGGAGAGAGAGGGGGGAGGATGTGGGGGAGAGAGAGGGGGGAGGATGTGGGGGAGAGAGAGGGGGGAGGATGTGGGGGAGAGAGAGGGGGGAGGATGTTGTGGAGAGAGAGGGGGGGAGGATGTGGTGGAGAGAGAGGGGGGACGGGGGAGAGAGAGAGGGGGGACGGGGGAGAGAGAGGGGGGACGGGGGGGAGAGAGAGGGGGGACGGGGGGAGAGAGAGGGGGGACGGGGGGGAGAGAGAGGGGGGACGGGGGGGAGAGAGAGGGGGGACGGGGGGAGAGAGAGGGGGGACGGGGGGAGAGAGAGAGGGGGGACGGGGGAGAGAGAGGGGGGACGGGGGGGAGAGAGAGGGGGGACGGGGGGGAGAGAGAGGGGGGACGGGGGGAGAGAGAGGGGGGACGGGGGGAGAGAGATGGGGGGACGGGGGGGAGAGAGAAGGGGGACGGGGGAGAGAGGGGGGCGGGTGAGAGAGAGGAGGGACGGGTGAGAGAGAGGGGGGACGGGTGAGAGAGAGGGGGGACGGGTGAGAGAGAGGGGGGACGGGTGAGAGAGAGGGGGGACGGGTGAGAGAGAGGGGGGAAGGGGGAGAGAGGGAGGTGGGAGGGGGGGAGAGGGAGGTGGGAGGTGGGACGGGGAGAGAGGGAGGTGGGAGGTGGGACGGGGAGAGAGGGAGGTGGGAGGTGGGACGGGGAGAGAGGGAGGTGGGAGGTGGGACGGGGAGAGAGGGAGGTGGGAGGTGGGACGGGGAGAGAGGGAGGTGGGAGGTGGGACGGGGAGAGAGGGAGGTGGGAGGTGGGACGGGGAGAGAGGGAGGTGGGAGGTGGGACGGGGAGAGAGGGAGGTGGGAGGTGGGACGGGGAGAGAGGGAGGTGGGAGGTGGGACGGGGAGAGAGGGAGGTGGGAGGTGGGACGGGGAGAGAGGGAGGTGGGAGGTGGGACGGGGAGAGAGGGAGGTGGGAGGTGGGACGGGGAGAGAGGGAGGTGGGAGGTGGGACGGGGGAGGGAGAGAGGGGGGACGGGGGGAGCGATAGGGGGGACGGGGGGAGCGAGAGGGGGGACGGGGGTAGCGAGAGGGGGGACGGGGGGAGCGAGAGGGGGGACGGGGGGAGCGAGAGGGGGGACGGGGGGAGCGAGAGGGGGGACGGGGGGAGCGAGAGGGGGGACGGGGGGAGCGAGAGGGGGACGGGGGGAGCGAGAGGGGGACGGGGGGAGCGAGAGGGGGACGGGGGGATAGAGAGGGGGACGGGGGGATAGAGAGGGGGACGGGGGGATAGAGAGGGGGACGGGGGGATAGAGAGGGGGACGGGGGGATAGAGAGGGGGACGGGGGGAGATAGAGGGGGACGGGGGGAGATAGAGGGGGACGGGGGGAGATAGAGGGGGACGGGGGGAGATAGAGGGGGACGGGGGAGATAGAGGGGGACGGGGGGAGATAGAGGGGGACGGGGGGAGATAGAGGGGGACGGGGGGAGATAGAGGGGGACGGGGGGAGATAGAGGGGGACGGGGAAAGAGAGAGGTGGGACGTGGGGAGAGTGGGGGACGTGGGGAGAGTGGGGGACGTGGGGAGAGTGGGGGACGGGGGGAGAGTGGGGGACGGGGGGAGAGTGGGGGACGGGGGGAGAGTGGGGGACGGGGGGAGAGTGGGGGACGGGGGGAGAGTGGGGGACGGGGGGAGAGTGGGGGACGGGGGGAGAGTGGGGGACGGGGGGAGAGTGGGGGACGGGGGGAGAGTGGGGGACGGGGGGAGAGTGGGGGACGGGGGGAGAGTGGGGGACGGGGGGAGAGTGGGGGACGGGGGGAGAGTGGGGGACGGGGGGAGAGTGGGGGACGGGGGGAGAGTGGGGGACGGGGGGAGAGTGGGGGACGGGGGGAGAGTGGGGGACGGGGGGAGAGTGGGGGACGGGGGGAGAGTGGGGGACGGGGGGGAGAGTGGGGGACGGGGGGGAGAGTGGGGGACGGGGGGGAGAGTGGGGGACGGGGGGGAGAGTGGGGGACGGGGGGGAGAGTGGGGGACGGGGGGGAGAGTGGGGGACGGGGGGGAGAGTGGGGGACGGGGGGGAGAGTGGGAGACGGGGGGGGAGAGTGGGAGACGGGGGGGGAGAGTGGGAGACGGGGGGGAGAGTGGTGGACGGGGGGAGAGTGGTGGACGGGGGGGGAGAGTGGTGGATGGGGGGAGAGTGGTGGACGGGGGGGGAGAGTGGGGGACGGGGGGAGAGTGGGGGACGGGGGGAGAGTGGGGGACGGGGGGAGAGTGGGGGACGGGGGGAGAGTGGGGGACGGGGGGAGAGTGGGGGACGGGGGGGGAGTGGGGGACGGGGGGAGAGTGGGGGACGGGGGGAGAGTGGGGGACGGGGGGAGAGTGGGGGACGGGGGGGAGAGTGGGGGACGGGGGGGAGAGAGAGAGAGAGAGAGAGAGAGAGAGAGAGAGAGAGAGAGAGAGAGAGAGAGAGAGAGAGAGAGAGTGTTTGGGGGGGGGGACTTTGAAACATATCATTTGTAGAAGCTGGGAAGGCTATAACACTAATCATCACATATATTCATCAACTAGAAACAGGAAGCAGAAAATGTGGTGCCACAATTCAAATTTTTGACACCAATGCTCTGTTTATTCTTGAAGGTAAGCATAACAGTATGTGATTCACTGCATAATGTCAATCAAAATTATTTCTTACATACCAAGCAGCAACCCACATAGACGGTTACCATTATGAAAGAGGATGTTTGCAAAAACAGACATAATGTCTTATGAGATAACAGCTATCAGTCATTTTATAATGTTACTTCAAATCTGTCTTGATTGCAAATCTTATATTCATATGACCGGTTTCAGTTCATTCAGAACCATGTTCAGATCTGATATATCAGTTACAGGAGTAACCCGTCCAAATCAAACAACTTTCACATGCTGTGTCACATAAAAAAAAATTTGCAATCAAGACGGATTTTAAGTAACATTAGAAAGTGGATGCGTTTTACATAACCCCCTAAACCACAGGTACAACCAAGCCACGTACATGTATTACTTATTATGTAGACTAAAATACTAAGAAGGTAAGAACCAGCAACCTCCTATGGAGGTGGGCAGATGATGTGGACAGAGAAAGGGCAGAACAACAGACAGAGAGTACGGTGGCAGGAACAGATGGACAGGGGTGGTTGGCCGACTGAATTTCTGACACTTTAAGCAACACGGTAGGGGAGGTGGGGTGGCAGACCTATGATTTCACATTGTATCAGTATACAATCACTGTGACCTTTTCAGCCAATGCTTCACCCTAAAACGCCCCTAGGGAGGGAGGGCGGGGGGGGGGGGGGGTCATGGACAAAGAATGGAGTGAAAGGTAATGTAGGTCAAGGAAGTTAGATTTGGAGCAAATGTATACCCAGGTGAAGCCAAGAAGTTCACTATTTTTCCTTAAATTGAAGTTCCTTCATTCTGAAAAACAATACCATACCATTACTGTACAAAGTATAAGACATATAAGATACCATGACAACTTTCTGCTTCTCTCTAGTGTCACAGTCACGATAGTGATGTGAATTATGGATGATATGTAAGCTAAAAAAAATTTTTTTTTTTACAATTGAATGTAATTGTGAATTTGTCCTACATCTGTACAAATAAAAATAAATATAATCGTTTTGCTTGCACCACTAGCAATTCTTCAGAAGTCACAGAAAACCACTCACATATATGCCATCTCTACACCCATGGTCGTTGTCTTAGGAACCCAAAACTAGAAAGAAATTTTCCGTGAGAATGAACAAGCTCAAGGAATGGCCTTTGATGTAAAAAGAAGTGACCACTTGTTTTATGCGTAGTTGATTACAAATTCACAGCTGGTGTACACTCTGCAACTTTTCCTAGTCAAATGGTGTAATGATGCAATCACACACATGGTAGAATTATAGCTGTCAGTGAATATCTATGCACGCCACTGAAGTTAAATTTACAGCAATTTCCCTCTTGTTATATCCATATTTCTTCTTCCATGATTTTTCTGAAATCTCCTACCTCATGGGTGGGCTTTCTCTGCATCCACCATATCCATCATCACAAATGTATCCCTGCAAAAGCAGTGATGTAACAAATTTATTTTTTGGGGTGCTCAACTGACAGATTCTCGTGGCATTTGCTGTAAAAAAATCTAATTGAGTGATACAATGTGTGCAGAACAAATACAGCACTTCTGCAGTAGCAATATTAGCAGGTTCAAAAATATATTTGTTTTAATAATTTCCTTTTCTGTGTCTTTCTGTGTGGAAACCATTATTGTAAACTTTTCGCTATCTGTATTTAGCTTTTCCGTGTTTGTGGGAATGTGAGAGGCTTGTCCTCGTTTACTAATTTTGTCAACCCTGCTGTAGCTGCCACTGCCTTGTGACATAGACAAGCAATTGATGAATACTTGGCTCAGAGGAGGAACATCACTAGTGTGACTTACAAATGGCCAAATGTACATTTGTCATTCTGGCAGTGAGTGTTCTCAAAACAACTGAGCCACATATATATGAGAAGCAGAGTCGCTGCCAGATAGTCAGTTTGAAATCTACAGTCTTCACGATAACTTGGATGTGATAAATAGTGATAATAGTAGCATTATTGGCTATTACCACAGACTTCAGTCAGTATTGTGCTTAGTGATATTAGAAATATGGGGAGTGTGGCCAAGTGCGTTTCAGTGCTAAGTGTACCAATGTTGCATTTTTCAGTATGAATAAATTGTTTATTCAAGAATGATTGGCATCTAATTTACCTAAATCATTAAATTATAATAAAATTGATCGGTATGTAATAAAGAAAAAAAGGAGAAACATCTGATGATTCCAGTCACCATTCAGCAGCAAAAACACCACCAGATGTACAGGCAGAGCCCAGCACTTTATCGAAACTTCCACAACAAAGTTCGACTGATTCCTTTAATCCCAAGGATATTGGCAATTATTATATATTAGCATCAGGAAATGTTAGTGATGATATAAAACACAGGCTTCTCAAAGCTCAAAAGCAACCTGGAAAAGGTTATATCTTTCCTACTTCCAAGCAAAATGAGAGGGCGGGTAGAACATAGACAAGTGCACAATAATCGTTTTAAACAGTATCCATGGCTACTGTTCTCACAAGTTAGAAAGGAACTTATCTGGTTGAACTGTTCAATTTTTGTGAATAATAAAATAGCTGGAGGAAAGAAATCCATTATCGCCAAGAAACTTGTGGCTGAACCACTAACAAACTTTGCCAAACTTACTGGTAAAGATGGTGACTTTGAGACTCACTCTCAGCTCAAGTACCACACAGAAGTGTCAACAGATGCAAAATTACTTTTGGCAACATGAGGAACGCAAACTTTATGTCATAAATCAATTGTCAAGACAGAAAATGGGAAGCATTACGGAAGTCATAAACTATCTTGTACCTATAATAAAAATAATCATATCACATGGAAAACAACATATTCCCTTGTGGGGGCATAGAGATGATGGGAGTCTATTATAAAATGAAAATGATCATGAAAGTACAGTGACTAACAAGGGAAACTTTAGAGCTCTTCTAAGATTTAGAATTGATGCTGGAGACTTGCAACTAGGACATCACCTTGAGATCACTAAAGTGAATGCCACTTACATATATAAAACAACGTGTAATGAACTTATTTCATGCTACGAAACAGTGGTGTTATCAAGATTACTGAAGGAAATCAAAGATTCTTGGTATTACACCATAATCTTTGATGAGACTACAGTCATAGCATACACCACTCAACTGAGCTTAGCTGCAAGATATGTTGAAGATAATGGCAAATTAGAAGAAAGATTTTTTGAGTTTCATTGGCATAAATGAAGACAAGGATTGTAGTGGAAACACTGACGATGAACCTCAAGAATGTCAAGATGAAGGGCATAGTGTTACTGGTGTAGTATTAGGTACTACAATTCTAAGGAGTACGGAAAGCCTTTCTCTATCCCTGGAGAACTGTGTGGGTACAGGCTGTGACAATTGCTCAGACAATAAGTCAGAACTGAAAGGAGCTGTAGCTAGAATAAAAAGAAAGCTATCAACATGCAAGTAGCACTGTGTCGAAGTCATAAACTCAACCTCACTGTCGAAGTCATAAGGTCAACCTTGCTGTCAGTAGCGAGCCAGTGGGTGTGTTGGACCTTCCATCGAGCTATGGACCCCCTTGAAGATGTCTCCCGCAGTCGACACAGAGTTCATCAACCGACCACGGCATAACAGCCCGGATAATTATAATGGACACAACTACTTTGTTTTCAACTCTTTCAGTTGCTTCTCTACTCCAGGGCATGTATTACTATGTCCCCAATACAGGAGTCTGTGTGACAGTGAAACAATATGTTTATATCATCCTCCTGCACAAACTTGAAAACTCAATACAGAGAGGGGTTAGTGATCATCATCTGCTTTCCTCCAAAGCTACACCAGACTGGTCAATGACTGCCTGGATGGAAGTCTTTGACCAGAAATGTCTCATGTTCTCTGTAAAATCTTTTGCTCATGTATGATGGTGGTAGTTGTATGTTTCATGCGTAGATCTTTCTACAGACATACAATTACCACTAACTCTTGCCTGTCACCACTAAGAATACTTTTTTGATCTGAGTGTACAACAGTCTGCTTCCTCAGCATTTTCAAATTTTCTGTCTGTAATCCAGTTACTCACCACATACTTATTCACTGTGTGATTTACAGTCCATATAACATTTGCCCATATTCCTCTATGTACACCATATTGGAAGTAAAGGATATTCACCCATTGTCCATTGTCTAAATGGGATGCTAACAGCTACTTATTTGCTCTTTCTCGCAAATTATTCTCCTAGGCTTCTTGAAGGATTCATTAACTTCATTTAGCATACAGTAAGTCTTGTCATCTTTACCCTACAGTAAAAACAGGACTGCTGAAATGAATACACACACAACAGATAACCGTCTCATTATTTTCACCACAGCATAGAAATGATTAATTTCCTGCAGTCATATAAATTCTAAAATTACCAAATTCAAAATTTACCTCTTTATTTGCACCCTCCTCCAACGTAAAATAGTTGGAGGAGGGTGCAAATAAAGAGGTAAATTTTGAGGTAAATTTCATGCTGGATGGGTAAACCTCAGCCTGTGGTAAAAATTATCTGTAATTAGTGCATTTAAGCACTAACAGTCTTCCCATATTATGTAAAACATATCACATATATATTAAGCCCAACCATCATACTTCTTAGCAACTAAATAGTAGTTCTGGTTAAGTGCTCTCTTTTGAGTTCGAAATTCTGGTAGTAAGTTCACAGCGGCATATTTCATTGGGAGGCAGCAAAAACTGTAAGACTGGTTAATGACAAAGCCTTTGAAAATTCATTATAATCTTAAAATTCAGCCTTATGCCTATGCTATTTTTTTCAATCATTTTCTAGCTTCAATATCTTCATATACATATAATGGTAGTGTAATCAAATAAAATAACACAGCTACTACCTGAAACTATAAAATCAATGTTGTTCATATAAACAGACACAATACAGTGATCACCCTGTGTGTGGGGGGGGAGGGGGAGGGGGGGGAGGGGGCGGGAAGGAGCATCAGAAACTGGACTGTCAAGTATCTCATCACTCATGCTATTTTTACAATCAAAATCCTAAAATGTCTAGAACAGTTACGTCAAAACCTTTCGTTTCACTGAACACTTATTTATGGTAAAATTACTACCATTCTAGCTTCATGAATTCCTTTTGCTGGGACAAGCACGTTTCTAATAGCACAAAAAGGGAGTGTAGGCTACAGGCTACACTAGCCCTATTCTATGGATACGAACTATGGGTTTTACTTGCAGATCTCAAAAGAAGACAAATTTCTGAAAGATTATTTATGGAGTAGGACCAGCATATCAAGACTGAAAAACTCTTAATATTGAACTAAGTGCTGGAATGGAAACAGTGATAGCAAAGGAGGAAAATCATTAAACTGATATTGGCATCTGTTGAGAATGTTAGATAATTAGCAGCCAAAGAATAATTTTTGATTGGAAATCACCTTACTGATAGAAACAAAGTAGACCACTTAACGTTCAGAAAGAGTGTATCGATGAAATAATGAAGCAAACATGGTGTATGCCAAGAGGTTGCCTTGAAGAGAGATACTGGGCAGAAGATAGAAAGAATACAGCAACATGTTTTCCATTGATCTTCGTATTAATTAACTGCCTACAATAATATTAATATATTAGTGCAAATAATGATAATAATGATTTCATTATTATTACTATCTGAGCCATGGTGGGCTGCCTGTTTCAATTCCCACCCTGCACCTGGTGTATGCCACTTTTTTGCTTGGAGCTTGTGGCACCACAGGGCATGGTAGAGCCATTGTAGGGAAGCAGCCTACTCACGCTGTAGTAAATTCACATCAGTCTTTCCATTGTGTGCCAGCCAGTCCGCTGTAACTAGCTCTGACGTCATAAATGTTGCGCAATACCTTAAAAATCAAGCAAATGACCTAAAACTTTTCTAGCATGTCAGGAATAATACTAAATTAATGTGTGTTGAATATCAGTTCGATAACTTCAGCCGTTTTCGAAATTTGGACGTTTTTCTGTAAAAATCATTGGTGCAACAGAAAAGAGCTAGAGACTTCAAAATTTATATTTAGATTCATCTTTCATAATGATTTAATAAAAACGGTACTTTGGATTTCACAGATTAAGATTTTAGTGGAAATTCATGATTTTCTGATTTTCGTCTCAAAACTGAAGGAAGCAAGATAGATTAAGTAGGCTAGTAAATAAGGCTAGGATGTTTAGATTTAAATAGGTTGGAGGTCCGCTATGACTATGAAGATGTGAAAAGTTTCTTTTGAATACCTATAAAATTATAGCGATAGCGGATCTCAAAAGGGACAGTTCAGAGCTCATCTGCTGCGTGCAGTGTAATTAAATTAATTCTCTCGCCCAAAATATTTAACTCGGCCACGTCAAAATTTATTATCAATACTTACCTGCGTGCTGAATGCACATTTAAATTAAGAGCTTCATCGGCCATCAGCAAAAGAAGCTATAATTTATTATGTAACTTGAAGTGGTGCGTTACTAGCCCAGCGGCTAGTCGGGAGAGCCGATTTGATCAGGCGTTCTCTTAGCCGTCCGCACCGCGGCTTTATACATAAGAACGTTGCGCGAGGAAGCAAGGCCCCAGTTCTCTCCAGACGCTGAAGAACACGCCATCTGTGTCGGGAGTCGCGTCGCAACGGTATCACTGCGACAAACAGCCTCGGGTGCCGCATTAAGTTACTAGAGATACGCGTAACCTTGAAATCATTTCAAGTGAAGTGTTAATTCTGGGATGATTTTCATAATCTAGCTTCAGTTTGCGTATTGTCGTATTTTCACGTGCCGTCGCGGGACAGACATTCTACCAATTATTTAGCGTGGCGTTTGATGAAATATTTTCATCAAATTACGGCGAGCATTCATTTCAACATTTAATTTGGACATTTATAGTTGCATAAGCGCATTAGACTCTGAACTGCTCTGTTAGTTAGGTTGTAGGGATACTTGTGTTTTTATCAGTGACTTTCAGAATATACTCAACTATTTTGGAATATCGTTTTTGATTATAAATCCCGGACAATCTCCTAACTCCTCAGAGCTATAAGCTGCAGCTATAATTGTATTCTCAGATGAAGTGGGCACTAGGAACTCTAATTACAGGCTTCACGTTTTGTTAAATCACTTTCTGGGTGCTAAAAAGTAAATAGAGAGCCAGTGTTGAGAACGGCGGAAGACAGCATTAACAACATTCTAAAAGCCAGAAACTGATTCAACATTCAAACTTTTATACAGCAACAACAATATTTACAAACTATCCACCGCCCCACACCGTGCTAGATACATAGACACTACCAGAAAAGCTTGTTATTGCTATTCAATTCCCCACATTCAGCAGTGGATTTGATGATTTGGTAATCCTGAATACTGTTTTAAGTGTGACCATGTTTAGCCTTAGACCAAGTTTTTGATGAGAATCATCTGACGAGTCGATTGATCTGCCCAATTATCGTGGCTATGCGGATATATTAAGTGAGAATGACAGTGTAATTTAGATGCTCCTCAGTCTGCTCCAGTTTTCTACTGTTGTGGCACACTGATGATTTTGGACCTGGACTCAGCAGGTGCTCATCAGATTGTGGCTGTTAACATTGCCTCTGTACATCAGCCTCATGGAATGCACCACTGCCAGTTACCAATGGGCTGCCTTCACTCAAGTTATGTTAATTACGGTTTGAAACTTGTACTAAATCGAGCATCGAGCACTGTTAGAAAGGCCACATGCTGATCAGCTCAATGTGACTCACACATCATATTCAGATGTCATTCAGACTTGCGCAAATATAGCCTGCTGGTAAATAACTGACACATTTGAGGCTCACAGGCTGGAACAAGCCAAAGTTTGTAAAATTGTCAAGTGTTACTGAGTTCTAAACGTCTTGTGTGTGTTCATTCACTGGCCATTTGAGAGCTGGAGAGCGAAAGAGATTTATTCCGTCTCAGAGCTAGTTTCTGCTTTCTAGATTTAATTGTTCAACTGTTTGTTATTTTACAGTTGTCGTGGGGTGACCTTTCCTCAGCTTTTATTTGTTTACTGCTTAAAGTTGGTTCTGAGTACTAATTACTGCTTTTTCGTTTTAAATGGCGTTCTTGAGCTGCTACGCAAGCACATTCACTTACTGAATCACTTACACATTTTCTATGGTACATCTTAGTAGAATTTTCACTGTGTCTGAAGCCAGTTATACCAATCTGTGCACACTCATTCTCTTATTAATCACTTAACTGCTGATTGGGGACAAGATTTAAAGACACTTGCTCTGTCTGCCTGAAGGCAGCTCCAGAAATCAGTGCACCGGTTTACTTTATTAAATTATCTAGATGCACTTTGAGATGTATTTTTAAAATTTCCTTTTTCTAGTGGTCGCGAGGCAGCTATAAATTGCTCTGTCTTCCAGTATAGCTATTAAGTTTTAACCTTTGAGATGAGTTATGCTTCTGTGTTGTCTTAAAGAGCCATCTGTTTCCAAGTAATTATTCGTTCTTTTGTTGAAGCATTTTTTGAGTTGCAGTTTGTGAAGGTGGAAATTTTTGAATCTAAAATCTAAGAACAGGTGTCAGACACAGCTTTTGTCTTTAACTATTGCCGTATTTAAATTGTCACTAAACTAAGGTGTGTAATGTCTTAAATTTGAAAAGTTCCGAAAGTTGTTTGTAATCCTGCTAATGTATCTGATTTTAATTATTTTTCTTATATAAATATTCTTTAACCCTAGGACTCACTCTGCTAAAATTTCCCTAGTACTCCATCTGGGGTCATACATGACCCCAATCAACATATAATTGACTGTGAGCACTAATCATTCATTCAGATAACAGCATACTGTCGTTTAATACTGTTTGTTTACATTTTATTTATTATTTAGACACATTTCACAGCTTTTTTAAGAGGTATGTACATAGTAGAATTAAATTACATATGGCAGAGTAATTACATATCAGAAGTTACAATATTACTCTAAGTCATAATTTGTTTCACTCATAAATGTTTCACAATGGCTTCAAATTTACAGAAAATGTGATGAACAACTCAACAGGAAATAATTCTAACCGGACCATAGTCATCTGCACGTATTTTGCAAGTAGTAACTATTTCAGAATGTTCCTTGCAAACAAATTTGTTACACTTTTTGCATGTTGAACTGTATTTTGTGTCCTTTGATCAGGGGCAAATGGAGCATCTGCCTCGCTTTCTCTTCTGATTGTCGGGTATTATGTCTGGATGTCCATTGTCTAACAGATCATCAAATCCACACCGTTTGATACTGCTAATAATATCCTTGTTCCTTGCTTGTGGTAAACTCAAACGACATTCCACTTGGGGCTTTGCCATTTCTTTGGCCAACTTCATTAGAAAAAGACGTCTCTGGTTTTTCAACAGCAACACAGAAGAGTCTGTAGGCATTGAGTGCAGCTAGACCGACAAGATCATAAAATACTGCTAATGGCCAACGTTTTGTACCCTTTTTCACAGAATAGTAAGAGCTCTTTTGATCTAGCGTATCAACACCTGATTTTGTTGAGTTGTAATACAACACTACTTCTGGTTTTCGTTGAAAGTTGTTTTCTTTGGGCACTTCAAATGATTGATGTTATGTTGACAGGAGCAGCACAGGCTTATTTCTTTTTGGAACATACAAAACTAATAGGGTTTTACCACTGTATGCAAATCTGTAGTGCATTCTTCCCTAGTTTTCGAAGGCTAAAACTCTTTTGGGACTTCTTTTCTTGTAGAACGTAGAGTACCTACAAGGGTCAACTTCATTTTCAACAATTCTTGGCCAAGGTCATAGTTCGTGAAAAAATTGTCAGCGGTAATATTCCTACCACTGCCAGCCAGATGACACACTAAATCTAAGACCACTCTCTTGCCTTGATTCACTTCTCTCACGTCACCACTCCTTCCAGTGTACATTTGAAGATTTGTCAGATAACCATGTTCACAGTCTACTGCGCACCATATCTTGATGCCATACTTTCCTGGCTTTTGAAGGAATGTAGACCTTTAAACTGCACCGACCTCTGTATACGCAAAGATGTTCATCAATAGTAATGTTGCTGGAAGGTATAAATGATGTTTGACATTGCACGGCAAACAAATCAAATATTTCCTGTACAGCTTCAGCCTTATTTCCAGTCCTCTCTTTCCTTTCAAGTCTTGTGATGCGGTCATCAAAACGAAGTGAACGCAAAATGTCCTGATATCGCCTCCTCGACATAGTAGCATGGAATAGAGCAGTGCCATATTCAGAGTCCCAAAATTCGTCAATAGTTTTCCCCTGGCTCTTCTGTACGCCATATCAGCAAGCCTAAAAATGAAAGAAGCTCGCATCTGTTTGTATCACGCCAGTCAACTAATTTTCCAGACACTTTCAATTCATTTTCTCGTTGATTTGTGAACTGAACTATTATATCCAGCAATTCATTAGTAATAAACTGCCTGAAACAGTCAACAGCTGAGCTAACACTAACTGTACTAGGAATACCTGCTGAAAATCGTAGTATGTTGCGGATTGGAAATCTACGAATCGATGGTTCTTTTGTACTCCATGCAATATCCCGACCCCTGCTTACCAGTACTGCACTTTCGTCTTCTCCACTGTCATCATTTTCAGCAAGAATATCATTTTCTTCTGATTCATGTAAACAAATTTTAACACTTTGGTCTACCTTTGTCTCTGTTCCATCATCTTCGGCGTAACTACCTTCTGAATCACTACTGCTACGAAATAAGTCTTCCATAGCTTGTTCTACACTATAGCCAGGAGCAAAACGTATTCCATCCATGCTGAAATTACACTGCAACAACAAACGTACAACAAACGTACAAACGAACTTCCAGTTTGAGGTTAGTTCTGAGTAACACCTGAATAACACCTAAATTCAGTGTTACCAACTCAAAATACCTAAGAAAGAGATTGATAGTTGATAATCTATACATTCTATGAATGTTACATATAATCTATCTGGGGTCATAATTGACCCCAACAGTAGTTTTTGTTAATTATTGATTTAAATGTTGCGTCAAGCGCTCCAAAAATTTTTGTGAGAGAACTACAATACTGTGTGGTAAAAGTCATACCATTCTGGATTTTTACAAGAAATAGAAATAATATTTTATCTATAGTAAAGATGATTGGGGTCACCTATGACCCCAGAGTGAGTCCTAGGGTTAATAAACAATGACGACTCATGTGAACCTCAATCAGTCCACTCGTTCCCTTTTCCTGCTGGATGTTCGGCTAATAACAGAGGATGGTTATTTTCCTGGAAGTAAAGGGGGGAGGTATCCTCATACTGTCATTCACCATAAGGTGTGTGTTTATAGGTGTCAACTGCTGAACATGGGGTCTCATGACTTTCCCAGTTTATCCTTATTGAAGAAGCAACAGATTATCTATGAATTAAAAGTGTGTCAGCTTCCATGTAAGGGCAGTGTTGCCGAACTTGTGGATCGCCGGCATGCCAGTGTGGACAACTCTTTGGTGATTAGTACAAACTGCACTGGGGAGGTATATGTTGCACTAGCTGATTGAGCTCCAGTCATGACAACCTTGTCTCAGAATGTAGAACGTTTAGAATGTAGTCAGCCCCCCCATAAGCAAATACATACAATTCAGGCACAATTGATCCATTGGGATAATCGCTTGTAGGGTATTCCACAATGTAATCTCTATTCTGAGCACGTTACATAACCTCTGGAGTTACAAGGGCAGGTGATTGACTTGCAAAGTGGTGTCAGCTGCCTTACTTAGACAAATTAGGATCAATAGGTGGAGAACAAAATTCTCCCACCAACAGATAACTGCTGGAAGTAGTAGCAATGCTACTGACACCTGTAAGGACCAGAGGGGAATTCATTTGGGAAATTACCTTACCAAATAATGTTACTGCTTCAAGCTATAATGGAACTTTCAATTTAGAATTTAAAGACAGGTGAAATCGATCCGGTGCATCATGGTCAAATTTATGTTTCACGCCAACACTTTGGGCATCTGCAATAATGTTGTTGTTCAGCATTTTACCCTGTGTTAAGCCAAGTTTTCAGTCGAATTTTGCACGAAAGTGCAACATCGAGTGAGTTGTGGAAATCAATTATTGAGCTGACATTGTCACCTCATATTAAGAGTCCGCTTAAGCGTAAACATTCTTGGCTAGTGCAGTTTCTTCATGAACATTTTCCTAGGTACATAGATGAATGCATATGGCCATTCCATCCTTGGAATTGCAAGTCACAGAGAAACAAATACTCAACAATATATTAGAGAAAATGGAGCCACAGGACCGTTCATAGATTACCTTCACTAATAAATGCACATCTTTTACTGAATTAGAGGCTTTGGTGTTCGCCATTGAAGCCAGAGTTTTTCCAACCAGCAGTGATTGGGGGTTAAGTGTCATTATCAGGATGGGGACTGAGATTCCAGCAAGTTAATAGTGGACCAACTGTAAGGAACAAGCATAGGACGCGTTTCTGGTGTAAGAAAGATGGAATTCTGAATGGTTCCTTGGAAAGAGTCGAACAGCTGATGTCATAAGGAACGTAAGAGGCATGGTAGTGTTCTTTTGCCAAAGTGTTGTCTCTGTGCCAAGTCCGAGGTAGGGGAACCCTTGCCTTACCTTTGGGTACAACTGGACTTGGAACAAGTGTGCACCCTCAACCTGTAAATTGCCTTGTTTGCATCCGTCCTCCCAATGTCGAGCTCTCACTGGGCAGATGTTGCCTCTGGTTGGCACAACTGAGTAATGGAAAATTTTCTTGCCCAGTGAAGTGGATAGTAATTAAAAATCTTTCCGTGAACTTAATTTTGAGGTGTGTTTTGTAAGTGGTAGTGAGTTGGTATTATATTGTCAAGGCAGGGTTGTGTATTTTAAATTTAACCCAGCTGAAACATTCACATTGGGCACCTGTCAGGTTGCCACAGGAATTCATAGTGTGTTACTGCAATGTCTGCCATTTGAGCTCAGTCACCTTGGTCCACTAGAGGTGATGCTGGTACTGTAAGTTTTTGTTTGTTTACCACAGATGATAACTAATAGATTGGGCATCACCAATAAAATCCAGTACAAGATTCGCCTTACAAATAAGATTCCAGAGAGGCAGGATCTTCAGAGGCTTTCTTCATCAAAGATGAAATGTATATGTGCTTTGATTAATAATGTGTTGTTTGATGGGGTCATCAGGCCCTCAACCTCAGCCTATGCAGCTCCCACATTTTCAGTATCTATGGGCAGCAGTGGGGTGTTTCATCCAGATGTGGGTTATCGTGCTGTTAATGACAATGTAGTTTTGGAATCTGTGTCATTTCCAAATCTACATAATTGCTTAAATATCTTCAACATTTCATGGCACTGCCAGCAACTGTATAAATATTAAACTTATTTTTTTTAAAATAACCAACAGCCTCAGTTGCACCGTTTACCTAGGTTTCAGTCAGGATAATCCAACTTTCTTCAGAGTAAGAGTAACTACTGTTTGTCCATAGTGGACTTCGTCAAGCTAAAACTATAAATCCATTAATCACCATCACACTGCAGAAACTTATATTAAACTGCCTCGACTCACTTTGAGACTGTCATGTGGTAGCCACGAGTGCTGTAATGGATTATCTGTGGTACTTAGAGTTCCACCATACCTATGAATTCACATAGTAAAGGGACACAAAAACTTACAGTAATGGGGGAGTGGAATTTGATTGTAGGGGGAGGAAGAAAAGTGGGGGCCGGAGAGAGAAAGGTGGTGGGGGACGGAGAGAGAAAGGTGGTGGGGGAGGAAGAAAAGTGGTGGGGGAGGAAGAAAAGTGGTGGGGGAGGAAGAAAAGTGGTGGGGGAGGAAGAAAAGTGGTTGGGGAGGAAGAAAAGTGGTGGGGGAGGAAGAAAAGTGGTGGGGGAGGAAGAAAAGTGGTGGGGGAGGAAGAGAGATGGGGGGAGGAAGAGAAGGGAAAGGAAAGAAAGAGAAGGGAAAGGAAAGGAAAGGAAAGGAAGAGAAGGGAAAGGAAGAGAAAGGAAAGTAGTAGGTGAATCTGGGACGTGGGTAACAGATGAAAGAGGAGGCCGTCTGGTAGAATTTTTCACAGACCATAAATTCATCATACACTATGGGCTCAAAAGTATCCAGACACCCCCAAAAATAAACTTTTTTCGTATTAGGTGCATTGTGCTACCACCTACTGCCAGGTACTCCACATCAGCGACCTCAGTAGCCATTAGACATCGTGATAGAGCACAATGGTGTGCTCCGCAGAACTCATTGACTTCGAATGTGGTCAGGTGATTGGCTGTCACTTGTGTCACACGTCTGTGTGCGAGATTTCCACACTCCTGAATGTTCCCTAGGACCACTGTTTCCAATGTGATAGTGAAGTGGAAACGTGAAGGGACACAAGCAGCAAAAAAGCATACAGGCCAATCTCATCCGTTGACTGACAGATAATGCCGACAGTTGATCGTCATAATGTGTAATAGGCAGACGTCTATCCAGACCTGAAGGAACTGCAAAGAAGGTAGGAATTTTAAGAGATAGGATTTGGATAAACTGAAAGAATCAGAGGCTGTACAGAGTTTCAGAGAGTATTCGGGAACCATTGACAAGAACATGGGAAAGAGAGACAGTAGAAGAGGAAAGGATAGCTTTGAGAGATGAAATAGTGAAGGCAGCAGAGGATCAAGTAGGTAAAAAGACGAGGCTAGTAGAAATCTTTGGGTAACAGAGAAGGTATTTAATTTAATAGCTGAAAGGAGAAAATATAAAAATGCAGTAAATGAAGCAGGAAAAAAGGACTATAAACATCTCAAAAATGAGATCGACAGGAAGCGCAAAAAGGCTAAGCAGGAATGGCTACAATTCAAGTTTAAGGATGTAGAGGCATATATGACTAGGGGTAAGATAGATACAGCCTTCTGTAATACTGATGAGACCTTTAGAGAAATGAGAACCACCTGTAAGAATATCAAGAGCTCAGACGGAAAACCAGTTCCAAACAAAGAAAGGAAGACAAAAAGGTGAAAGGCGCATGTAGAGGCTCTATACAGGGGTGATGTACATGCAGGCAATATTACGGAAATGGAAGATGGCGTAGATGAGGATGAAATGCGAGATATGACACTGCATGAAGAGTTTGACACAGCACTGAAAGACATCAGTTGAAACAAGGCCCTGGGAGTAGACAACATCCATTAAAGCTACTGATAGCCTTGGGAGAGCCAGCCTTGACAAAACTCTGGCATCTGGTGAGAAAGATGTCTGTGACACGCAAAGTACCCTCAGACCTCAAGAAGAATACAATAATTGCAATACTGGAAGCAATACGCATATTGTTAGAAGAGGTAGCACAATTACCAGCAGATAATAAAGAACTTCGTGGGTTGACAGGATCACGATCATTGAACACAGTATTTGTCAGACAAAAGTTTAATTGCTCCTTCTCCTGGTAAAACAACCAAAAATGAGCAGGTCTTCACCTTCGATATCTGGTTCAGTTGCAAGGTTGGTCTAATGAAGTATTATTGACTGCTACAAAATTGAGACTAACAGGGGAAGTAAAAACTTACTTAGGGTACACAGGGGGTCTAAAGGGAGCCACAACTTCCTAAAAATTTAAAGATGGGTTAATTCAAAGATATAAAGAGTAAAATAGTGTCAGACTCTATACGGAACAATTAGCAGTAATAACTAAGAAAAATAAAGAAACTGTGGAACAATTTGCAGATAGGATAAGGAAAATTGATGGATGTACCTATGCATTGGGGCAAGATGCTTAAGTAAATGACATTACATCACAAGAAGCAGAGCAGTCGGTGTTCAATGCTTTTTTTAAGAGGGCTGCATTCGGAAATGTCAAAATGTGTGTGGACAGGGTGCCCGACAGGTTTGCTCATTTCATTGCAGTTAACTACAGAGTGTGAGCCCGCACGGTTTGCTGTGCGGTCTAACGCACTGCTTTCTGGATTGAGAAAGAGTGCCGGTCCCAAGCAGGAATCCACCTAGCAGACTTTTGTCATGGTCTGGTGAGCCGGCCAGTCTTTGGATGGTTTTTAGGCAGTTTACCATCTGCCTCAGCAAATGTGGGCTGGTTCCATGTATGTGTACACCACCCTTACTCTACCATGAAAACGTTGGGGTTACATTCCTTTGGTGTGAGACATTCATTTGGGAGGGGGGGGGGCAGGGTCTACCAGGGGTCAAGCCGCAATACCCAGTGTTCGGTGTGGGGCAGCGGAAGGGTGAAGTGGACAGCTGGCTGTAGTCATCGTGGGGTTGTGGGGTCACTGGTGGCTGCAGCTGGGACGGAGCCTCTCCATTTCTAGGGCCCTGGTTAACATACAATACAATAAAATACAATAAAGCATGTGAGATCAATTTGTTGACTGGAATGCAGGGCAAATGTACATTGTTTGCAGCTAATATAAAACATCTCAAGTTTGGACAAACATGCCATGTAAGGACAAAGTGTTCACAACCTCAGGGAGATGTGAATAAAGTAAGGAGACATAGTAGTTTTAGAAGTAAGGGACCAGGGAGGAACAAGGTATTAAACACCAATGGGAACCCCTGGTCTATGCAATAAGAAGAATAAGGGAAAAAAAGGATTCCATGATACTGTTGGGCACAGGGGAGCATGTTTCAGTTGCCAGTAGTGATTTGGTGAAATGTAAGCAATGGGACCCACCACAGTACAGACCGCATAGAGTGGGAACAACAACATCACACCATTAGGACGTGGACACACACATCCATCTGGATATGGCTTAATTCAAACCATAATTAGAGATTGTGCCACATGCAATTTGAGGGCTACAGCATGATTCTGGGATTCGATTTCTTTCATCAGCATTATACCACAATCAACTTCTAGCTACATAGGGTGGAACTTCATGGAAAAATGCTTCAGTTAGGTTAAGTCATAGTAGCAGTGTGGCAAGGAGAATCCATTGTGAAAGGTGAACCAGCTGAACCATGAACAACCATACTAAGACTTGATTTGTATGGATATGTATGTAAAGGTACTGGGAAATTACTTTCGGCCAGTGTTGAGTCTAGCTTGCCAGTAGGAATTTTGTGTGTGGTGGAGCCATTAGAAGAGAATGAAGTATTAGATCAGGTGGGTTGTTTAATTAACCGACATATCATGCACATACCTGTTTCTACGTACCATTTCAGCACAGAGGGCATATGATTAAGAAACAAGTGTTTAATTGCTAATAGGAATATCTTGGATGAAGAAGAATGGGGAATGTGGGGTGCCAGCCACAGAGGATTGCCAGACATTGCTGAAACTGTATGAGGAGCAAAAGTGAATCACCAAAAGGGAAGCAATAGGAAACAGATGAAAGCTACTTTTGGAATTCAATGATGTATTTTTTCCAAACAGACCATTATTAGTTACGCATATTACAGAACATCGCATACCAATAACAAATGAATCATCAGTCTACCACAAACCATACAGAATAGCTAGGTACTTACACCCAATTTTGGAGTTATGAATTGATCAACGGCTGAAAGATGGAATAACTGAAGAAAGTAATAGTCAGTGGCAGGCAGGAATAGTTGTGCCAAAAATATAGGTTTTGGTTTGAGTACAGACGCCTAAATGTGAAAACCGTAACGGATGCCTACCGTTTCCCATACATCACAGAAACCATGGATCATTTAGAGCTATGCAAATATTTTTAAACAATGGATTTGAAGGTAGATCCTGCACCATAGGACTGACACAAAATAGCAATTTCAGCACCCTGGGGACACTACCAAATCAGAAGGATGCCATGGCAATGCTTTGTGTATCTCGATGACATAATCATCTATGGAAGTGATATCAAAAAGAATATGCAGTGATTAAGGGAAGTATTCCTAAGGCTAAAAGCAGTTAACTCTGAGTACAGAAAAGTGTAATTTTGTGATGGAATAGATAGCATACCAAGGACATATCACAAGATGGAGTTAAGACAGACCCAAGGTTAATTTGAGTGTATGTGAATTTCCTGTACCATAATGTGTAAAAGAGTTGCAATCATTTTGGACTTGTGTACTATTAATACCAGTTCATAAAAGGATGTGCAGATATTGCCAGAAGATTGACACAAGTGTTACAAGAAGGATAACTAATTTGTGTTGTCATAACAGTGCCAGAATACTCCAGGCACCTGAATTCTGCAGAATGAAATTATTCCACAATGATGAGTGATATGTTAACTTTATTTGTGGGCCCACATATTTTAAGTTTCATCTGCACCTGAAACATTTACAGTAATAACAGATCATGTGTCATTAAAATGTTTGTTGGGGTTAAAGAATCCTTCCCAATAGGTTTACACGATGGGCAGCAAGACCAAGTGAATTTGAGTTTGAACTTGTGCATAAACATTAGAATAAGCAAGGAAATGCATATAGCTGAAGTAGAAACGCAGCAGTAGAAACGCAGTCTTAGATAAGGAAGTAGTAATGATAAAATGGTTGTGGTCCATAGAAGACAGTGTTTCAGATAGGAGTAAATTTGTTGCAAGAAGAGCAGCATTTAAAGGGTCTAAAGAAAGTACAAAAGGAACTATCACCAAAGTTGAGGTAGGTTTTGGAACTTGAGCACAAAGACTTGCCCTTTAATTTGGAGTAGCCACAGCATCAGTGAGAACAGAGGGAAGAAAAGTTTACATTTCCATTTCTGTAACAGTAGCAAGAAAACAAGTACATCATGGGTACTACATAATTCGTGGGGAATACTGAAGAAATTTGTAAGAGTAAAAACTCAGTGACTGTTATCAACTGCAAAACACAAAGAAAGATATGTAGAAATGGAGGAAGCAAAGTTACAAAAATGCCAAAGAGAGAAAATCACAGTCTGTCCGAATATGGTAATCAAAGTGGGGCACAATTCCTGTGCAGTGAAATTACTAATGGGACAAAGAAGGTAAGAGAATGCAATGAAGAAGTGGTCTAGCCAGAACTGTACTTTCAGCAGGTCGAGGCACATTGGTTGTACTCTAGCTTTGACAAGATGATAGTAGCAGTTAGTTGTTTCCAGAAGCAGAGGGGTGTATCAGCAAAGAGGCTAGAGTGAAAGGTGAATGCTTTCTTATTAAATGGAACAGTGTGCAACATAATGGGGCCTACTTTCTGTCTGCACACCTCAACTACGGGGAGAAGTCACTTGAGTACTTCCCAGTCGCATTTGTACTGGCCAGAGGAGCCCATGGAATTGCCACCTCCCACAACTCTATCCCGTTTAAATAAAACTCTAGGGCCAGAACTAATGCAGTCTATAAATACACTTCTGAACCACCATGAAGGACCAGTCCCCCTGGAAACATTATAGCAGCATGCAAATTCATATTTTGAAAATTGGCACCGGAAAGAGATGACACTGGCTATTGTCATAGCAACCACTGCCACAGCACTTGTTCTGCTGAGCCTGGTGTTCTTTCGGTGTATAAAAGAAAAAAAACATGACTGAGTTCGGACCCAGCCATAGTTCAGATACCACTAGGTTGGATAACCTGAGCATAAAAGCAGCAGAATGAAGCTGAATGCACAGTGATATACTATGAAGTACAATTGCTTTTACCTTGGGATGAGAGAGTTAGAAATGATTGCACAAAGTGTGGTAATGAAATTAATTCCATGGTGTATGAGTTACGGTGCAGGGCAAGAGGCCCTATGGAAATATGCAAGATTCAGTGAAGGGGTTAAGGTAACTACACTACTGGCCATTAAAATTGCTACACCAAGAATAAATGCAGATGATAAACGGGTATTCATTGGACAAATATATTATACTAGAACTGACATGTGATTACATTTTCACGAAATTTGGGTGCATAGATCCTGAGAAATCAGTAGCCAGAACAACCACCTCTGGCCGTAGTAACGGCTTTGATACGCCTGGGCATTGAGTCAAACAGAGCTTGGATGGCACGTACAGGTACAGCTGCCCATGCAGCTTCAACACGATACCACAGTTCATCAAGAGTAGTGACTGGCATATTGCGACGAGCGAGTTGCTCAGCCACCATTGACCAGACATTTTCAACTGGTGAGAGATCTGTAGAATGTGCAGGCCAGGCCAGCAGTCGAACATTTTCTGTATCCAGAAAGGCCCGTACAGGACCTGCAACATGTAGTCATGCATTATCCTGCTGAAATGCAAGGTTTTGCAGGGATCGAATGAAGGGTAGGGCCACGGGTCGTAACATCTGAAATGTAACATTCACTGTTCAAAGTGCCGTCAATGCGAACAAGAGGTGACCAAGATGTGTAACCAATGGCATCCCATACCATCACGCCGTTTGATATGCCAGTTTGGCGATGACAAATACATGCTTCCAATGTGCGCTCACCACGATGTCGCCAAACACGGATGAGACCATCATGATGCTGTAAACAACCTGGATTCACCCGAAAAAATGATGTTTTGCCATTGCTGCACACAGGTTCGTCGTTGGGTACACCATCGCAGGCACTCCTGTCTGTGATGCAGCATCAAGGGTAACTGCAGCCATGGTCTCCGAGCTGACAGTCCATGCTGCTGCAAACATTGTCAAACTGTTTGTGCAGATGGTTGTTGTCTTGCAAACGTCCCCATCTGTTGATTCAGGGATGGAGATGTGGCTGCAAGATCCGTTACAGCCATGTGGATAAGATGCTTGTCATCTCGACTGCTAGTGATACGAGGCCGTTGGCATGCAGCAAGGCATTCCATATTACCCTCCTGAACCCACAGGTTCCATATTCTGCTAACAGTCATTGGATCTTGACGAACGCAAGCAGCAATGTCGTGATACGATAAACTGCAATCGTGATAGGCTACAATCCGACCTTTATCAAAGTTGGAAACGTGATGGTATGCATTTCTCCTCCTTACACGAGACATCACAGCAACATTCCACCAGGCAACGCCAGTCAACTGCTGTTTGTGTATGAGAAATCGGTTGGAAACTTTCCTCATGTCAGCACATTGTAGGTGTCGCCACCAGTGCCAACCTTGTGTGAATGCCCTGAAACGCTGATCATTTGCATATCACAGCATCTTCTTCCTGTCCGTTACATTTCATGTCTGTAGCACGTCATCTTCGTGTTGTAGCAATTTTAATGGCCAGTAGTGTATTTGTTAGAATGATAATTAAGAGGTGAAATAAGCCCGGAAATACTGGTCACCACTAACTCTGCTGTAATGGGTAGTATAGTTTGGTCACACTGAGGGACAGAGTCTTGATAAAAAGGTCAATGTAGTGTATCGACCATAACTGGTAAAAAGAATATGCCAGAGCAAAAGTGAGTTGATACAGAGCCAGCTGCAGATGGGTGAGAGTGTTATGCATTGCAAAGAAAAACATGGCCAACTTGCTTTGCAAAGCAGAGCCAGCTGAGCATAGCATAGCAACAGCCACTGCTGCAACATGCTAGTGGAAAGACAGAAGCTTTTTCTCGCTTGCCACCAGCAAAGTATTTATATTACGTGCCTTAAACCCTAAACAAACAGTCTGGAATGTAGAAGTACTCAGGGGTTCGTATACTACATGATTTTTGTCCCACTATCACAGCCTACACCACACGCCTGCCCTGAGTCACTAGCAAGCTGTCTGCTCACTCTAGATGTTGCTTTCTGTGAAGATGTGTCAGAGGTAGACATACAGCAGGTCTCCAACAATGAAGGCCACTCTGCCAAAGCCAACTGCACACAGTTTACCTTGATACAACATGTCCAGAAGATGCTGCAACCTCACATGCCAGTTTCCATGCAGTACTAAGGCAGTCTGTTGTGACCTTACAGCCAAATAACGGTTCTCTCTTCTGAACTCACACTTGGGCAACCCTGCCCTGAATTTTGGGATATAGTTTCCATCTCCAATAACTGTCACCACATCCAAGAAACAATGGAACAATTCAAACTAATCCATCAGCCCACATTAATTTTTTACTGTCCTGCTTCCTTTCTTCCAACGGCCCTCCACTGCTGAGTCTGGTAGGCATTTTCTCTGTGTCATACTGCACTGTCCGTATCTGTGTACACAGTGCTTGTGGATGTGGGGATACCCAACAAACACTACCTCGTTTCATATGTGCCCTGACATCATTGGCATAGTTATCACTTGAATGCCAACTTCCATGCAGAACACGATCTTATGGACATCTGGTGGTCAGTTTGTATGATTGTATTGTGAGTTAAACACAGGACAGGGGAGTTGTCATTTGTTGTTTCAATTTTGGATACCAGTATAGTTTTGGCCAGTTTGCATTCAGTCCTCAATTTGTGCATGTAGTCTTCTTCATTTTTCCAGTTCTTCCTTACTATCAAGCCAATCACGAATGGCTCATTCTGATGGAGGAGTGGGAAAAATGCCTCTCAGTTGCTCTGTTTCCATATTGTTTTGCATATGATATTTTCTTCAATTTATAGTCCACATCATATGCAACCACTTGATTTTTTTTCCATTAGGAAACTACTAAAGAAAATGCTCTTTTATTACCGATAAGACAAATCTCTTTCAGTTCAAGTTCATGGGCACTATAGACTGCAGTGACACATCACATCATAGGCTAGACATGGTTCTGGGTTTGTGATGGTGGGGCAGGAGCAGGACAGTGTTAGCAAGCTTGTGAAGCCCTACTACTAATGTTTATCCCATAAGTGGACTGCTGCCACCAGTTGAATCCAGTGTTGCCAGGTAGAGAGTTTTCCCACAGCATTGAATATATGGCCTGTTGTAAGTCCGGCAGGAATTTTAAACAGTCGGCATCTTTACAATAATTTTGAGTATAAGACACACCTGAATCTCATAGGGAATTTTTTGAAGAAAAAAGTGTCATACTCCACAAAAATGGTATGATTTTTTTCTCTCTAAAATATAAGATCAAATTGATGATGTTTCCTTGTGAGTAACACTCTTTGGGACTCAGTGACCTGCCCTCCTTTCTAACCTTCCTGTACCTATTACTAACTCTTTCCAGATGAAGGAAATAATAATTCCAAAAGCTAGGAAGTTCCTTGTACTTTAGTGTGCATTTAATGTCAGTACTAGCGATTTAACCTCCTGAAATTAAGTGAAGGGCAGCCATTTTGTCTGACAAATTTGTAGTTTTGAGTCATTTCAGAATGTAAGCTTGAGAGTAAAATATAATTTTATAATTTTCTAAGCTTTATTTTTGTTTCTGCCTCAGGCTTCATCTGTAGTACCTATTTTCCTGTGTGAGGAGGAAAAATGTAATCATTTCCCACATCTACTTTTGTAAAGTTACAAGTAGAGTTTACAATGAGACGAAGAATGTGTAGTGGACTGACAAGGCAGCCAGTCCACAGTGAAGTAGCCGAAAGGGCACGCGTCAACTCACGCCGTCTGGCGTTAAGTCTGAAACAGGATACTTTATGAATGCTATAAAGAAAAGAACGGAGCTTCTCGTATACTTAACTTTATTCCCTCCTTTGGTATACAGCGTTCTTGATGATACAAGTGAGACTCATTAAGATACATGCAATGTTACAAATGGCGCCTTGCTAGGTCATAGCCATTAACTTAGCTGAAGGCTATTCTAACTGTCTCTCGGCAAATGAGAGAAAGGCTTCGTCCGTGTAGTCGCTAGCAATGTCGTCCGTACAACTGGGGCGAGTGCTAGTCAGTCTCTCGAGACCTGCCGTGTGGTGGCGCTCGGTCTGCAATCCTGAGAGTGGCGACATGCGGGTCCGACATGTACTAATGGACCGCGGCCGATTTAAGCTACCACCTAGCAAGTGTGGTGTCTAGCGGTGACACCACAGAATGTTTGTCTTCACATTACACACATGAGGTACTTATCTGTATGACACTTCCTGTGTGCTGATTTGAGCTGCATAGACCATGTTACAAAATACATTTTGTTTGGCTACAGTGTTAAAGGCATTTTAAGTTTAAAGTCATATTGTTTGATGTCAGATATGGAACTAAAAATACTGATTAAGTTCTTATATCCAAAGAAGAATTTAAGATCAAGGATTGTTAGCACGCAGAAGGTAGGTCAGGAAGAACATTTACATTTTATGTTAGTTAACTTCAAACAATTTTTTAATGGTACTGTAAAGCAATGATTTTGTAGGAGAATTATTCTGTGGATGAAACAATGAAAGTACTTTACATAGTAATACATCTGTATATGAAGACTGGAGCATTGTTAGACAATATTAATACTTGCTTTCTGCTAAGGATAATGGATAGTAAATTGGAGAGAGAGAGAGAGAGAGAGAGAGAGAGAGAGAAGAGGAGAAATTTTGCAAAACTATAAGCAAATCAATTACAATTGGTTCAATGTAGAGAAAAAGAAGAAAATATCACAAGACTTCAGAACAAAGGAAAGAGAGCAACTTAGCAAATGTCTAGATTTAAAATAAAGGAAAAGAGGAAGAAAGAGTTGTGAAGAGTATGTACAAAGAAAGTAAATGCAAAACCACTCTTGTCACTGGAGTGTAATCTTCAGAACTCTATTTAGGTTCATACTAATCCCATAAACGTAAGGAAAAGCAGGGGAATGATCTGAATAGCTACATCCCGACAGCCCAACTTGGAAATATGTAGTAACAAACAAATTAATTGTTCCAGTGCAACAACTTCCATAATGTGTAAGTAAACAGTAGCAACACATACTGAATAACAAGGTTTCAGGAGAAGAAAAGCAAACAGTTGAATTTTTTTTTTAACAACAGAGACGACAATCTGTCAAGCACCTGACAGATGGGATACTATATTATTTAAAGATTCCAAGACTAAGAAGCACAGAGTTGTGCAAAAAACACTACATATTATTTTCAGTTCAGGGAGTTTATAAGCAATTTTACGCAGACACAGAAATGGAGCAAATAAAAATACTTGCATTCATTACACATTTTGTTGGTTTTGAATACACCTCAATGTATGTATGAAGGTATCATGCCAACTCTGATTATCTGATGAATGCACTGAAAAATGACACTGAAAAGAGCATTTTTTTATGAGGTAGGGAGTTACTGGAACATGTAGTCTACTGTTAATTCATGTGTACTAAGAACTCATGTATAACTAACATATGCAGAAGTTAATGGTACCACTGCTGATGTAGAGTCAGAAATTGATAAGCAAATTTTATATTTCACTGCTTCATTAAAAACTCACCATCTGCTGAATTGGGGATATGTGCAAAATGGATCTCTCAAATCTGGAGATCTACAGACAGACTTTGTAGATAATTTTTCTCTGATTAATGAAGACATTATTCGAAGTGCTCATTCATCACATGAACAAGTACAGGCTTCACAGGTCGCCCCTGGATTCTGTGGAAACATTTTATCATGCCATCATCACTAATGAGATCTAGCACTTGTTACTGTGTTCTTGTACAAATTGTAGCTGATGTAAAGAAGAACATCTCATGTTTCAAACAAGCTGACGATCTGTTGAGATGGCTGTACTTCCCTACTTGAAAACCTGTACACATTATCCAGTTTTTGTTTGAAAGTATTTGAAGTGGAAATGGACCATTATTCTTTGCTGTGTGTCATGGTAAAGTTGTGATGGATGCAATTGGTGGTACAATGAGGAGTGTGGAACCAGATGAAACACAGAAAATGGTATGCTGGCTGAGCTACAGAGTTTTATGAATGTGCACAAACTCAGATTCAAGCAAGAACCATCTTTTATGGCAATGGAAGATGGTTTCTGGACAACTGACTGATCATAATTTACATTCAGGTCAAACTTTTTGCTCATATTCAAAACTATTATTATTTTATACCTTAAGCTATCATAATATTCTTGTCACGACAACCCTGAAGTTTGAGAAAACCAAACATCCTCTCATAACTGAGGATGCAACCCATCAAAGATGTTTCGTTTTGCTTTAGGATGCCAAACACAAGTGGGGTCATATACGCGCCCCAGTCAAAACTATAGAACACAAACACAGAAGGGAGCTAAAACGGCTATATGTCAGTTCCAATGGGCAGAATGGGAGACCGCTAAAAACAGGCATGTGGAAAATGGGCTAAAAAAACCCATATAGAAATGGAGATCCAAAACTAAAAATTAAATGGCCTTCGCCAATATGACTTTGGCAGGTAAAAAGTAAAACGCAGTCAACAGCCTGCACGTCATTCGCTAAAACGGTTCATAAATCAGATGGTGAACCCAGGCTGGAACGCAAATTGTCAAAAAAAAAGGAAATTCCAGCAGGAAGTGGTGGACAGTTAAATTTTGGCATAATGGGTACAGAGTGGTGGGGTAGCACCACTTAGCAAATGATGATGGCTAAAAAGGTAGTGCCCAATACACAGCAGAGTTAAAATAATCTCCTCCCGGCGGCAAGGCTGAAAGGAGGCCATCCATGGCACTGGAAGAGACATAATAAGCTGAAGCTTATTCCTGTGAAGGGAGGACCATTGGTGATGCCAAAGGGACACCACCTCCTAACAGACAGCAATGCAGAGATCATCGGAGGGAATATAGGTACTCATGGGGTGAGGTATGAGGAACTGCAGTTAGTGTGAAGTTAATCCGCCATATCAAGCGGTGAAAGCAGACTCCAGGGGGTAATAGCGAAGAGGGATGAGCCCCATACTGATGATAAAAGATATCATGAAAGGAGGCGGCATAAGTGGGGTGGCCACACATGTTACACAAATCACATGCATACCTGCTGAGGAGAAAGTCACGGCAGTAGGACAGTGGTAGTTCAGTAGCTTCAGCATACAGACTCTCAAACTGGGCTGGTGTAAAAGGTGCCCATGGAGGGAGGATACATAAACAAAGCACCCTTAGTCCAGTTTCGAATAGATAAGAGACTGGTACAAACGGAGGAGGATGGTTCGATCGACACCCCAGGATGTACCATTGAGGACACGTAGGATATTGAGGGATCGCATATGGTGAGCAGCAATGTAAGACACATGGGAGAACCTAGAGTGCAATGTAAGAGACATGGGAGAACCAAGAGTGTTTCCTATCGAGCCTCAGCCCCAGAAATTTCGTAGTTTCAATGAACAGAGGGGCAACAGGGCAAAGATGGAGAGATGGTGGGAGAAACCATTTGCGAAGCCAGAAATTCATACACACAGTTTTGTCAGGGGAAAGGCGAAAGCCATAATCGATGCTCCAGGAGTAAAGACGATCAAGACAGCTCTGAAGACGCCGCTCAGTGAGGCAGGTCCATGGAGAACTGCAATAGATGGCACAATAGTCAACAAAAAGAGAGCCGGAGATGCCCAGCGGAAGATAGACCATTATAGGGTTAATGGCGATAGCAAAGAGGACGATGCTCAGGACGGAATCCTGAGGCACACCCTTTTACTGGATAAAGGTGTCCGATAAGGCAGAACACACACACACACACACACACACACACACACACACACACACACACACACACCTTGGAAACTGACACACACACACACACACACACACACACACACACACACACACACCTTGGAAACTGACACACACACACACACACACACACACACACACACACACACACACCTTGGAAACTGTCTTGTAAAAATATCTGAAGAAAACAGGGCAGGCACCCATGGAAGCCCCACGTGTAAAGAGTACAGAGGATACCAGTCCTCCTGCAGGTGTCATAGGCCTTATCCAAATTGAAAAACATGGCCACAATCCGTGATTTCTGCAGAAAACCATTCATGATATGCGTGGACAAAAATGCAGAATGTTGTGCTCAAAATCCACACCATGCATTCGTCAGTAAATTGGGAGACAAGCCACCACACCAGCCGGGCATGAATCATATGGACCATTACCTTGCAAACACAGCTGGTAAGAGAGATGGGGCGGTAGCTACAAGGAAGATTTTTGTCCTTACTGGGCCCACACCAGCATCCAGGAAATTTGCCCTCTGCCCAAATGTGGTTGTACATGTTAAGCAGAAAGTGCTTGCCCGCAAGAGAAACGAGCTGCAACATCTGAATGTGAATGGCATCTGGCCCTGGGGCGGAGGATCAGGATGAACTGAGAGCATGGTCTAGCATCCTCATAGTCTGGCATTGTGGCAATCAAGATTCGGAGAAGAGAAGGGTATCGTCCAAGCCTCCTCTGCTCGCCTCTGATGGAGGAAGGCTGGGTGATAGTGGGAAGAGCTCGAAACTTCCGCAAAATGGCTGCCCAAGGTGTTGGAGATAGCAATAGGATCCATGATGACATCGTCACGTACTACCAGGCCGGAAATTGGGAAATGGATCTTGGTTTCGGAGAGCCATTGGAGGTTGGCCGACACAACAGAGGAAGGTGGAACTGTTAAAATAACTAGTGAATGAAATCCAGCTAGCTCTTTTGCTACCCCGAAGAACCCGACAACACTTTGCACATATCCGTTTATAATGAATGCAGTTTTCTAGTGTAGGGTGGCATGTCTCCGTGAAAAATTCCACTGAGGCATACCTCAGTCCACCAAGCGACTGGGACACGATGTGGCAGAGAGGAAGTGCAGGGGATGGAATGTCCTGCAGCAGTAACAATAACATTTGTGAGATATACGACCTGATCATCACAACTGGGGAAATCTTGTTCTTTGAAGGTCGTCTGGCAGGAGTAAAGCTGCTAGTCAGCCATAAGAAGCTGCCATTTAGGTGTACATGCAGATGGGGTAGGACTTAGCAAACGGATAGCACATGGGAAATGGTAGTGTCAGAAAGAACGGACCACTCAAGACGATGGGCAATCTGGGCAGTGCAGAAGGATAGGTTCAAATGGGAATAGGTGTGTAAGGAGTGGGAAAGGAAAGTGGGTGCTCCAGTGTTAAGGCAGAAGAGGTTAAGTTGGTTAAGGTCAGCCAACAGGGCACCTCTCTGACAGATCCTGGGAGAACCCTACAGGGGATTCTGTGCACTGAAGTCACCGAGTAGCAAAAACAGGGGAGGTAGCTGCCCAATAAGTTGAAGGAAGTCTGCCTTGGTGACATCAAAGGACGGAGGTACATAAATGGATGGAGAAAGTCGGATAGTGAAGGAAAAGGAAACTGCTACAGCTTTAAGATTGGCAGTCAGCGAGATGGATTGACTATGAATGTCATCCCATATAAGCGGCATTACGCCCCCATGAGATGGAATGCCAACCTCTGGGGGGAAGGTCAAAACAAATCAATAAGAAACGTCGAAGCTCAAAGTGGTCACAAGGGCACAATTTTGTTGCCTGAAGGCACAGTATAAGGGGACACTGTGATGAATAAAGCAGCCATAAATCCTCTTTGTAGGACCAAAGGCTGTGTACGTTTCATTGGAAGAGAGTCATGATGAAGAGACGTGGGGATGTCACCTTGGCAGCTGCCGAGTGACAACAGGGGAAGAGGCGCTGCTCTGGGGCACAGTAGCAGGAGGATCCTGATCCAAGGGGTTCATGGAAGCATCATCTTTCTTGTGCGGTCAGTCTGTGGAGTCCAACTACAAAAAACAGATGTTGGTGCGCACCGGCGACACAGAGGCTGGCTAGGCTAAGGGACCACATGCTGACACCATCGAAGAAGATTCTTCGAAGTGGCGAAGGAGAAGACAGACTGCCTTTGGAGGACTACTTGAAGTCTTTCGGGTTAGATGAAGACTCTGGTGTTTGGCTGGAGGGATGGAGGAAGTCTTCATGGGAATACTATTTCTGTCCTTTCCTGCCTGCTGGTTGTGTAGTAGGTGGCTTCGCCCTTTTAGGCGAGAGTTTGACTGTTTGCTGCACAGTGGGACGGAGTGACAGCAATGCTACCTTGATGCTGAGCAATTTCACAACCTCAGAGCCAAATTTGAGGTCGCATGTCTGTGTGGCCATGTCCTTCATGGAGCGAGAGGTAAAAATAACAGAACTATAGGTACCAGACGGGAGAACACAGGGTTTGCGACTAGCCAGTAACATGTGAGCAACTGGATAAGGCACCTTTTCCTTTATCCGGATCTCTTGAAAAGCCCACTCATCTAGTTACACAGGAGACTCCCAAGAGGTGGAGGCATGGCCACCATTGAAGTTGATGTAATGCATCCATACCACAGGTGACGTATGTGGCTGGGTGTGAACAAGATGTTCTAGTGTGGTTAAAGCAATGGCACTGGTAGTAATGCATTGGGTTTGGAGTGTATGGCCAGATGGTGATAATTTCATAGCCTGCTTTGAGCTTGGATGGAAGCACCACTCTACCAAAGGTGAGAAAAAGTGCGCATGGGCACTAAGGAGGAGTTACCTTTTTCATTACACTATGAACAGCAATGGCACC
The DNA here is from genome assembly GCF_023898315.1 of Schistocerca nitens. Lineage (NCBI taxonomy): Eukaryota > Metazoa > Arthropoda > Insecta > Orthoptera > Acrididae > Schistocerca > Schistocerca nitens. The sequence continues at coordinate 24,199,700 of NC_064624.1, read as the reverse complement.
CTGATCAGGGAGGTAACATTGTAATTCAGCCTTTGTTAGACAGTTGAGCAGCCTGGTGTAAATCACACCATGAGAAGAATTCAAGGTTCTGTGGGCCTCAACACAACAGGGTAACCATGGAAAAGCAAGGCAGCAAGCAGTTGTGCTTAAGAATCATAAGTGGTCGCTCAAAGCAAAGTGCCATTCCATAAACGAGAGCAGGATTTCACAGGACCAGAAATTGCATCTACACCTTTCTGAATAATAAACGGATTTACCGTAGCAAAGGACTGACCGTCTTCAGTACGAGAGACCACAAGGAACTATGGTGCAGCAGGAAGTGTCTTTGAATCAGTAGCCTCATTGTGTTTACATTTTGTAGAAGTTGAGTGGGAAGATGATTGACTCATCATGAGGAAATCCCCCACGATTGCCAGTGTCTCCAATGGAGTGCTCCTTCCAACTGGGTGCCCCGTTCACAAGGGGCACACCCACCTTAGATGATTGTTCACACCTCAGGTCACATCCAGAATACAACAATTTCTATGGCATCTTTGAAAACAAAGAAGCTATGGTAATGTTTCTAAAACCCATTTCAAAGGCTACAATTTATTCACACAATACGAAAGTGACAGCACTTTTTGTTAGAACTAAACAAATTTGAACATTAATAAAATGACCAATGATTGTTCAAAAGAGCAATATATATTATGTCTTTAGAATTGGGACCTATGACTGTGTTGCAAGAGGAATCTTTTTTTTAATAAGAAAATGTAATATAATAAAAGAATTGAAAGACTGATGTATTTAAATTGTATGATTTATGTATAGTATTAGTTTTTTAGAGTATCAAAAACTGCATTAAGAATGACACTACTTGCGCAAGTCGTGTACAGAATCCATCGTGTCCCAAATGCTATTAGTTTTTGACATTTATCTTCAAGATTTCGAGTTTTAGATACAATTATTGCATGCCTAAAGTAACTCATTCTTTATGTATTTGTATTTTAAAGAAAGGGTGTAATTCAAATAATTTATGATTTAAACATAATTTTTTTCAAAAATTTCAGGAGCTACCTTTAATTCCACACAGCCAACTGTGTGAACACATTATCAATCAAACAGGAAGGCAAATGTTAGTATAACAATTAATGAAACTCACATTTCACACACCTGATTGCATAAGAGGAAACTTGGAATCACTATTTCCTTAGCTGAATTGTACTTTAGATTCAACTGACAGTTAATGAGTAGGTATACTGTTGTATTCCATTAAGATAGAATTCTATCTCCATCCACTACAACTGCCAGGCCTACTGATCATGCAAACAAATTCAAATTATTTCCAACAGCAATTGGTGGATATTTAATCCTTCAGTCATTTCCACAATGAAGTAAACAAATTTACTAACTAATTTACATGTTCTGTCAGTTATTCATTGCATTTTCTTCTTACAAAATTTCTTTTAGAGGCTATGCTCATTTGTTGTTAACCTACAAAATATTTCAATGCACCTTTCATGTTGTTCATTAAAATTATCCAAACCGATAGCTCAAAACAAGAGTAATTAGCTTTTATGTTGGATAACTGTCACAACACAGCTGACCCACACACTACTACCCAAATGTTCTAAGAATCAATGATGCACAGATTACAGTAACCTCTCAACAGAGCCACAAATTTATAGAACCCTATTTTCATGTTTATCTGTAATTTAACTGACTTATTCTTAATAAACTATTACGTTATTATGAGTGAAAAGTGCTTAACTTGCTGTAGAATTGTTAAGTTGGGGCTTTGGTGTGACGGGTGCCGTACTTTTCTCCATGTGGGTGACTGTAGTGGTGTGGGAATAGGGGAAGTAAATGAGACTAATCAGTGGTTTTGTAGGATATGTAGTAGAGATACAAACATACTAGAACAGGAGTGGAAAATTGACACCCTTCAGGCTGAGTTAGACGAGGCCAGGGGAGATCTTGACAGGTTAAGGAGGGAGAAGGGTAAAGATAGGTGGGAAGTGGCAACAGGAGGCACAGGCCAAGAACTTTGATGGTTTCATGTTGAATGTAGAAAATAGATTTGACCTGTTGCTTCAGTTAGAAGCTGGTGAGCCTCAATCAGTTGCAGGTGCAGACAGGGCACAACAAACTTTCAGCAGCAAATTGAAAAGTAAGAATGTAGGGAAATCAGTAAAGAGAAAGAAAGTGTTGTTGTTGTTCTTGTTAGGTAGGTAGGTAGGTAGTTCCCACGGAAGAGGTGTTGGCCAGCTTTTGCAGGATGAACTAGGATCAGAATACCAGGTCACCAATTTTTTTTTAAACCTAGTGCTTGTCTGGAGCAAGTGACAGAGGACTTAGCACCACTTTGCAAAGATTTCACTAAGGAAGACACCATGGTTACAGTGGGTGGGGCAGATAATAGTACTGACAGAGATCTTGGGTACAGTATAAAGTGTGACCTGGCAAAGATTGCATCAGCATCAAAGCATACTAGTGTTGAGTTTGTATCTGTTCTGGGTGCCATCACTGAATTCATTTGAACTCTTCTGTCAAGAGAGTTAACTTGGAGTTGGAACGGCTGCTTATGTCAGGTGAAGGGTAACACACTGGTGTGGTTATTTCTCTCAATAGGTGGGATTATACTAGGCATGGCCTTCACCTCAACAGGTAAGGAAAGGGTAAACTGACTGGGAAAATAGCAGGAAAGTTAAAGGGGGAGGCACTGTCATGAGTGATAAAATACCAGTGGTTATAGGGTTAAGAAAAGGCCCATTTTTAGGTTAGGGAAGACAGAGAGAAACTAAGTTTTAAGACAGGTTAGGACTGTGACAAACATTCAATTTGAGAAAGAAACAAAAAACAATTGTATCTTATTACATCAGCATAAGCAGCTATTGGTTAAGAATTTTCAACAGTCAGCAGATACTTCAACTCTACCCAATTTTAACTCAGTCAATGTGAAATGTCAGCTATCTTTATTGCATCAAATATTTGAGGACTGAGAAATAAAATTAATGAATTAATTACTTGCATAGATGAATTAGAATTTTCAAACCCAGCTGACAATCTGCCTCTCTGAACATCAAGTGACCACTGGTGTAGAACTTTTAAGTGTTACAGGGTTTAGGTTAGCATTTCACTTTTGTAGAACAGAAATGGAGAAAGGAGGAGTTGCCACATTCATAAGGAACTGTCATAAATTTAAGAACATACACATTCACAAATTTTGCGTAGAACAGCATATGGAAGAATGTGCAACAGAAGTAGAATTTCACAAAAAGTCCTTCATAATAAGTGTATTTCGAGCACCTGCAGGTAACTTTAACCTGTTCATAAACCACCCTGAAGCTGTACTTGCGCATTTAACAACCAGAAACAAAGAGATAGTGGTTGCTGGTGATTTCCCTGTAGGTTTCCTTAAAGACTCTCCCAATAAGAACTTATTTGAGTTAGTAACACTATCATTCAACTTAATTCCCACTGTAAAGTTCCCACTAGGGTAGCCAATTGCTCACAGCCAGCCAGTGATAATATCTTTGAACAAAATTATATTACAAAACCAATAGTCAATGGCCTCTTGGACCATGACATGCAGTTATTTCTGTTTAATGTTAATACTGAACAGGATATAAAATCTGTTAAATCTGAGCTCAAGGGCGTAATCAATAAGCCAAAAACTGATCATTTTAGGACACTCCTCAGAGACATTCACTGGAATGATGTTTACAGTGCTCATGGCACGAATGAAAAATATATCACTTTTGCTAATAAAGTGCTTACCTTATTTGAACACTGTTTTCCCCCAAAACTAACCAAGATTAGAGCAAAGTCTACAAAGAAGCAATGGATTACTCAAGGAATAGAGATAATCTTTTAAAACAAAAAGAAAACTGTATCTGTCAATCCGAAACAGTTCTGATGTTGATGCTATAGCACATTACAAGAAATACTGCAAAATATTAAAGACTGTAATACGGATGTGGTGTCACCGCTAGACACCACACTTGCTAGGTGGTAACTTAAATCGGCCGCGGTCCTGTAGTACATGTCGGACCCGCGTGTCGCCACTATGTAATCGCAAACCTAGCGCCACCACATGGCAGGTCACAAGACACGGACTTGACCTCGCCCCAGTTGTACGGACGACATAGCTTGCGACAAGACGTATCACGTCTTCCTCTCATTTGCCGAGAGACAGATTAAATAGCCTTCAGCTAGTCCATCGCTACTACCTAGCAAGGCGCCATGTGTATCCTTGCTAATTGCTTACTACTATGCAAGAGATGTATTTCAACAAGAACAAGACTACATTAAAGTTAAGTATATTAAAATCTCTCTTCTTTTCTTTATAGTTTTCATCCAGTCTCCTGTTTCAGAATTTACGCCCGTCTGCGTTAGTTTCGCGTGCACCTAGCCACTCATTGTGTCGAGACCTTAGGGAATCGACACAACAATATTTTGGCGCCGAGATGGGATGCCGCGCCCACGTTGCAGTCTTTGTGTTATATTTGCTCTAATTTGCTTGTGTCATGGCTTCGCCGCATTCTCCAGATGTACTGTCCGAATTTTTTCGCTTGCAGAATCAGCAGACGCAGGCGTTATTGGAAGCCCTTGGACAGCTCGTCCAGGGTCAACGTGCGCTGCAAACCGATGCGGCGGCAGCCGCTTCTTCGCTACCGCAGCCACACAACGCTGTCGCACCGCCATTTAGGCCCTTCGAGGCCACAACCGAAAGCTGGACGGAGTGGGCCGATCAGTTCAACTTCCACCTCACTGCTTATGGAATTAAAGGTAAAGAGCGGCAGCCGTTTTTGCTTTCTTGTGTCGGTGTGTCTACCTACCGTGTGATAGTGAAATTGTTTCCCCGACGCGACGTAGCAACTCTGTCCTACGAGGAAATTTTGTCGGCTTTAGATGCCTATTTCAAAGAAACAGTAAATGTAGTTGCCAAACGGTATACGTTTTTTCGTACAAAACGTACGGCCGGTCAGACTAATAGGGAGTGGGTTGCAACTTTGCAAGGCCTTACTAGAGACTGCGCGTTTGCCTGTGAATGTGGCCTCCCATATTCAGATACTATGGTGCGTGATGCAATTGCACAGAACGTTTCTGATGTTCGCATAAGGGAACAGATTTTGAAGCTAGTTAATCCCTCCCTGCAACAAGTGATAGACATATTGGACAGGCAAGACACACTTGACTTTGCTCAGGAATCATTTGAAACTTCGCCAGCAGTGTGTCACATTAATCGGCCCGCCCGGCCTGCTGCACGGGACGCTAAGCGGCCCTCGCGCCCGACTTCGCTGCGGCCGCCTAGCTTGCAACCACGTGCGCAGCGTAAGCAAGCAAATGCAGTGAAATCTTGCCCGCGGTGTGCAATTAGACATTCGCGTGAAAATCGCCCGTCACGCCAAGCTATTTGCTTTTACTGTCACAAGAAAGGACATGTACAAAGTGTTTGCCAGAAAAAGTTAAGATCAGACAATAACACAAATTCCAGGCCCTTTGCTTCGCGCAGGAATCGAACCCAGGACAATCAGGCTCGTGGACCTTCGCCCATGGACATTCATGTAGTTCATGCCCACCCGTCCAGTGACACTTTAGCTAACAGTGACTGTGTTCGTCCCACCCAAAGTGTGCGTCGACGTCGCCGGAAATCCCGTAAAGTTGCAAGTGCTTCTGGACCTGTATCAGTTCAAATTGCACGAGACAGTCGCTCTTGTCGTCAACAAGACAATAAACTTTTTGTGGACTTAGACTTTGCAGGAAAAGTGATACCATTCCAGCTCGATACCGGAGCTGCAGTTTCCTTGCTCAATCACGACACGTACAAACAACTGGGCGCCCCGCCATTGCGTGCCGCAAATGTTACGTTAACTAGTTACTCAGGACAGCATATACCTGTGTTAGGACAGTGCAGCCTTCTTGCAACATACAAGGGACAGACAAAACTTGTGTCATTTTATGTTCTTCGTTCCTCTAGTGCAGTGAACTTGTTTGGTTTAGATTTGTTTCAATTGTTTAATTTGTCTATTGTAAATCAGGTCCTATCCGTGAATCAGACTGTGCCTTCCGCCAGTGTTTCTAGTCTTTGTGAAGAATTTGCAGACATTTTTGCACCGGGCCTTGGTTGCGCTAAGAACTATGAAGCGCATTTGGAACTGAAAGACAACGCGCAACCAAAATTTTTCAGAGCGCGCAATGTTCCCCACGCATTGCGTGATGAGGTCGCAAGAACATTGCACGATTTAGAATCTCAAGGTGTAATTGAACGTGTGCAGGCTTCTCTCTGGGCCTCACCCTTAGTAATTTTGCCAAAACCTTCCGGAAAATTGAGACTTTGTGTGGACTTCAAGGCAACTGTGAATCCACAACTTGTGACTGCTACTTTTCCTTTGCCCCGCCCGGAAGATCTTTTTGACAAACTGTGCCCGGGTAAATATTTTTCAAAATTGGACCTAGCAGATGCGTACTTGCAAATACCTGTGGACGAAGAATCCCAGCGCGTCTTAGTGGTTAACACGCATCTTGGCTTGTATCGCTTCAAAAGATTGCCATTCGGGTGTGCATCCGCCCCTGCTTTATTTCAGCAATATTTACAAACTATTTGTGCGTCGGTCCCTACTGCTGCGAACTATCTGGACGATATTGTGATCTCAGGAAAGACAGAAGCCGAACATTTGCAGAATCTCCGGACATTATTTCAGGTGTTGCGTCAGAATGGTCTTCGCTTGAGGAAGGACAAATGTGTGTTTTTTGCTCGTGACTTACCGTACCTGGGCCATGTCCTTAACGCCCAAGGTATCCATCCGAGTCCAGAGCACCTGCGTGCCATTCAGGACTTGCCGTCACCGCAGAACTTAAAACAGCTACAGAGTGTGCTGGGTAAGGTAAATTATTATTCAAAGTTTGTGCGCAATGCTTCTTCCATTTCAGCTCCGCTTCATCGCTTACGCCGTAAAGGTGTTCCGTTCGTCTGGACGACGGAATGCGAACGCGCCTTTCGCCAGTTGAAATCGGCGTTACTTTCCAATACTTGCCTTACGCCATTCGATCCCCGAAAACCCCTTTTGTTGATGGTAGATGCATCGGATTTCGGGATCGGTGCTGTGCTTGCGCACAAAGATGGCTCGCATGATCGCCCTATTGCCTTTGCGTCCAAATTGCTCTCATCTGCGCAAAGAAATTATTCACAAATAGAGAAGGAAGCTTTGGCTCTTGTGTTTGGTGTCACAAAGTTTCACGATTTCTTGTATGGTCGTCACTTTACCATCATCACGGACCACAAGCCTTTGACATCGCTTTTTCATCCGAACAAGCCTGTACCTCCACGTACAGCGCAGAAATTCATTCGCTGGTCACTTTTTCTCTCGCAGTACCGCTACGATATCTTGTATCGGTCCACTGCTAAGCACGGCAACGCTGATGCGTTGTCCCGTTTGCCTGTTGCTGAGGATAAGGCATTCGATTCTTCCGAACTTGCTTGCATGTTCATTGATTCGGAAGCCGATGACGTGGTCGCATCGTTTCCGATTGATTTTCGTCGTGTAGCTACTGCCACAGCTGCTGACCCTGTCCTTGCTCCCGTTTTGCGTTTTGTTGCTACGCAATGGCCCTTGTCAAAGTCACGGATCGAGGATCCTTTGGTTCGCCGTTTTTTTGCTCACAAGGAGAGACTTTTTGTCCGACGTGGTGTTTTGTTGTTGCGTTCCGATAATGATCAATCCCGAGTCGTGGTCCCACGTTCGTTACAGTCCTCTGTCTTACGGCTTCTTCACCAAGGACATTGGGGTATAGTGCGAACGAAACAACTTGCTCGACAGCACTGTACTTGGTTCGGAATCGATGCTGCGATTGCGAATATGTGCTCCTCTTGCGTGGCGTGTGCCGAACAACAATCCGCACCGCCGCGGAAATTCTTTGCATGGCCGAAAGCCACTTCCCCTTGGCAACGCTTGCACATCGATTTTGCGGGTCCATTCTGGAATGCTCGATGGTTGGTTGTGGTCGATGCTTTCAGTAATTTTCCTTTTGTTGTCCGGATGTCTTCCACGACGTCTTCTGCCACCATCCAAGCCTTGTCTGCTATCTTTTGCATTGAAGGTCTTCCGCAGACTATTGTTTCCGACAATGGCCCACAATTCATGTCCGCAGAATTTCAGTCATTCTGCAAGGCCAATGGTATTCAACATCTGACATCCGCGCCGTTTTCGCCTCAGTCAAACGGTGCCGCGGAACGATTGGTCCGGACTTTCAAGTCACAGATGTTGAAGTTGAAAGAGTCGCATTCTCGGGAGGACGCTTTGTTGCTCTTTTTGTCCTCATATCGCTCTCAGCCTCGCGATGGTCGCTCGCCGGCTGAATTGCTCCATGGTCGTCCTCATCGAACTCTGATGTCTTTGCTGCATCCGCCACATCAGGTTCCTGTGCAGCGGCAGACTCCTGCTTTTGCTCCTGGCGACGTTGTCTATTATCGCACCTATCGCGGTTCACGGCGTTGGCTCGCAGGGCGCATTCTTCGCTGCCTCGGCCGCGCGATGTCTTTGGTTTTGGGGGCCTCTGGTGAGGTGCGTCGGCATCTCAATCAGCTGCGCCTCTGTCGTCGCCTGGGTTCTGCCGCTCCCCGTCTGCTTTCAGCGACGGAGCCGTCCGGTCAGCGCCTTGGGGACCCATCTACTGGCTCGCCTCATCCCCAGGTGTTACCGACGATGCCTTCCATTTTGCCTCATGGCGTCGCGCCGCCGCAGCCGCCGCCGGCGCCGCCAGCAGCGGACGCTTCGCTGCAGCCGCCTCGCGCCTCCCTGGGTCACGCGCCGCCGCTTGCTTCCCGTGACCAGCCGTCCTCCGCCATGGACCTCTTGCCCGCTCCGGACCAGATGTCGTCTTCGCCCGTCGGGTGCTCCGACCACATGGAGGTCGACCCCGCGGCTCCTCTTATATCATTACGTGCGCAAACACCTCATGTTGACGTGCACCCTGGACTAGGTTTGCAGGCGTTTCCTAGCTCCCCTCGGACCGAATGGCCGGGTGCGGGTGGCACAGCCTCGCCTGTTGTTAGGCTCCCCACCTCATCGCATACGTCAACATGGGGTCCTCCCCACGGCGGGCGGAAGCCTTATCTCACGACCGTTCGCCGATTTGCGGGGGAGGAATGTGGTGTCACCGCTAGACACCACACTTGCTAGGTGGTAACTTAAATCGGCCGCGGTCCTGTAGTACATGTCGGACCCGCGTGTCGCCACTATGTAATCGCAAACCTAGCGCCACCACATGGCAGGTCACAAGACACGGACTTGACCTCGCCCCAGTTGTACGGACGACATAGCTTGCGACAAGACGTATCACGTCTTCCTCTCATTTGCCGAGAGACAGATTAAATAGCCTTCAGCTAGTCCATCGCTACTACCTAGCAAGGCGCCATGTGTATCCTTGCTAATTGCTTACTACTATGCAAGAGATGTATTTCAACAAGAACAAGACTACATTAAAGTTAAGTATATTAAAATCTCTCTTCTTTTCTTTATAGTTTTCATCCAGTCTCCTGTTTCAGAATTTACGCCCGTCTGCGTTAGTTTCGCGTGCACCTAGCCACTCATTGTGTCGAGACCTTAGGGAATCGACACAACAACGGACATCAAAGCAAATATACTACAAGGAAAGGATAGTCATATCAGATAACAAAATAAAGACGATATGGGATATAGTGAAGGAGAAGACTGGCAGAACCAGACATGAAGAGGAACAAATAGCATTAAGATTAAATGATACATTGGTTACAGATGTGTAGAGTGTTGCAGAATTTTGTAACAAACATTTTGTAACTGTTACTGAAAAGATGGGGTTGTCAGGTTTTGTAGATGCTGCTATGGAATACCCCACACCAGACATTTCAAGTAACTTCCATAATATGAATTTGACCCTCAATACCCCAGCAGAAATAATTTCCATCATAAACTCTTTAAAATCAGAAACATCTAGTGGGTATGATGAAATATAAACAAAGTTAATTAAAGAATGTGATTCTGAGTTAAGTAACATATTAAGCTATTTGTGTAACCAGTCGTTTATCAGTGGAATATTTCCTGAATGGTTGAAATATACTGTTTAAGAAGGGATGTAAAGAAATAGCATCAAATTTCTGTCCAATTTCACTTTTGCCAGAATTCTCAAAACTTTTAGAAAAAGTAATGTACAATTGGCTTTATAACCATCTTATCTGAAATAACATACTGTCAAAGTCGCAGTTTGGATTTCTAAAGGGTTCTGATATTGAGAAAGGTATCTATACCTACAGTGATAATGTGCTTAATTCATTAGACAAAAATTGCAGGCTTTTGACTGTGTAAATCACAATATCCTTTTAAGTAAATTAGAATATTATGGTGTAACAGGAGATGTTGCAAAATGGTTCAAATCTTACATATCTGGCAGGAAACAAAGGCTGTTATTAGGAAAGAGACATGTATTAAGCTATCAGACATCATCCAACTGGGAACTAATTACATGTGGGGTCCCACAAAGTTCCACTTTAGGGCCCTTACTTTTTCTTGTGTACATCAATGACCTTTCATCAGTAACATTACCAGATGCAAAATTTGTTTTGTTCGCCAATGATACAAACATTGCAATAAATAGCAAATCAAGTGTAGTCTTAGAAAGATTGGCTACTAAAATATTTGTGGAGATTAATCATTGGTTCCTAGCCAATTATTTGGTACTAAACTTTGAAAAAACACACTACATGCAGTTCAGAACTTGTAAGGGGTGTCCCACGAGTATATGCCTAACATACGATGACATGCAGATAGAAGATGTGGACAGTGTTAAATTCTTGGGATTACAGCTTGATAATAAATTCAACTAGGTGGAGCACACCACAGAACTGTGGAAGCATCTTAACAAATCTCTATTTGCAATGCAAATTGTGTCAGACATAAGGGATATAAAAATAAAAAAAGCTGGCATGCTATGCTTGCTTACATTCCATAATGTCATATGGGATTTTTTTTGGGGTAATTCATCAAGCCAAGCTAAAGTTTTGCGGGTACAGAAACGTACAGTAAGAGTTATATGTGGTGTGAACACAAGAACATCCTGCAGAAGCCTGTTTAGGGAAGTAGGTATACTAACTACTGCTTCCCAATATATTTATTCCTTAATGAAATTTGTCATTAAAAATATATCACTTTTTCAAACCAACAGCTCAATTCATGGACTCAATACTAGAAATAAGAATAATCTTCACAAGGATTTAAAGTCACTTAACTCTTGTACAAAAAGGTGTGCATTATTCAGGAACATACATTTTCAATAACTTGCCAGCAGCCACAAAAGCTTAACAAGCAATGACATTCAGTTTAAGAGAAGCCTAAAGGATTTATTGGTGGCCAACTCCTTCTATTCCGTTTAAGAATTTCTCAGTAGAACCAACTGATTTGTTTTTGTGTGTGTGTGTGTGTGTGTGTGTGTGTGTGTGTGTGTGTGTGTGTAAACAAATAAGTACAACCTAACTTCGTGTAACTTCTGCATCATTTCAGTGCAGTAGCGTGTTCATTGTAAATAAGTATTACAGTAGTTCTATTACATGTTTAGTGTCTTATAAATAAAAAATACATTTTTTATTTTAAATTCAGTGCATTAGTGTTTGTAAAATGATTCTTTCTTATAGTGTTCATAAAAAAAAAAAAATGAAGACAATCATTCCACCTCGGACCTGTGGAAGGTACATTAGCTTATTTATTTCAGTTGTAAATATTAAAAGTCACATATTATTGTTTTTCTGACATGTTCTACATCCTGGAGGGCCTCCTCACTGCGGATTAATTGGAATGAAAGTAGATCTAACCTAATCTAATCCTTTACTGATAAGAAATTAACAATCCTCTGACATTTACTCAGCTATAACCTCACTTTGGGATCCGAATTATTTCGAGAAAATATTAAATTCTTTAAAAACTTGACAACTAAAGACAATATCATTCATCACCGAACACTTACAAAGCACAGAGTTAATTGCATTGCAAAAGATATGTACAATACCAATCCATGTCTGCACCATCTGTAATCAGACACTGGGCTGAACAGACCAAGTATTATTTGGAACATTATACATATTGGTTAGACAGAGATGAAAGGAAACACAGTTTACCAGTAAAATGAAAAAAAGTTATGCATATGTACCCATTTGCAACAAGTATTTGGCTGGTGCATGGCTCATAGCATTTTTCCCAAAGTTTAATGTACACAATGGATACAAGCAAGAGAGCCTTTAATAGTCAGCAAAATGTTCTTCACTATTTACAGCAGTCTCCCAATTGTGGGACAAATTTTTCACTCTTAACTGTGGAAGTCACGTGGTTTTAAGGCGAAGAACTCGTTGAGCAGGGCTAAGAATGCATTTTCATCTGGAAAGGAAGTTCCTTGAAGGTTTTTCAATAGTGAGCAAAAAAGAAGAAAATCTGAGGGTGCTACATCAGGTGAATAAGTTGGGTGTGCAATGACTTCAAAACCCAACTCATGTGTACTGTTTGTCAGTCTAGCAGATTGCAGGCAGGCGTTATCCTGGAGTAGTGTCTTCCTGGTCATTGTTCATGTACTGTGTTTACAACACATTTCAGTTGTTGACAAATGTCAGCAGTAATCAGTGGTTACACCTCAAGGAAGCAATTCATAGTAAACCACACAGGATGTAAAACATTATCTTTTGTGGATGCTTTTTGTGGATACTTTTTCTTGCTGTTTTGTTTGTGCTTGACCATTCCTTTCTTTTCCTTATTTTAGCACAAAGCCATCATTTCTGATCGCATAATGATACAGGGCACGAATGATTAGTGTTCTTTACAAGCAACTGATGGCAGGCAAGCAAGGTTTTGCATGTGGCCACCCGTTTTTGTGGTTATGTTTTAGTGCATGTGGTATCCATAGATCATATTTTTGGGCCTCCCCCACTGCACGCGAAAATCACAAGGTCAAGAAGAGAACACAGTTCATCGAATTTGAAAGTTCTGAAGTACAATGACATGGATCATTGCGAATTAACACATTTAAATGATCTTCATCAAGCCCCAAAGGTAAGTCACTAATGGCACAGCAATTCTCCTTAGAGTGACAAAATAATTTTCTTGCCAAGCTCTGTCCAATGGCTTTAAACACAAACATGGTGCAAATGTTTCTAGCTGCCTCCACTGTTGTTACCCCTCTATAGAACCCAAACAGATGAGTATGTCAAAAGTGCTCCTGTTTCGCCATTTTGCACTCCACTTTGTAGTGATCACTGTTCCACTCAGTATCTCCAAATAACAAAATGACAATATGTAAACTCAAATATATGTGAACTCAATGAGCAAACAGCAAACCACAAATAAAAAATGACAATTGGTAAATAAATCCTCAGCAACTGGAATATGAACACGCAAAACGAAAGTGCTATTAACTTATGCACCAGCCTAACATTTAGAAAAAAATCAGGCCATGAATACAATAATTTAACAGTAGCTGAAAACACTGGGGATAAAAAGTGACCATTGAAATTAGGTCCATCAGATTCAGTCAGCAAGTGTATACTTGATCAGACATCAGTTTCATCAGATGGATGGTCAAATTAATCACAAGAATCATCTGGTGACAGAAGCAGGAAGTCTTCTTGTTATGATCGTAACAATATAATTACTAAAATATTGTGCTGACTTTACAGCATGACTGAAATATGCAGTGGAAGTGCAGAAAACTTATTGGCATCCCATTAAAGCATTAATCTCCCTTTACTTGGTAAATTACTGTGTTACAGTGTTAAAAGAATTGGATTTACAAAAACTGAATCTTAGATTAGCAACAAAAAATTGGGTCATAGTAATCAATGATACTTGGGAGGAAAACTGAATAAAAATGGGGAAACAGTACATTCAATGTCCCACAGGGTTCAGCATTTAATTTATCCTGACCTACATTATTGTTGTGCTAAAACTGTTGGAGGAGCCTTCAAAATCTGCAATGTTTTCTGATGACAGAAGTTCACTGATAACTGGCAAATAAATTCATACTAGAAACTGTCAGGAGAATAATGGAACAGGCTTGCAACTGGTTTACAGGCAACAGAACAAAAATTCAACCTTTACACTTACAAAAACACACATCATGCAATTCCAAACAAATCTGAATGTCTAAGAGATACAAGGAGATATAAATGACACACTGGATGAGGATCTATGAGTGATGTTTCTGGCCTTCAGATCAAAAATAGATTAAGGAGGCACCTGCATGAGAATGAGTTAACCAAAAACCTTATCTCCCTGCCTTGCAATTGTAAATGTTCCTCCAGAGTGTCAACTTGCAGAAATGCTTCCTAGCTTTCTTTCACTCAGTACTATCCTATATGATAACCTTACAGGGCATCACATCCATGAAAAAATTAGTACTTATCCTAATCAACCTTGTAGTAGGATAGTGATGGGAACACCTTGCATAAACCTCTTCATTGACCTACGGAATCTTCCACCTACATGTCACTACAGAACTCACCACTGGTTTTTACATTGAATAACACAAATATTTTATATATTTCTAGTTGGCTGTCCCAGAAGATAATTCCAAAAACAAATGAAAATCCAAAACAAGCCATCATAATTGCCTCTAAGTGAGTAACTCTGAGGGGATCAACTTGACAAGTTTACCAATTTTTTGACACCCATTTCAATTGAAATCAAAGCAGACACCAATGAATCGTATGCATTATGTTTCACTTAGTGTGTGACCAGTAATGTCTACTACTTCCAGCAACAGGCCATTTCTGATCACTTTACACCTTAAAAAATGAGTCCTCGAGGGATAAGACTTAACTGGTAGCTGCAACATTAATAAGGGTAATGTGCCATGCAATATGGGACAAGAAGTTTGTTGGTAGTGATCATGATTTATAATTCAACTTATGAAATGTGATGAACAGTTTAGTGAGATTAACACTGAACTGAATCTGAAGAGCAGGGAATTCTGTAACAAACTGAAGAAAGTTGACAATATTAGGAATCACATAGATGGACGAAAACAGAAGAGATGGAAAATGATCAGAAATATAATTTTTCATCTGGATGGTGTACCAGTGCATTGGAACCTGCACGAAAGAGCACTTCTGAACAGTAAGCTGCCTGACGGATTGATCAGCTGTAAGGGGCTGCAGATATGACCTTAAAAGTTGCTTCATCACACGGTATATTTTTATTGGTGGGAGTTTGTGAGAGGCTCCACCTATGTGCATCCTCTTTCAACACCTTTGGATAGACTATGATGCAACATGGGAACAGTAGTTAGTTTCCTAAACTGAAATGTTTGCAAATGCATGAATCAAGTCTATTGCCTGGATGCTTAAATGTTGTGAAAAGGATGTTGATATTTGTGATCAGTAAACGATGACTCTAATCCTAAACACAGCTGCGAAAAGCACCTTAATGTTGTATGTGCTAACATATAAATCTTACACGAGGGTAAAATCATGTGGTTCCTTTGTAAATAAAGGCTTTGCAG
This sequence comes from Schistocerca nitens, assembly GCF_023898315.1. Taxonomy (NCBI): domain Eukaryota; kingdom Metazoa; phylum Arthropoda; class Insecta; order Orthoptera; family Acrididae; genus Schistocerca; species Schistocerca nitens. The sequence goes on along the minus strand of NC_064624.1, from coordinate 24,184,205 downwards.
GCATGTATAGCAGTAAAAATCTGACCTCAATTCTGTATCTTTATTTATGACAAATTTGTGAAATCTGATGATTTTAAACATCCTGAGCCATTGTTTATACATGTATATTTTTTTCAGTAAAATATGATAACCTTAATTTGTCTTGATAGGTTGCATCTATTACTGAGCATTTCAGAATTTTTTTCGTAAAATTAAATTTGTTTTCAACACTGTAACCTCTGCTCAGGCTAGAGATGGGGTGTGAACATTATTCATTTGTTCATTCTTTGATTTACACATTGAATTCCATAAATGAAGATGTGGATGGATCTGGGATGAGCCAGGCTGCAAATCTGAAGGCAGAAACTCCCACAGGAATTTAGCTCTGAAAAATACTGACAACCAGCTACTTGTGCTAATCTACTCACATTGCTAATTATGTGAACTTCTAATACATTATTTTTTTTTGTATATGTACATTTACTACTATGAAATATATCACTGTTGCTTCTACTACAGTAGTCAGCTACGTATTTTACCTAGTATTTCCACATGCATCAATACTCTGCTATCCACCTAATGGCGCATGGGGAAGGGTACCCCATAACCCTGCTAGTCATTTTCTTTCCCATTCCACTTGCAAATACGAGGGAAAAAGGCTGTATATGTGCCTCCATATCAGCCCTGATTTCTCCGATTTTATCTTCATAGTTGTTATGTGCAATGTATGTTGGAAACAAAAAAATTCATTCAACAGTCAGCATCAAATGCCCGTCCACTAAATTTTCTCAATAGCGTTCCTTGAAAGAACATGACCTTCCGTCTGGGGATTTCCAGTTGAGTTCCTTAAGCATCTCCATAACACTTGTGTGTTGTTTGAATGTACCAGTAACAGATGTAGTAGCCTGCCACTGAATTGCTTCTCCAATAAGGTATTAATACAACTTAACACAGAAATTATATCAGCTGTCTACTTATTGCCATAGTCAAAACCCATTCAACATTAAAATTGAATTTAAGTGGAACTTGCCTCCCTGAGTCAAAATATTCTGATGAGCACAAGAGTGGCTAATAAGGTAGTACTGAACTTCATTTTAGATACATGATATCTACTGGAAACAAATGTTCCTGTTCATCCACTCTACATCCAATCGAAACAACAAAACCACACCCTAATACCCTACATACAGAATATGAAGGGACACAACTCACGGAATGAAAGAATGAAAAATATATCTATGCTTAATTACATATTCATTCCATATGCATTCATCCAAATGACTCTGCAGAACATTGTGCACTCTGTCATTTCACCCCACAGCTCACTATTTCTTTGCAATACCACTCCAGTGTATAACATCTTATTCTGAAACTAGCTGTGTTCTATTGGAACTGGCAGAAGATTTACCTCTCCCAGTTATCTGACCATACAACAGTCTGATACTCAACATGTTCTCCAATTAGTCACTGCATAGTCCTTCCATGTTCTTTCCCAGGACACCTGCTCCCAACCCACATTTGGGCCATCCACTTTCCCTTGCGTTACTTGATGGTTTAAGAAGACAATTCTCCCCATCTCTGAATCTCAATTTTCCATATCTTCACTATACCTAGACAAATTTCTCTACATGAGAAAAATTAACCATCTGCAGTCGAACTAGACTATACCATGCAACATGTGGATGGCACAGACATAACCAGCATTTCAAAAAACAGTATTCCTGAGACTATATCTTAAATTTCTAAAACCATGTGCCATTACAAACCAACCTCCACATTCAATTTTTCAAGCACTGCCTCATCAGCCCTTCGTCATATTTAGCTATTGGAACCTTAATGCAGGACATGGGCTTGCAATTGGTAGCACATATATATTGCTGTGCAAGATCACCAAACCTTCATAGAAATTCAAACAACCGATAATTACAGTTCAACAACAATCAAGTGATAAAAAACAATGCAACTTCTTGATCCCAACATCCCATCTCATGACCTCATTCTCTAGGCGATGACCTCGTTCTCTAGGCGATGAGTTCCTTACAATAATCTTTCTAACACATATGATGGCAATGACAATTACAAAAATCATTAAACAAGGGAAACAATAATACGCAATGAATGCACATCAAAATCAAGCCTGGCAAACAAATGTCTGATGTAGGAACCAGTTCCTACATGTTTTTAGAAAAGATTCACAATGGGCATTCTAAATAAGATATGTAGGGGTACAGTAACAAAGCTTGATCTAGCTTCTCATGCAATTACCTAATAAAATTCCGAATTCCACAATTAATACAGAATCTTGCTGGCCATGTGCCAGTAACAAAATGACATGCCCTATTTTTCTGCATCATTATTAAATCCTAGCATTTTATCCTCCTGAGATCACAAAGACTATGTCATTCTAGCTGACAGAGCTAAGATGTTCACTGCACAACTGCATGTGCTACTCAGAATCACTGTTATGGTCACACATCCTATTCGTAGATTTGCTCAGGTGTCTGCCACTGTTTAACCTAAGTGGCGTACTTTCAAAGTAACAAGTGGGAGTACACGTCAATGATTTCAGTGCCAACCACATGACATGGTTTTCCAGGCCACACAACCAGCAACACACTGTTCTGCACACTTGCATTGGGAGCATCACTCCATACAGTGGACAGAATCTCCACACCACTGGTCCTGGTGTCATGGAGGCATCTTGTATGACCTGTGATCTCTTGGGCTGCATATGAAGGCCAGTATGGCCTTTTGTATTTTCATGGTAAGTGGTCACTAACAACAAGCCAGCCACTTTGACAACTACAGCTATGCCCTAGGAAACTCTACAGTTCGTTCTCTTGGCTAAGCTCCTTATTTGCACATCCTTGAGTACTATGTGTGGTGTTTTCATTTCTGTAAAACCCTTCTTGTTGAACAACACTACTACTGTTTCACTTACTGTCCCATCTAATTGTGATGCCAATGCATCCCTTTCATATGCTTAGAACTGCATAATATGAGTCTCTGTGGCATTAAGTCTTGGCCTGTTAGCTGTGAATCAGCTATAATCCTTTACATAGTCTCTGAACTCTCCCTAGCATGATAGTTTGGTTCCTTGACCTGGTGGCTTGTATAAGCACCACACATTTCAGTGTCTCAAGAAGCCAACATTTCAGTGCCTGAAGAATCCTTAATAACCACAGGAAGTTTGTTTATGAACAATGACATCAAGACTGAGCCAGTACCCAAACTTGTGCAACTGTGTGTTGAATGTTTCCCAGTCTTTGTCTAATTTTATTCCTGTGACATGTTTATCAATGTGAGCATCTCTTTCCCTTAGCAAGGTCATAAAGCATATCTAAAAGATTAATCTTTCTTTGTTAGATCTCCCAGGACTCGAATGGTGATCTCATACATGGCTTCATCTGTATACAATCATTCACCAAAAGCCATACATGGAGTTTTTCTATAGCTGAAAAATTCATAACTAATACTACAAGTACCACAGAAGCTGCCACAATGTGTGCATGTCGTGGCCGAAGTATCAGGGCTGGTCTAAAACACACAAATTTTATCTAATTTTTCAAAACAAAAAAATTTAGGACAGTGTCAAGAATAACTATGATTCACAAAACGTAACAACATCTAATGTTCTTTTGAATTTTATCTATCGTAAGTTACTGAAAGGAGGAATATTTTTCGAATGACCTATGCTTTTATAACTTACACTTCATCTAAACGTGAATTTACTGTATCCATCACACACAGTCATTGTACAATATTGTTGATATCAATAAGGGCTATGGAAAACAGGATTACCCCAGCAACCAGTCCCCTTCCACTTCTATTTAGAACAGTCAGTACATAGCAGGTGATATAGTTAAGTGGACAAGTAAAAAAATACTCTACAATTATGATCAGCAACCAGTTCCAGAAAACTGACAATCTGTGACAATTCCACAGCAATGCATCTTTTACTATACACACATCTTTTACTCCACACACTTAACAAAAGACTTATTACTTGAATGCATGCAATACATCAAAGATGTAAATACTTACAATATTCTCAGTTTCATTCATTTCCAAATACAATTCAGGATCCTCCTTGATAAAATCAGTGGACCGTGATATTCCCAATGGATTTTTAACAGACTGAAAGAAGAAAACAATCTGAATTATAATAGCTTGCTAACTTCTGTGTTTAAGACACAGCTCTTAATATTCCTTTGTTATTAATGTCATACAACTTTGCAGAGATTTTTACTGCTTGGGAAGAGTGAGTGTCAGAATGCATCCAAATTAGTTCTAATGACACTGATTTTGCTGTCGGCCATTGGGTAGTATTTATTTGGCATACTTTCACTTTCTATTCCTGACACACAGTCCACTCTGATTTCAGAGGCACTCTGGCCTGCTCTATCGAGCAGTTGTACTTCTATATACAAACTTGATATATGTGTGTGGCAACATTTCAAAATTAAATTCCAGTTAATATAGGGATGCAAATAATGTTCCTTCTGTGAACCCATAAACAAGAGGGCTTTTTGGTCATTAATCAAATGACTATGGCATACCACACATTATCATCAAAATTAACCAAATTTAATGCTATTTACACATCTTCTTGCTCTGTTACCATGTATTTTTAGTGCCTACCTCTTTAGGAAACCATGCAAATTTATGTCATGTATACTGGTGGAAAATAATAAGGAATTACACACAGCCAATGCAGGATCTCAGTAATGATGTAAATACTACAGTGAATAGTGAGTGGGAAGTCTAAAATATACAGCCAATAAGTATATTAGTTCCAAATATTCTGTTATAGCACTGTGACACAGAGGCAGTTACTTCCAAGAGGAAGTCTTCCTTGCTCCATTGATACCAAATATGTATTTAAGGTTATCGTTACATTCAATCATATTAAAAAATTAATATAAGGGTAATGGTTAGTGTAGATATGCTTGTTAGAAGTGCTGGTAAAACACTATTGGTAGTACCTAGCAAATAACACATCTAACTACAGTCAACTAGAAGAACAAAAAATTCTTGAAAATAGTTGGTATCATAGGTTTCAACTGTTCACCATCCATGATAATTTAGCTTGAATGCCCCATATTTGCGTCATGACATTCTTATTACACTTCCTGCAGAATACAGTGCTTGTGTGAAAACTTACATTATGCTCAGATCCATCAGTACGTAGTTTCAGTTCGGAATCTTGCTTTACCCCAACACTAGGGCCTTCCGTCTTTAATGGGTCTACAAGAAACTGAAAAATGAAAAAAGAAGTGATATGATCAAGGCTTCGGTGTCTCACTTTTACATGGCTCTCTCAGAGAGTAGGGGAGCAGGAAAACACACACACACACACACACACACACACACACACACACACACACAGAGAGAGAGAGAGAGAGAGAGAGAGAGAGAGAGAGAGAGAGAGAGAGAGAGAGAGGGGGGGGGGGGGGAGATACTTTCAAACAGATCTATAGAAGCTGTAAATGCCACAATGCTAATGATCACATGTATTCATCAATTAGAAACAGGCACCAAGAAAATGTGAAGCCACAATTCAAACATTTGAACTAAAGCTTTGTTTATTCTTGGAGGCAGGCACAACAGTAAGTGAGTGGCCCTGAAATATCAATCAAAATTATTTCTTACATACTAAGCAACAACCAGAATACACAGTAACCATACAAATTATGAAAGTAGATGCATTTTACATCACCCCCTAAACCACAGGTTCAACTTATTATGTAGACTAAAATACTAAGAAGGTAAGAACTAGCAACCTCCTATGGATGTGGGCAGGTTGATGTGGAGAGAGAAAGGGAAGAACAACAGAGAGAGGTGGCAGGAACAGATGGACAGAGGTGGTTGGTTGAATGAATGATTAAAGGTGCCAAACTTCCAACAGGCAGGCCGGTCTACCTGACTGTTGGTAAAGGAGAGCCTACCACACACAATTCAGAGGAAGAAAACCCCAATGTCTATGAAAAGTCAGTAAAACCAACAGAAGGGACAAAAAGAAAAACAGTAGAGAGAGGACAAAAGACAGCTAAGGAGCCCCATTTAGGGAGCAGCCGGAAGCACTGGAGAGCAGAATGCAATGAGGGGACATACATCCCCCAGTCCACACCACTAACCAGAGATACTCTGCTCAGAAACTGCCTAGGAAAGACTAACAACACAGACAGAGCAAAAGAAGTACAGAGACAAAAGATTAATGCAAGAGGAGGGAAGAAGAGTTAAAGAGCAGGTAGGGTGAGAACCACACTGGTCCACCAAGCCTAGATAGCCGCAGCCTGGTCTGGGCAGAGATGGCAATATAGTGTTCTGCCAACCCCTCAATGGGCCAATAAGGTTAAGTTGCCCTCCCTTAAACAGAGTGGTAAAAGCTCTCCTCATGAATAAAACATAAAACTAAGTCATTCATTGAAAAATTGTCTCTTAACACCATGTGTAGCGAGTCAGGGAGATTAAGATTCTGCCACTGTTGAATGGGAATAAAGACTGTGGGGTGGCACTGGAGGAGATGACTGGAAGTCAGCCAGGTACAGCTGATGTAGAGCTGGATAAGGACAGCAGAATCCTTATGAGACACATGCATGGACGACCTCCACAAATTCATCGTCTCCTTTATCACTGTTAGTCTGAAGTCAGAGTGATCCATTCCATATTTCAGGTTCCTAAAACTTGATGGTGTGATACCAATCACAGGTCTGTTTCCAGAATACTGATTACCAGAACCGGTTTACTGGTAGCCAGTTTAGCCAAGCTATCAGCAAGTTCATTCCCATAGATCCCAACATGACCCAGAGTCCAAATAATTGTCACTGAGCATGCACATTGCTCAAAGGCATACTGGGAATACTGGTTAGCAATGACCATGGGATGCCAAGGGTAATTCTGGTTGAGAGCTTTAAAACTGGTCAAGAGGTTGCTGCAGATGAAGGGCCCACCAACGGAGGAAAGGATATGCTCAACAGAATGAGAGAGGGCTAGCAACACTACAACTTCTGGCATGGAAGGCAGTTCAGTATGACCTGTGACTGTGTAAGCAAAGCCCATGTGATCAGCAACCATCAAGCAATCAGTATAGAATACTGCTGAACTCCATGATGTACCAAGGATGCAGAAAAATTGATAGCAGAGGGCCTCGGGAGAGACCGTGTCTTTTGGACCTGATGATGGGTCAAGACAAAGCTGTGACCAATGGGTTCCCCACAGAGGTGAACATGAGTGGACTCACAGGAAAGGTGGAGAAAGAAATAACTAGTTCAGAGGGGAAAGACAGGGTGTGAACTGCGATCAAAATCCCTGATCTGGGCGACCATTGTGGAAGATGGGTTTCCGTGTTTGGAAAGAGGGGATGTTAGTTTAGATGCGTAGGGGAGTTTGAAACATAGGTAGCATAACTGAGAAGCTGTTGTTGGCACCTGATACACAATGAATGGACCCCAGCCTCTATGAATAATCTGTCCATAGGTCTAGTTCAAAAGGCCCTGTTGCAAATCAAACCCCACAGTGGTGTATCAGATTCTGTACCCGGAATGATGAGGATGATACCGAACCATATGCCACACTTCCATAACCAAGACAGCGTGGTATCATGGCTTTATAAAGCTGCAGAAGGGTAGTGCACTCTGCATCCCTGCTTATGTTCCTCAGGGGACAGGTGTAGCAAGCACTTTCACTTACACTGCAAAAGATCGAGAATGCTGTCAACTAAGAACCAAGGACCAGTCCTAAAAAACAATAAGTTCCTGCCACATTCAGTAGTTCATCATCAAGATGAAGTTCTGGCTGTGGATGAACCATACGATGTGGACAGAAATACATGACATGAGTCTTGGAAGCTGGAAACGAAAGGCCATGGGTGAGCGCCCATGATCACATCTTTTGTATGGTGCCTTGCAGTCTACATTCAGCGAAGCCCACACTAGAGGAGCAATAGTAAGAGGCACAAGCAGTCAGCAAAAACCACCCTGGGATGCAGCCAGAAGACCCCAAGACTCAAGGAGCCACACAGCTGCCAGTTTATTGCGCATTCAAGCAGTTTATGGATAACATTGGTGAAACTGACTGGGCGATAACTGCCCGTCTCTAGAAGTGCTTACCCAGTTTCAGCACTGTGACAATGACGCTTTCTAAGTGTTGTAATGGGAACTGGCCCTCAGTCCAGATCCAGTTACAGATGGTAAGTATATGATGCTGACAATCCACTGATATGTGCCTGATCATTTGGTTGTGGATGTGACCTGTACCTGGGGCTGTATCAGGGCAGAGGACTAGGACACTGATGAATTTCCACTCAATGAATGTAGATTTATACAGCTCCAGATGGCATATAGTAAAAGATAATTGCTTTTGTTCGACCCATTGCTTGAGAACGTGAAAGACAGGTTGATAATTCTCATATGCTGAGACTAGCATATGCAGGGCAAAATGTTGGGCAATGGTCTGCAGACAGGGCAATTTCAAGGTAATAGCAGATACACCTACTAGTGTCTGGTATATGTAGACATGTCTCTTAGGTCAAACCTGTGAAGGAGAGGTTAGTGGTCCAATGGTTGAAATATGCTGTTACGAGCATTCTTGTTTATGTCATTTCATCAAGTGGTAGAGTGGGGTATGAAGCCGATTAAAGTAAATAGGATGCTCCAGCGATTGGTGCCACTAATGGTGCTGGATAGCCAGCCAACTATCGCTAATGGCCTCTGAAATTGCTGATGATCACCAAGGTACTCTTCTGTCAGAGCAGGCCCGAGGAAGAGGGGACTCTAAAATCAGCTGCCAAATCAATTCTGGATAGCCTTGTTGATGTCTCCATGCAGCGGGGAGTCAAGGTCAACATGAAAGGCGAAAGCACTCCAGTCAGCAATGTTGAGAGCCCATCTGTGCACACATACAGGGTAGTGATGCTGAGGGGGGGGGGGGGGGGGGACAGGAAGATTATGGGTGGCACAGGAAGATTATGGAATACTCACTACCACACACATCATCATTAACTTCCCAGTGGATGGATGGGAGAAGCTAAGGGCTGCAAATGAAAAGGTTAATGACAGAAAATTCTGTGTGCCATGCTGAAGTGTGCGGGGTATCAGTATTTAAGAGGCAAAGTTGAAGTTGCGCCATTAAGTTTACGAGGTGATTACGACCACCAGTCATCATGGTTAAAACCCACAAAGGGTTGTGTGTATTGAAACTGCCCACGATTAGGAAAGATTGGGAGGGGGGGGGCGGGATGGGGGGGCTGAGAAACCAAACAATATGTCATGAGATGCTTTATAATCAGGAGGGAGGTAAACACTGCAGACATTACTATGCTGAAATGCACTTACCAGAAGAGCCAAAGCCTCCAAAGATGTATCAAGAGCCAGAAGTTTGCTATATAGTGTATCCAGAACGTATGTTCAAACTCCATTATGGGTTTCATTGTGTAATGCAAACTGGGGCCTCAGGGGTTGCTGGAATTTCTGCCTTGGCCACAGGAGTCGAACAGGTGACAGGGTGTGCACTGGAAGTTCCTCCTCCTTGAAGCATTTTTCTTGTCTTTCCTCTCCTTAGAGGATTTTGATGATGGCAAGGGCTTTTCTGAATCAGTTTCATGTAAAGATGATGATCATGAAGCAGTGCAACAAAGTCTGTGGCTCCTTCAGCCACTTGCTGGTGTCCAGTTGTAGACCAGTGCAACCCAGGGGAGGAGTGTCCCTGAGGACCCCTTCCTGGGAAGAGAAGCAAGAAGCAGCTTATTCATCTCAGGCTGGGAGGTGGGGGACAAACGTCCCTAGAGGATGGGAAGTTAACGTTCCCAAAGCAGGTGTGGAGAAAGCAGCAAAAAGGGAGCCCCCAAACCATCAGGAAAGCAGGGATGGTTGAGTGGCCCTGAGGGCTCACTACAGAAAAAATTAAAAGGCAGGAGTACCATTGGCAGAGGGGCAATGTCTTTTTATCTGTAGCATGTGGCATTGTTGTACATGCTGGAGCAACTACTTGAACTACCTTTTTGGCTTCTTTGCCAGTAGGTTTGTCCTGAGTCTTGTATTCTTGTATCTTGTTCACTCTCTAGAAAACAGTGTAAACTGGTAAGCAGGGAGTGTGGTGCTTTCCACAGTGGACACAGAAGGGAGAAGAGGCACATGGGGCGAGAGGTTAGAATTGGGTAAATGCATACCCAGGTGAAGCCAAGAACTCAATTACTTTTCCTTAAATAAAAGTTCCTTCATTCTGCAAAACAATAATTATTGTACAAAATATAAAACATGTAAGATATCATGAAAACTTTCTGCTACTCTCCAGAGGAGAGGATGCCATATAAGTTACAAATTTAATTATTTTACATTTGAATGTAATAGTGAATTTGTTCTAAATGTGTACAAATAAAAATATATATAATCATTTTGCTTGCACCACTAGCAATCCTTCAGAAGTCACAGAAAACAAATCACGTATATGTCATCTGGACACCCATGTTCTTTTTCCTAGTACCTCAAAACAAAAGACAAATTTTCCTCTATAATGAACAGGCACAAGAAATGGCCTTTGATGTAAAAAGCGGTGACCACTTGTTTGATGTGCAGTAGCGTGCAAATTCACAGCTGGTTTACTCTCCACTACTTCACCTAGTCAAATGGTGTAATGATGCAGCCACACACTTCGTACAATTATAGCTGTCAGTGAATGCCTAGGTGTGCCACCAAAGTAAATTTTACTGCAATTTCCCTCTTATTACATCCATATTTGTTCTTTAATGATTTTTGTGAAATCTCCTACGTGATGGGTGGACTTTCTCTGCATCTGCGGCGCGTTTCGTCACAGGGTTATTTGGTAACCGTGATAGCGTTACGGAGATGTTTAACAAACTCAAGTGGCAGACTCTGCAAGAGAGGCGCTCTGCATCGCGGTGTAGCTTGCTCGCCAGGTTTTGAGAGGATGCGTTTCTGGATGAGGTATCGAATATATTGCTTCCCCCTACTTATACCTCCCGAGGAGATCATGAATGTAAAATTAGAGAGATTAGAGTGCACACGGAGGCTTTCAGACAGTCGTTCTTCCCGCGAACCATACGCGACTGGAACAGGAAAGCGAGGTAATGACAGTGGCACGTAAAGTGCCCTCCGCCACACACCGTTGGGTGGCTTGCGGAGTATAAATGTAGATGTAGATGTAGATCCAATATCATTAATTTATCCCTACAAAAGTACTGGCACAATATATTTAATTTTTGGGCTACTCAACTGCAAGATTCTCATGGCATTTGCTGTAAAGAAAGAAAAGAAAAAAAAAAAGCTAATTGAGTGTCACAATGTGTGCAGAACAATACAGCACTTCTGCAGTAGCAGTATGAGTAGGTGCATAAATACATTTGTGTTAATAATTTTCTTTTACGGGGTGTTTCTGTGTGGAAACCAATATTGTAAGCTTTTCTCTATCTATATTTAGCTTTTCCTTATTTGTGGAAACGTGAGAGCGCTGCCCTCATTTACTAACTTTGTCATTCATCTTAACCCTGCTGTAGCTGTCACGGTCATGTGACTTAGACAAACATCTGTCGAAAACCTAGCTCAGGGGAAAACATCACCAGTGTGACTTAGAAGTGGCCAAAAGTACATTTGCCATTCTGGCAGCGAATGTTCAGATTGTTGGAACAGGACTAGAGAACACATTGACATGTCCGAAAGAATGGACACCACATATGTAATTAAGGTGATGTCAACCAATGAACCTTTCAGAGTAGACGCACACCACACTCTTACAGCATCCGTTGAGACACCATGTGTAAAGAGGATCATGAGCATGAGCGCTGCATCAGTAGTGGGTAAATAAGTTGAGAATTTGGCTCTGACAGGAAGAATGCTAGAGTAGTCCATGCAGATGTGATGACCACTGTGTCCAGATGGTATAGTCGTCAGTGCATCTGCTTGTCAGCACAAGACTCCAATTCAAATCCTGGTACAGCACAAATTTTCAACTGAGTCATTGTGACTGCAGGATCAAAATAGTGTCCGTCCCCTAGGACATGTCCAAAAGAATAGAAGACAGATGCATATTTGATCTGTGTAGAGATTACATATGAATAAAAATTTATTTTGCAGTTACGGTGACTCCTTCCATTTACGTTGAGCAAAAATATGTAACTTTACTTTGGGCTAACTTTCATGACCTTGTTTATTTAAAAATCTCTGCTCATGGAATGTAGCATTATTGAGGAGCCCAATTCTGGCTGCAACAACATCCATAGCGGTCAAAACCTATTAGCAAGTACACATTAGGTTACAGTCATTTTTAAAAAAAAGATTAAGCTGGTACATTATTCAACTGCTAACAATACCATAATTTAATTGGTGTTGCTTCTGATATATGTTTTGAGGTGCAATCACATATTTTAGTAACATTAAAGTGTATTTGCAGTATGTTGCACAGCTCACAATTCTTTTGAACGAACACCTACACAGCGCAGTAGTGCATTAGCCACAGGCAGGCTGCATTAGCAAAACACCAGAACAATAGCAAGTTAGATATACTGCTTTCTAGCAAGTTAGATATACTGCTCCCTCTGTGTTTTATAGTTACTTCTTGAACAGTAGTACTAGAATGGATATAATGTGTCCACACCATTTGCAGATGGAGCTGGCCTCAATTCACAAACAGCTGAAGATGCTTTTTGCCATGTTCAACATCATTCAGACTGCTGCCTATTGTACTAGCGGTGGCACAGAATCTAGCTCGTCACATGGGATGCCACCTATTTTGCCCACTGGCTCTGCTGTCAAGACACCTTGTGGTGTACCCAATGTGGCTGAGCTGTCCTCACCAAATGATGAGGGATGGGTGGTAACTGATAGCGCTGTTTGAGGAAGAGAGTGAATGTGGAGGCTGGCCTCGCCCATTAACCCTGTGAGTGGACTGGCTGGTGTTCATTCATCAGGCTCGAAACAGCCACAAGTAGAGAGGCATTTTCTAGTTAATCAGGAGCTCCAATGCCAAATGCATTATGGAGCTCCTTAGGGAAATGGCGCCCAGGACTGGAAATGAATCCAATGTTTACTGAATGTCTGCCAGAGGGCCTCATCTGAGATGTGGAGAATGTCCTGCCTGTAGTTATCAAACATGAAGCGTGCAGCTGTCTGCAAGTTGTGGCACCAATGATGCCCATCGTTTGGGTTCTGAGGCCATCCTCAGTTTATATGGGCAAGTAGCACTAACACCAAAGAGCTCTTGACACACACATGGAGTGCATGCAGCACATCCAGTTTGCAGCAGCATTCCCAGAATTGATTGGAGTCCTTTGGTTTGGAGTGAGTGGAGGGTCTCAAAGACTTCATCGATTACTTGACTGTCAGGACTGCAGACCGCTGAACATGCAGTATGAAGTGGAGAATTGTATGAATACTTGATGGGTTAGGTGAGCACTACAAAAAGCACTTTTTTTAAGGTAGGCAGTAGTTTGAGGTTAAAAAATGGCTCTCAGCACTATGGGACTTAACATCTGAGGTCATTAGTCCCCTAGAACTTAGAACTACTTAAACCTAACTAACCTAAGGACACACACACATCCATGCCCGAGGCAGGATTCGAACCTGCGACCGTAGCGGTCGCGTGGTTCCAGACTAAAGCGCCTAGAACTGCTCGGCCACACCTCGGCTAGTTTGAGGTCCTCTGATGAATGCACGTGAGTCAGTGCAGAGATACAGAAATCAGACTGCATACAAAGTAAAGACCATACTACAATCAAAATTTTAAAGCAAATTCTTGATTTATCTGTAACTCCTGAATTTAATGCCCTCCAGGAAAGTTGTCACGTTCAAAATACTCTTGGAATTGAAACTTGGCTGAAACCTGAAGCAGAAACCCTTGATATATCTAGCAAGGCAAGGAATGTACACTGAAGGGTCAGGTGAGACACCACTGGGTTGAGAGTGGAGGGGAAGGTAAGAATGCATATGAAATTTGTGCAATAAATGCAAACACATGCTATAAAGTAGGATTCTCAGATTCAATTACATTTATATATTTCCAACATATAACTATACTTAAAATACTTTTTGTCAAAAATAAGTAGGCAGTTATGGAAACACTCATTTTTATTCCATACACTTTGTGTGTTAGCTATGACTGTTGGGAATCATCACAAGGGAAAGTATTTGTATACTTTCCACGTGGTAATGGTGGGTACTTCACACCTATCCATTCGCACCATTCAGTTCAAATGAATCTTACTGCTTGCATGTAACTTGAAGTGTAAGATAACAACTAACTGCATAGCAGAAGTCCCTATTCTTTGAAAGGCACATCCAATTAGCTAGCTGTCCCACATATAGAACTTCAGAACTATGGCCTCATTTTACAGGCTGACTACATTGTGGCAGCACTGTGATCAAGCAGCCAAAACAGTATCATGTGACCAGTAATTATGGGATCCATTTCCATTCTTGCAGATGATTTTTTTTTTTTCAAGTAGAGCATTCATACAGAATTACAATATCATTTAACAAGTTTTTACACCATGTCTGCAGTTTTGCACATATTTCCCGTGACTTTTCTTACAGACCGGAATGGTCTTTGCTTTTTTTCTATACATGTGACAGACCACTGTTCCATAAATGAACTATTCTGATGGCAGAGAGGGGTCAGTTCAGTACCATTTTTCGTGTGCCTGCATCTACTAACAGCACTTTATGTTCATGTGGCCTCCCCTGTGCTCAGCATCTACTTTTGGTGTGCATTCCATATGGAATCTAAGACTATGTAAGTATTTATTCCAGTTTCTTTTTTTCATATTATGTCCCCAATGCTATTATTACCTAATGAGAATCACTCTGGACTTTATTGCCAATTGATTCTGCCCCTTTCTTGTAGCTCAATGGGTAATTGTGATGCTACAAATTCAAAGGTCCTAGATCATTGAACTGCAGGAACTTCGTAACTGGTTGGGTAAATCAGTTTGGAGGTGGAGATGGCAACAGCATATGGTAGTCTGTAGGACTGTGTGTAGCAGAGAACAGCAGGTTTTAAAACATCCAGGTTGATGACAGTTTTACCTCTAGTTTAATTTTATGTTTACTTTTCTCTCATGTATTCCCTTAATGACACAAGCAGATGACTGATCCGTGGCTCTGTCACATACTCCAATTAACAACTTATTAGCCTTACAAAGGGACTTTCCAAACATAAAAAGCATGAGAATGCATTCGACATGGAATCTGCAACTTGACTAGCTTCTTTCTGGCTGCTGTACATCTATATCTACATAAAAACTCTGCAAGCAACCAAATGGTGCATGGTGGATGGTATCTTGTACTACTACTAGGCATTTCTATCGTGCTGTATTTGGTGTCCTTTACAGATGAACCACAGTTCTCCCAATACAAAGAAAGTTGATCATTCCCAATTCTACTACCATCCTTATGTGCTTGTTCCATTTCATATCACTTTGCTATTTCATACCTAGACATTTCATTGATCAGACTATGTCAATCTGAATGATAATGATGTTGTATAACAACATTGTGGGATTGCTTATCCTACTCATCTGCGTTCACTGTAATATTTCTATACCTGGCATTCATCATAACAAATAAAAAGCTTGTCCAAATTATCTTGTATCCTTTTAAGTCAGTGATGACCCTTTCCCACACACAATTTCATCAGCTAAAAGACACAGAATGCTGCTCATCAGATCATTTCATATACACATAGTAAGAATGATCTTATAAAACATCTTTGAGAAACAGTCACTGTTGAGGTCAAAGTACTGGCCTCTGTTACTTGAGAGGTCTTCACGCCATTCACATATTGTGGAACCTATTCTATATGCTCATACCTCCATTAACAGTATGCCATGGGGCCCTGTGTCAAATGCTTTTCAGAAATGTAGGAATGTGGAATCTAGCCTGTTGTCCTTCATCCATGGTTAGCAGTATATAATATGACGGAAGACAAAAATGAGTATTGCACAATATCCATGCTGATTTGTGGAAAAACATTTCTGTCTCAAACAAATTAATTATATTTGAACTAAGGATATGTTCAGGAACTCTGGAGCAAGTAAGTGTTATGATATTGGTCTGTAATTTTGCAGGTACGTTCTTTTACCATTCTTATATACAGAAGCCACCTGAACTTTTTCCCAGCTGCCTGGCTGTTTTCAAGAGGTGAGAAATCTGCAATAAATGCAAGGTAAGTAAGAGGCCAATGCTGTAGAGTACTCTCTGGACATATGATTTGTGATTCCATTTGGACATGGCAACTACTTTGTTTAATGTAGACTTTCACGGCTGGAAATATCATGTCCATTATAATTATCCGGGCTCTTATGGCGTGGTTGGTTGATGAATTGTGTGTCGATTCCCAACGTTTCGTCTCCGACTGCGGGAGACATCTTGAAGGGGGTCCGTAGCTCGATGGAAGGTCCAACACACCCACTGACTTGCTACTACAGTCAGTAGCGAGCCAGTGGGTGTGTCGGACCTTCCATCGAGCTACGGACCCCCTTGAAGATGTCTCCCGCAGTCGGAGATGAAACGTTGGGAATCGACACAGAAATCATCAACCGACCACGGCATAACAGCCCGGATAATTATAATGGACACAACTACTTTGTTTTCAACTCTTTCAGTTGCTTCTCTACTCCAGGGCATGTATTACTATGTCCCCAATACAGGAGTCTGTGTGACAGTGAAACAATATGTTTAAATGATCCTCCTGCACAAACTTGAAAACTCTATACAGAGAGGGGTTAGTGATCATCATCTGCTTTCCTCCAAAGCTACACCAGACTGGTCAATGACTGCCTGGATAGAAGTCTTTGACCAGAAATGTCTCATGTTCTCTGTAAAATCTTTTGCTCATGTATGATGGTGGTAGTTGTATGTTTCATGCGTAGATCTTTCTACAGACATACAATTACCACTAACTCTTGCCTGTCACCACTAAGAATACTTTTTTGATCTGAGTGTACAACAGTCTGCTTCCTCAGCATTTTCAAATTTACTGTCTGTAATCCAGTTACTCACCACATACTTATTCACTGTGTGATTAACAGTCCATATAACATTTGCCCATATTCCTCTATGTACACCATATTGGAAGTAAAGGATATTCACCCATTGTCCATTGTCTAAATGGGATGCTAACAGCTACTTATTTGCTCTTTCTAGCAAATTATTCTCCTAGGCTTCTTGAAGGATTCATTAACTTCATTTAGCATTGTTGCTGCACTGGCATCATGATCACTAACCCCTCTCTGCGCTAATACCATTTTGAAGGGCACACCTGTTCATAGTTGTAAGGTCTAAAGTATTTCAATTCTGTGTGGGCTGTCAAAGTCGCATCTTACGACAGTTTTCAGAAAACTATTCAAAAGTACTTCACAAGACTGCCTGTACACACCACCTGCAATGTATGCACAGACATCTGTCTCTACTCAGGTTAGGATCACCTGCTTTTTCTGCACTACTTTGTGTAGATTTTCCTTCAATTATTCTGTAACTGTCACAGCAGTATCACATGGCGAATAAAAACATCCGATCCTGGAGTTTATATACACGGAACCATTAAGGGAATTGGTCATTAAAACAGGAAATCAATGCTTGAAACTTGGTACCAATTACCATATAACTTCATTAATGCTATCTCATGTATTTCTTATTTGTGCTTATAATGTAAATAAGTAATTCTACAAACTCACAAGCTAAACTACCTCACCTGCTCAAAGATAATGTTTACATCCACATGGGGTACAGTGTAACAAAATATTCTCTTTTACCTATTTCCTCGTTTCCAACCTGGGGCATACTATAATACTGTAAGTCTGGTTATCTTTACCCTAAAGTAAAAGGACTGCTGAAGTGAACACACACACAATTGATAACCATCTCATTATTTTCACCACAACACAGCAATGATTAATTTCATGCAGTCATATAAATTCTAAACTTACCTCTTTATTTGCACCCTCCTCCAACTATTTTACTTTCATGCTGGATGGGTAAACCTGAGCCTGTGTTAAAAATTATCTGTAATAAATGCATTTAAACACTCACAGTCTTCCCATATTATATAAAACGTGTCAGATATATGAAGCCCAACCATAATACTTCTTAACAACTAAATAGTAGTTCTGGTTAAGTGCTCTCTTTTCAGGTCGAAATTCTGGGTGACGAGTTCACTGTGGTATATTTCAGTGGGAGGCAGCAAAAAATTAATTACAACACCTTTGAAAATTCATTATCTTCAGTTTCAGCCTTCTCCCTGAGCAATTATTTTCCATAATATTTTCTAGCTTCATTATCTTCACATGCATGCCATCATGTAGAAGAAGGTGTAAGTAGATGAATCACGAACACTAACTTCATTTAACCAAGGTTTATTCAGCACTCTCAATACAAAAACGCAGAGCGAACTGCCTCTGGCCAGAACACATACAGTACATATAGAGCTACAGATCCCAGTACAGTGATTCTTGGCATTTGTGGATACTTCTAGATTGTACTCTAACCAAACACAGAAATTAAAATTTTGCAGTTCAGGTGAGTTTTGAACTCAGCACCCCTCCATGTAACAGTCTAGTATTGCAACCACTACACCATGGCGACTGTGCTATTCAGCTGTTACTGCAACATTGCTGCCTCCTTAAGAGAAAAGCGTCATCCTAGTCCGAGAACGAGTTGTCGGTCCTGCATACTCTGACTCCCGATGTTCGCCCTGGACGTGATCTTAGAAGTTCCCTTGCCGCTTCGTTCTTCGTCACCTTTCCACTTGTTGCCTGTTGTTGGAGCTTCAAATTTACCCTAGGTTGCAGCATCCTTATAGGGCTTTATTCAAAGGACGTGGGCCGTATCTCTGATCTTTCGTTATCTTGTGCCAGGGTCGAAATCTTCAGCTTCATAAGTAACATCAGACAACTGTCTTACAACCTTATAAGATCCGAAGTAGCGCCTGAGGAGCTTCTCAGAGACAAGGAGTGAAGATGCAGACTAGGTCACCAGGCCAGTAGACATCAGGGCAGTGGCTTATGTCGTACCTTCGGCGATCGTTTTCTTGAGCCTGCAGCATGTGGAGTCGAGCTGACTGCTGAGCTTCCTCAGTTCTAGTTAACTCCTGGCCAATGTAGTCATTGTCCATGACATCAGGATGTAATGGAAACAGTGTCCATAGTCGTAGTCGTCTCACACCCATGGACAAGGAAAAACAGCGTACATCCTGTGGTGTCTTGTTTGGCGGTGTTGTAGGCAAGTCACAGAAGGCAGCACCTCATCCCAGTTGCTCTGCTCAACATTGACAAACACGGATAGCATGTCAGCCAAGGTCTTATTAAGGCGTTCAGTAAGTCCATTAGTTTGCGGATAGTAGGCATTCGTCATGTGATGGGTAATATTGCACTGACAGTTTATCTCTGTGACAAGACTCGATTGAAAAACTTTCCCTTGATCCGTAATTGATGTCCTTGGAGCACCGTGTTTTAATACAATGTCTTCCACTATGAATTTGGCTACCTCAGATGCTTCGGCTATTTTCACGGCTTTTGTAATGGCATAGCGTGTCAGATAATCAGTGCAAACAATAATCCATGTATTGCCACTAGCAGATATTCGAAATCGTCAGAGGAGGTCAATCCCAACATGCTGGAAAGGCATTTCTGCTGGTGGAATTAGTATGAGTTGGCCAGGTGGTTTCTGAGGAATGCCTTTCCTCTGGCACTATCGACAGCATGACACGTAGTGATGGACACTCCTAAATAAACCTGGCCAGAAAAATCTCTTGCAGATCCTATCGTATGTCTTAATAAATCCTAAATATTCAGCCTCACGTGTTACATGGACATTCTGTAGAGCATTGAACTGCGCGCGTTTAGGAGTCACCAGTAGCCACCTCTTTCCAAACAGATCAAAGTTTTTCTTGCAAAGTAATCCATTAAGTACCTTAAATTGTCCTTTCACATCCTCTGACCGATTTAAGGCTAGCATAATTTGAGATATCTTGATGTCCTTCTAATCAGCAGAGATATCCTGGAGTGAAGGGAGACAGTTACTATCTTCATCGGTCTTGCACAGGGTTTCTTGAGTGACAGTGGGCATCTTTGTGTTTTCTTCCACTTTTGTAAACTATGGTAATGTCATGCTCTTGAAGACATAGTGCCCACCTGGCGAGTCGTCCTGTTGGATCCTTAAAACCAGTCAACCAACAAAGCGAATTTTAGTCTGTAACTGTGAATGGCCTTCCATAGAGATACTGTCGGAATGTTCACATGGCTCAGATCACAGCAAGACATTCTTTTTCTGTAGCTGAGTAGTTTTCTCGGCTTTTGTTAAGTGTCCTATAAGCATTGGATATAACCTCTTTTCCATCCGAAATATGCACTAGGACAGTGCCAATCATATACCCACTATCATCTTTGTGTAGTTCCGTAGGTTCTCTCATCATACAGACCAAGTACAGGGTCAGTCGTCTGCAATTTTCACAGCGCATCATATGTCTCTTTTCAGCACCACCCCAGATAAATTTAGCATCGGCTTTTAAAAACTCTTGCAGTGGTCTGGCTTCGATACAAACGTCTTTGACGAACCAATAGTAATAAGAACACAACCTGCGGAAGCTTCTCACATCTCTCATACTTTTAGGAATAGGAAATTCCGTTATAGCTCTCACCTTTCCTGGGTTTGGCCAAACACCTTAGTTTGACACAAGGTGTCAAAGTATTTTGATTTATTTTGCTCCAAAGAAACACTCTCTTGGATTAAGTTTCAGTCCAGCTCGTTGGAGACACTTAAGAGCAGCCTTCAGTCTTTGTGTGTTCATCAAATGTCTCTGAACACTTATAATGTCATATAAATAACAGAGACACATAGTCCTCTTTGGGTGCCTTAGAATATTATCCCTCATTCGTTCAAAAGTTGCTTGTGCATTATACAAAACCAAATGGCATTAACTTTAAACTCATACAGGCCCTCAGGGATGATGAATGCAGTTTTCTCACGACCAGCCTCATCTACTTCAATTTGCCAGTATCCCGAGTACACGTCCATGGTTGAGAAAAACTTAGCCCCCTTCAAACAATCTAGTGTATCGTCCATTCGTGGAAGAGTGTAAATGTCCTTTTTAGTTCTTCCTGTAATCAACACAAAAGCGCCAATTGCCATCCTTCTTCCTGGCGATAAGCACTCGTGATGACCATGAGCTCTGCGAAGGCTGAATGATGTTCTTAATAATTTTCTCTACATTGTTGCGAATTATTCGACATTCTGTTGCTGACACACAGTATGCTCTCTGGCCTATTGGTTGATGGTCTTCAGTGCTAATCCGGTGTTTCACTGTCGAATTGTCTAATTTGCTCTTCACCTGTGGATTGAAGCATTCAGAGAACTCCTGAAGAATGGCAAGTAGCGTCTTCTGTTGTTCCTTAGTGAGATATGGTGATAGTCGAGCTAAAAGATCTTGTCTCGTAGTGGTAGCGCTAATTTCGCCCACAGACTCGGCATGGGAAGTTTCTATGATGCTTAGCTGTTCTGCAATTAACAGCTCAGCATTTGCTGCACACATGCATCTTGGAAGAATCTGTGGTTCTTGGCGACAGTTAACTATCCACAATTCACCGAACCCTTTCTTAAACGAGACGACGGAGGCTGGGATGACCAAGTTATTCTTCAGTGGTATGCTTCTCTTGCATTTCACTGCAAGATCCATGGGTTGATGCATGGCATGACACATGACAGCTACCCTTCTAGCATTGACTGCGGTAATGATTACATCATCCAGCACAGTGTGTCCAAACACACGGATGCACATCTTCCTATCCACAGTATCTCATCTCGTCTAGCATAATCTTAGTGCAACCCCAATCTATAATTGCCTGAGAAGTTTTTAAAAAGTCCCATCCGAGAATGATGTCAGAGCTACATTCTCGTAAGATAACGAATTCTAAGGGCTGTGTGTGGCCACTTACACCTACACGAAAGACATCTTCCTGCAGGTTTTACATATTTCCCATTAGCCACCTCCAGCAGTTTTTTTTTTTTTTTTTTTTTGCTGACGAATACGGCTTTCTGCAAATGGCGACGGTACTTCTCCAAAATTACTGAATATTATGCTCCAGAGTCCACAAGAGCTTGGGCTGATGGCCATCCACGAGGGTGTCCACGTAGTTTCCTATCAATTTATGTAGTGATCGACAGCGGAGGATTTTTCTCTTTGGAGGCCTCACCTCCAAGGAATGTCACACTCTCTAGTTTTCCAGGTTTTGGCGGCTAGGTGATCGGCTGAAGCTTCTAAACAGCAACGGAGACCTTGATCAGCATGTTGAGGAGTGTCCTCTCCAGCGGCTAGCTTGCAGCGATTGTGACCTACGTCATTCTGGTCCCACATCATCTTGTTCATCTTCGTTGTCTCGGAGTTGGCATCAGCTAAGATCAGTCTGCTGTCTTCTGGCGTGGGTGTCATCAAATATCCGCTGCCTTTTTCGACAACAGCACACCACATGTCCCAGTCGTCCACAGTGGAAACATACTGGTTGGTTATCCTGGGTCCTACAGACGTCAGTGTTCCTTGGTGCCCGAACAGGTTTCTCATGTGGCACTGTAGGAACGTAACTTCGCCTAGGTCTCTACTTTTCTTTTACCGTTTTAAAGGAAAATGAAGGACGAGAGATTGGGTTAAATGTTTGTTCCACTTCCTCCCTTATGATCTCTTGACGTGTCTTGGTTTTTTGCTTGCTGTGCAATCCAAGTGCCTTCTGAACTTCCTCTCTCACTATCTAAGTACACTTGTGAAATCAGTTGCTTCCACCATCACAGACATCGATACGACGTTTGGAAGCCGTTCAAACTTCTTTCATGTAATTCATTTTTGATGCATTGTCTCGATATACTGGCACCATTTTATGAAGTCGTCTACTGTCGAAACCTCATTCAGGTGTAGGGCTTGATACAAGTCCTCAGCAACACCCTTCATAAGATGTGCAACCTTGCCTTCCCCCTTCATTCTAGGATCCACTATTTTACACAGCTCCAAGACATCTTGAATGTAGGATGCTGTAGTTTCTTCTGGACACTGTTCCCTGCACTTTATCTTCAGCCTTGCACTTCCGACGTAGTGTGTCACCAAAATACTTGTGCAGTTCCGTCTGGAATACTTCCCAGCTTGTGAATTTCTCCTTGTTCTCGTACCATTGCTTGGCAATGCCCTCCAAGCAGAAAAATACGTTAGCCAAACACACAGTGTCATCCCATTTGTTATATTTGGCTATAAGCTCATATAACTTCAGCCACTTGTTCGGATCTTGGCCATTGCCACCAGAGAACCTGGAAGGATGTCTCATGTGGTGACACACAGTTGCTGTCATGATAATGTCCTCTTCTTCTTCTGTCTCCAATATATTGCGATCTGTTGGATATGGCCCAAACTCGGGTTTCTCACCATGTAAACGGCGGCTCTGTCGTGGCCTGATGGGAGCCACTGTGTCGTCGATAATGTATCACAAGTTCCAATACCAAGCGCATCCACCAGAATATAGTCACATAGAGGAAGGTGTAAGTAGATGAATCATGAACAGTAACTTCTCTTAACGAAGGTTTATTCAGTACTTGCACATACAAGAGCACGGAGCGAACTGCCTCTGGCCAGAACACACACAGTACATATACAGCTACAGAACATTCCAGTACAATCATTCTTGCCATTTTTGGATACTTCTAGATTGTGCTCGAACTAAACTCAGAAACTAAAATTTTACAGTTCAGGTGAGTTTTGAACTCAGGACCCTCCATGGAACAGTCTAATATAACCACTACACTACAGTGACTATGCTACTCAGCTGCTTATGTGACAATATAATGGTAGTGTAATCAAATACTATTACAGCTACTACCTGAAATCACTGTTGTTCATAAAATCAATGTTGTTCATATCAAATGACAATACACTGCACACCAACTGTGTGGGGGAGCAGGAAGTGGTCTCAAGTGCAACGTCACTCATACTACTCTTATGAGTGTCAGATCTTCAGAGAGAGTGCATCGCTAGTTACTGCTACTACTAAGGCGAGTACACCCTTCGCTTTTACATATTTTTACGAGCTTCAAACAGGAGTGCAGTAATGGATAGGAACTGTCATTGTTCTGTACAGATGCGAGCTGAGCTGGCGACCCTTCGCTCACCGCTTCAGGCTGCATTGGCTTCCAGCACACAGCTTGAGGCTGCTGCCAAGGGGCGTCACTGTGGGGGATCGGATGTGGGGATGTGAGAGCTGTTGAGCATGTCCCACGTGTCCTCCAATCGGTCCATTGCTGTGACCTCCCCCGCTAGCAGAAATGGTAAAGACTTCCCTGCCAGTCTTGCTTCCGAGATTAAGGCGGAGTTCACCATCTGCAGCACCGTCGATAGAACGAAAAGTGGTCCTTTGGTGCAGAGCCGAGTGGAGGGTCTGAATCAGAGGCTCAGGTGGTTCTGTGACCATGTAGGCTGCAGATTCCTTGACTTGCGCCATCGGGTGGTGGGTTTCCGGGTTTCGCTTAATAGGTCAGGAGTCCACTACACACAGGAGGCAGCTACATGGGTAGTGGGGGCTGTGTGGAAGGGATTGGGCGGTTTTTTAGATTAGAGGGTCTCAGGGAACCACAGAAGGGGTGTCTGCCAAAGTGAACAGGTAAAACACAGTAAGGTAGTTGTAGAAACGATTGGTATTGTAGTTGTCAATTGTCGTAGCTGTGTTGGGAAAGAACCAGAGCTCCAAGCCCTAATAGAAAGCACTGAGGCTCAAATAGTTGTAGGTACAGAGAGCTGGCTAAAGCCGGAAATATGTTCAGCCGAAATTATTTCAAACGATCTAACAGTGTTCAGAAAGGATAGATTAAATACAGTTGGTGGTGGAGTATTTATTGCTGTCAGAGGTAGTTTGCCTTGTAGCGAAATTGAAGTAGATAGTTCATGTGGAATAGTATGGGTAGTGGTTATACCTGACAATCTGACTAAACTATTAATTGGATTGTTTTACCGACCCCCGACTCAGACGACATAGTTGCTGAACAGTTCAAAGAAAGCTTCAGTCTCACTTAAAATAAGCACCCCGCTCATAAAATTATGTTTGGTGGTGACTTCTATCTACTCTCGATATGCCGGACAACTATACGTTCAAAGCCAGTGGCAGCATAAAACATCATCCGAAATTGTACGGAATGCTTTCTCAGAAAATTATTTTGAACAATTAGTTCATGAGCCCACTCGAAGCGTAAATGGTTGCGAAAGCATACTTAACCTTTTAGCAACAAATAATCCTGGACAGATAGTGAGTGTTGTGGCGAATTCAGGGATTAGCGACCACAAGGCAGTTGCTGCTAGGCTGAATACCATAACACCTACAACCATAAAAAAACGCGAAGTATATCTATTTAAAAACGCTGATGAAAATGCTCTTAACGCCTTTTTAAGAGACAGTCTTCACTCCTTCTGATCTGATCATGTAAGTGTAGAAAAGTTGTGGAATGTTTTGAAAGAGATAGTATCAACAGCAATTGAGAGATATATACCACATAAATTAGTGATGGTATTGATCCCACATGGTACACAAAACGGGTCAGATCGTTGTTGCAGAAGCAACGAAAAAAGCATGGCAAATTTAAAAGAACGCAAAATCCCCAAGGATCGGCAAAGTTTTACAGAATTTCGAAATATGTCATCTACATCAATGCGAGATGCTTTTAATAATTTCCACAACGAAATTCTGTCTCGAAATCTGGCAGAAAAACCAAAGAGATTCTGGTCATACCTATAGCACACCAGTGGCAATCAATACCTTCACTGCGCGATAACAATGGTGAAGTCACTGATGACAGTGCCACTAAAGCGAAGTTATTAAACACGGTTTTCCGAAACTCTTTCACCAAAGAAGACAAAGTAAATATTCCTGAATTCCAATCAAGAACAACTGCCAAGATGAAAAACATAGAAGTAGATACCCTCAGTGTAACAAAGCAGCTTAAATCACTTAATAAAGGCAAGACCTCTGGTCCATTCTGTATACCAGTCAGGTTCCTCTCAGAGTATGCTGATAAAATAGCTCCATATTTAGCAATTATATACAACCACACGCTCACAGAAAGATCCATACCTAAAGACTGGAAAATTGCTCAAGTCACACCAATACCCACACAGGGAAGTAGGAGTAATCCACTGAATTACAGGCCTACATCACTAACGTCAATTTGCAGTAGGGTTTTAGAACATACATTTTATTGGAACATTATGAAGTACCTCGAAGAAAACGATTTATTGACAGATAGTCAGCATGGATTCTGAAAGTATCATTCTTGTGAAGCACAATTAGCTCTTTATACTCGTGAAGTAATAATTGCTATCGACAGGGGATGTCAAATTGATTCCATATTTTTAGATTTCCAGAAGACTTTCGACACCGTTCCTCTCAAGCGTCTTCTAATCAAACTGCGTGCCTATTGAGTATCCCCTCAGTTGTGCGCCTGGATTCGTGATTTCCCGTCAGAAAGGTCACAGTTCATAGTAATAGACGGAAAGTCATCGAGTAAACCAGAAGTAATATCCGGCGTTCCCCAAGGAAGTGTTATAGGCCATCTATTGTTCCTGATCTATATTAACGACGTAGGAGACAATCTGAGTAGCTGCCTTAGATCGTTTGCAGATGATGCTATCATTTACCGTCTTGTGAAGTCATCAGATGATCAAGACGACTTGCAAAATGATTTAGATAAGATATCTGTATGGTGCAAAAAGTGGCAATTAACCTTGAATAAAGAAAAGTGTGAAGTTATTGACATGAGTACTAATAGAAATCAGCTAAATTTCGATTACACGATAAGTCACACAAAACTGAGGGCTGTAAATTCAAGCAAATACTTAGGGATTACAATTAAAAATAACCTAAATTGGAACGATCACATGGATAATATTCTGGGTAGAACAAACTAAAGACAGCAATTCATTGGAAGAACACTTAGAAGATGCAACAGGTCTACCAAAGAGACTACTTACACTACGCTTATCCGCCCTACTCTGGAGTATTGCTGTGCAATGTTGGATCCGCATCAGGTGGGACTCACGGATGACATTGAAAAAGTACAAAGAAGGGCAGCTCGTTTTTTATTATCGCAAAATAGGGGAGATAATGTCACAGACATGATATGAGAATTGGAGTGGCAATCATTAAAACAAAGGCTTTTTCATTGCAACGGGATCTTCTCACGAAATTTCAATCACCAGTTTTCTCCTCCAATTGCGAAAACATTCTGTTGGCACCCACCTACATAGGGAGAAATAATCATCACGATCAAATAAGAGAAACCGGGACTCGCACGGAAAAATTTAAGTGCTCGTTTTTCCCGCGTTCCATTCGAGAGTGGAACGGTAGAGACACAGCATGAAGGTGGTTCATTGAACCCACCGCCAGGCACTTTATTGTGAATAGCAGAGTAATCACGTAGATGTAGATGATCAGAATCATAAAATGTCTAGAACAGTTACATCAAAACATTTTGTTACACTGATTGCTTATTTATGATAAAGTTATTAAAAAACACACACACAACCTACCTTGGCACATTACTTATTGCTATTCTAACTTCAGGAATTCCTTTTGGTGGGACAAGCACATTTCTAACAGCACAAGAAGAGAGTGTAGGCTACAGGCTACAACAGTCCTATTCCATGGATCCATACTATAGGTTTTACTTGCTGATCTCAAAAGTAGAAGTAGTCCTGGAATCGTTATTTATGGAGCACAACTAGCATATCAAGACAGAAAAACCCATAATGTTGAAGTAAGTTCTGAAATGAGAACAAATGGAACAGTGATAGCATACAAAAAATCATTAAATTAGTATAGGCATCTGTTGGGAATGTTACGTAATTAGTAGCCAAACAACAGCTTTTGATTAAGAATCACCTTACTGAGACAAACAAAGTAGACCACTGAACTTTCAGAATGAGTGTAGCAATGAAATAATGAAGCAAAAAGAATTCTTTAAAGAGAGATGCTGGGCAGAGGAGACAAAGAATACAGCACATGTTATTAATTGATCTTTGTATTAATTAACTGCCTACAAAAAAATACTAATATACTAGTACAAATAATGATAATGATTTTATTATTATTACTATGTGAGCTATGGCAGGCTCCCTCTCTAAATTCCTGCCGACACCTGGTGTATGTCACTTCTTTTGCTTGGAGCTTGTGGGCACCATGGGGCGTAGTTGAGCTGTGCAGGGTATGTAGAAAGTATTTGTCATTCAGCCGAAATTGATAGAATGGAGTGACTGGTAGCCCTTTAAAGGCTCTGTCGAGTTAATAGTTGCAGGCACAGGTGTTAACAGAAGAGAGGACATTGGAGGGGTCTTCACTATCTGTATTTGCTGTTGCTTCTTCTCTATGGAAGTCAAATTATGCAAGGAGCTTTCTCATCTGAAAAACTGCCTGATTTGAGTTGTGTTGCATGACTTAATACGTCCTGGCATTGCCTTGGAAGGGGTTAGGGTAATGTCTAGCAACCAGACAAGCTTGTTATTGCTATTGAATTCCCCACATTTAGCAGTGGATTCGATGATTTGGTAATCCAGAACACAGTTTTAAGTGTGTCCATGTTTAGCCTTAGACCAAGTTTTTGATGAGAATCATCTGAGGAGTCCATTGATCTGTACATATACTGTGGTCATGTTGTATTAAGAATGACAGTGGAATTTAGATTCTCCCTTAGTCATTTCCAATTTTCAACTGTTGTGGCACGCTTTGGTTCTCTTGGACCTGGACTCAGTGAATGCTCATCATATTGTGGGTGTTAACATTGCTTCTGTACGTCAGCTTCATGGAATGCACCACTGCCAGCTACCCCTGAGCTGCCTTCACTCAAGTTATGTAAATTACTGTTTCAAATGGGTACTAAAATTTTGTACATTTTGATGTTTGGAGATTTGTTGGGTCAAGTGCTCGTCTTATACATAGTGTCAAAGCCCTGTTAGCATGACCACATGCTGATCGGCTCTATCATATTCAGATTTCGTCCAGACTTTGCAAATATGGCCTGTTGGTAACTAACTGGCACATTTAAGGTTCACAGGCTGGAACAAGCAAAAGTGTGCAAAACCATCTAGTGTTACTGCTCAACTGTTTGGTTTTCTGAAGTTGTCATGGGGTGACCTTTTCTCACCTTTTATTCATTTATTGCTACAAGTTCATTCTGAGTACTAATTACAGGTTCTCCTTTTTAAACAGCATTTCTGAGCTGCTATGCTTGCACATTCACTTACTGAATCATTTACACTTCTTCTATGGTACATCTTAATAGAATTTTCACTGTGTCTGAAGCAAGTTATAACAATCTGTGCACACTAATTCTCTATTAATTACTTAACTGCTCATTGGGTGCAAGATTTAAAGACACTTGCTCTGTATGCCTGAAGGCAGCTCTAGAAATCAGTGCACCTGTTTACTTTATTAAATGATCTAGATGCTCTTGGAGGTTATTTTAAGAATCAGCTTTTTATAGTGGTCTCGACACAGCTGTAAATTAATCTGTCTTCCAGTATAGCTATTCAGTTTTAACCTTTGAGATGAGTTCTGCAACTGTGTTGTCTTACAGAGCCACCTGTTTCCAAATAATTATTTGTTCATTTATTGGAGCATTTTCTGAGTTGCAGTTTGTGAAAGTGGAGATTTTGAATATAAAATCTAACGACAGGTGTCAGACACAATATTACCTTATTTAAATTCTCACTAAACTAAGGTGTGTAATGTCTTAAATTTAAAACGTTCAAAGTGTTGTTTGTAATCCTGCTAATGTATCCGATTTTAGTTATTTTTCTTAAATAAATACATTTTAATAAACAATGGTGACTCGTGAACCCCAACCCATCCAGTCCTTTCACTTAATATCCCCTTTTCCTGCTGGATGTTAGGTGGGTAACAGAGGATGGTTATTTTCCTGGAAGTAAAGGGAGGAGGTAACCTCATACTGTCATTCACAATAAGGTGTGTGTTTGTAGGTGTCAACTGCTGAACATGGGGTCCCATGAACCTCCCAGTTTGTCCTTATTGAAGAAGCAACAGTTAATCTATGAATTAAAAGTGTGTCAGCTTCCATGTAAGGGCAGTGTTGCCGAACTTGTGGCTCGTCGGCATGCCAGTGTGGACAACCCCTTGGTGATTAGTACAAACTGCACTGGGGAGGTATATGTTGCACTAGCTGACTGAGCTCCAGCCATGACAACCTTGTCTCAGAATGTAGAGCGTTTAGAATGTAGTCAGTCCCACCATAAGCAAATACATACAATTCAGGCACAATTGATCCATTTGGATAACTGCTTGTAGGGTATTCTACAATGTAATCACTATTCTGAGCAGCTTACATAGCCTCTGCAGTTACAGGGGCAGGTGATTGACTTGCAAAGTGGTGTCAGCTGCCTTATTTAGACAAATTATGATCAATAGTAGGTGAACAAAGTTCTCCCACCAACAGACAACTGCTGGAAGTATTAGCAATGCTACAGACACCTTTAAGGACCAGATGGGAATTCATCTGAGAAATTACCTTACCAAATAATGTTACTGCTTCAAGCTATAATGGAACTTTCAATTTAGAATTTAAGAAAGGTGAAATCCATCCTGTGGATTATGGTCAAATTTATGTTTCATGCCAATGGTTTGCCTATCTCCAATATTATTGTTGTTCAGGCACTGTACCCCTGTGTTAAACAGTGTTTTAAGTCTAATTTTACATGACAGTGCAACATCAAGGGAGTTGCGAAAATCAATTATTGTGCTGAAAGTGTCACCCTAAATTAAGAGGCTGCTCAAGTGTAAACATTTTTGGTGAGTGCAGTTTCCTCATGAACCTTTTCCTAGGTACATACAGGGTGTTTCAAAAATGACCGGTATATTTGAAACGGCAATAAAAACTAAACGAGCAGCGATAGAAATACACCGTTTCTTGCAATATGCTTGGGACAACAGTACATTTTCAGGCGGACAAACTTTCGAAATTACAGTAGTTACAATTTTCAACTACAGATGGCGCTGCAAGTGATGTGAAAGATATAGAACACAACGCAGTCTGTGGGTGCGCCATTCTGTACGTCGTCTTTCTGCTGTAAGCGTGTGCTGTTCACAACGTGCAAGTGTGCTGTAGACAACATGGTTTATTCCTTAGAACAGAGGATTTTTCTGGTGTTGGAATTCCACCGCCTAGAACACAGTGTTGTTGCAACAAGACGAAGTTTTCAACGGAGGTTTAATGTAACCAAAGGACCGAAAAGCGATACAATAAAGGATCTGTTTGAAAAATTTCAACGGACTGGGAACATGACGGGTGAACGTGCTGGAAAGGTAGGGCGACCGCGTACGGCAACCACAGAGGGCAACGCGCAGCTAGTGCAGCAGGTGATCCAA
The DNA here is from genome assembly GCF_023898315.1 of Schistocerca nitens. Taxonomy (NCBI): domain Eukaryota; kingdom Metazoa; phylum Arthropoda; class Insecta; order Orthoptera; family Acrididae; genus Schistocerca; species Schistocerca nitens. Next base: position 24,152,830 of record NC_064624.1, on the reverse strand, counting down.
CAGCGGCCTCGGGTTTCCGTTCGCCGTGTTGCAGCTGCGGTCCAAATGACGCCAACATCCACGTATCGTCTCATGCACCAGAGTTTACACCTCTATCCATACAAAATTCAAATGCGGCAACCCCTCAGCGCCGCTACCATTGCTGCACGAGAGACATTCGCTAACGATATAGTGCACAGGATTGATGACGGCGATATGCATGTGGGCAGCATTTGGTTTACTGACGAAGCTTATTTTTACCTGGACGGCTTCGTCAATAAACAGAACTGGCGCATATGGGGAACCGAAAAGCCCCATGTTGCAGTCCCATCGTCCCTGCATCCTCAAAAAGTACTGGTCTGGGCCGCCATTTCTTCCAAAGGAATCATTGGCCCATTTTTCAGATCCGACACGATTACTGCATCACGCTATCTGGACATTCTTCGTGAATTTGTGGCGGTACAAACTGCCTCAGACGACACTGCGAACACCTCGTGTTTTATGCAAGATGGTGCCCGGCCACATCGCACGGCCGACGTCTTTAATTTCCTGAATGAATATTTCGATGATCGTGTGATTGCTTTGGGCTATCTGAAACATACAGGAGGTGGCGTGGATTGGCCTCCCTATTCGCCAGACATGAACCCCTGTGACTTCTTTCTGTGGGGACACTTGAAAGACCAGGTGTACCGCCAGAATCCAGAAACAATTCAACAGCTGAAGCAGTACATCTCATCTGCATGTGAAGCCATTCCGCCAGACACGTTGTCAAAGGTTTCGGGTAATTTCATTCAGAGACTACGCCATATTATTGCTACGCATGGTGGATATGTGGAAAATATCGTACTATAGAGAGTCCCAGACCGCAGCGCCATCTGTTGTTGAAAATTGTAACTACTGTAATTTCGAAAGTTTGTCTGCCTGAAAATGTACTGGTGTCCCAAGGATATTGCAACAAACGGTGTATTTCTATCGCTCTTCGTTTAGTTTTTATTGCCATTTCAAATATACCGGTCATTTTTGAAACACCCTGTAGATTAGTGTGTATGGTCATTCTAGCCTTGGAATTCCAAGTGACAGATATACAAATACTCAGTAATATATTAGAGAAAATGCTGCCACAGGACTGTTCATAGATTACCTTTGCTAATAAATGCAGATCTTTTACTGAATTAGAGGTTTTGGTGTTCACTATTTAAGCCTCAGTTTCACAGACCACCGGTGATGGGGGTTTAAGTGTCATTATCGGGATGGGGATCGAGATTCCAGGCAATTTAAAAGGCGACCACCCATAAGGAACAAGCGTAGGATGTGTTTCCGGTGTAACAAAGTGGGGCATATTGTATGGCAATGTCTGGTTCCATGGAAGGAGAGTCAAACAGCTGGCATCACAAGGAATGAAGGAGGCATGGTAGTGTTCTACTGTGCAAGTGCTGTCTCCATGTCAAGTTCAAGATAGGGATACTCCTGCCTTACCTTTGGGAACAACTTAGGAGCCAGTGTGCACCCTCCTCAACTCTGGTAGTTCAGTTTCTCGTTTAGATTATCTGTGATAGTTGAAGTTCCATCATACCTCTGAATTGCCTTGTTTGCATCCATCCTCCCAATGTCAAGCTCTCACTGGGCAGACATTGCCTCTGGTTAGCGTAACTGAGTATTGGAAAATTTTCTTGGCCAGTGAAATGAATACTAATTAAAAATCTTTCAGTGGATTCAATTTTGGGGTGTGTTTTTGTAAATGGTAGTGGATGGTGTTATATTATCAAGGCAGGGTTGTTTATTTTAAATTTAACTCAGCCGAAAAATTCATGTTGTTCTCCTGCCGGGTTGCCACAGGAATTCATAGTGTGTTACTGCAATGTTCGCCATTTGAGCTCAGTCACCATGGTCCAGTACAGGTGAGCAGTTACTAGAAGTTCTTGACTGTTTACCGCAGATCTTAACTAACAAATTGGATGTCATCAATAACATCCAGTACAAGATTCATCTTACAAATGACATTCCAGAGAGGCAGGATCTTTACAGGCTTTCTCCATCAAAGGTGAAATGTATACGTGCTTTGATTAATAATATGTTGTTCGATGGGGTCATCATCAGGCCCTCAACCCCAGCCTATGCTTCTCCCACATTCTCAGTATCTATGGGCAGCAGTGGGTTGTTTCATCCAGTTGTGGGTTACCGTGCAGTTAATGAGAAGGTAGTTTTGGAATCCGTGCCACTTGCCAATTTACATAATTATTTTACTTGCTTCAGTTGGGCTCAGTATTTTACTGTCCTGGATCTCAATCACGCATATTATCACATCATATTAAGAGGATTCCTACAATATTAGTGCCTTCTGTACAGACTGGAACCTAAGATTTTAACAGGGTTCAGTTTGTCAGTGGGAGTTGTCATTCTGTCTTGCCTTCTAGATTGTATTTTGGTTGATTTCAAGTTCAAGTGTGTGTATAATTACCTATATGACATGGTTGTTTACAGTGCTGGTCTGTCTGAACACCTGCAACATCATGAGGCAGTCCTGGTTTACCAGAGGGAGGTAGGACTTACTGTGAAACCATGTAAAATCACACTGGCACACAGGTTTCATTCTTGGGACATCTTAGTTCCATCAATTGCTTTAGAATTGGCCAGGAGGATACTATTGATTTGCAAAAATTACCAGCTCCTAGAAATAAGGAAGGTGTGGCCTGGTTCTTACGCATTGCAATTTTTTTTTCACAAGTTGTGCCCAATTTAACCAAATTAGTGGGGTGCCTTAACAATTTAAGAAATTTCAAATGGGATGAAAGTAACCCACTAGTATTAGCCACACCCAATTCTGAGCTCCTGTTCTTGCAGACAGACACCTCTAATTCTTCTGGAGTAGAAAGTGGCAGCTGTCCTCCTGCAGGAACAGAATAGGAGGGAGTGTGTAGCAGGTTGATGCACTATAGCCTATTCACCTTGGAAACATTCACCTGTGGAGATGAAATATTCTATGTATGAATGGGAAGCCTTGGCACTTCTGTTTGCCCTTGTGTAATTCAGATTTTATTTTGAACACTGGGAATTCTGTTTAGTGACTGACAATCGAGGTCTTAGTTTATGGCTCGTTATTTCCATAACACCCTCTTAGGCAGTCATTTGTACGTTTATAAAACTGTTGTCAAAATCATACAACAAATCACCTGGTCCTCCCTGTATAAGGATGTCCAGAGGCTGGTGGGGGAGTGTGAGAGCTGTAAGGGAGCTGAGCCCAACCAAAATTCCCTCTAGAGTCTTTTAGAGTTTACCCATGAGGAATGCCTGATGCATGAATTTCTTTTTGGTTATATAGGTCCACTTCCACTATGTGTGTGGGTATTAAGCACCTATTAGTTATCATGGATGACTTTTCTCGTTTTTCTTTACTCATTCCAAGCAGAGGAGTGACCATCCTGGTAGCTATCCAGCATTTGTTATGAATTCTTTCTGTTTACAGGCCACCCAGGATGCTTGTTAGCTTTTGTTTCCCAGCTATTCATGAGGTTCTCCTTTGACAAAGGAATTAAGGATTTGACCACAAATCCTTATTACCAGCATACTTTGCTGACCAGGTGAACTGCAAGTTGAAGGTTGTGCTCATCTTTCACAAGGCTCAGACAAAGTCTGACTTGTCAGTACCATGGCTCAATTTTTTCTTTAACACTGCACAACCCAAGTCCCTGGAGTCTTCTCCAGTATCCCTTGTGGTAGCACATACAGTCAATTCTCTTGTCAACCTGTGGTCAATCAATGATTTGCTTCCAGAACACATCACCCTAGCAGTAACAGCACAATTGGAGCCAGGCTAGGCATAATACCAAAATTGCCTATCACAGGCTAGCCATCTGCTAGTATCGGGGGCTAAATGGTTCAGTGCAAAGGCTGAGGACAGACAGTTAGTCCAAAACCCTAATATTGCTCAAAAAGGGGATGTAGGGTTCACTAGCAAGCTGGCTCCTCAGTTCTTGGGACCCTGTGAGATTGTCAGGGTGGTAGGGCCACAAATCACCTGGTTTTGAATTTACGCACGATAAAGCGTCACGCATGCACATTACCCAGGTGAAGCAGATTCAGATGTAAAGGGGTCCTTAATAGTGGTGAAGGGGAATAATTGTTTGGTGGGGGAGGTTGAGCCATGGTGGGCTCCCTCTTTGAATTCCAGCCCCATCTGCCTGGCAGATGTCACTTCTCACAGCTCAAAGCTCATGGTGCTAGTCGGTATTGTGGAGCTACAATGGGTGGCAAGGAATGGCAATGGATCTTACGGACAGTTGGTGTCTAGAAGCTGGACTGGAGGATGAGTCATACAGGACTAGTAGGCAGCATGTGGTGTTTGGCCGAACTTTATATGCCACTATCATTATCACCATCACTATCACTACAATAAAACAATCTTCTTTTAATAATGGTTACTGCCATTCTCTGATCAGCTCCAACATAATGATCACCCATTTAAAAGCTGGTATGTCCACCTCTGGCACAGATAACAGCAGGGAGACATTGTGGCATAGAAGCAATGATTCCTTGGTAGATTACTGGAGGAAGTTGGCACCATATCGGTACACTCAGGTCACCTCATTCCCATAAATTCTGGAAGGGGGGATGATCTCTGATGTTATGTTAAATCACATCCCAGATGTGTTCGACAAGGTTCAGGGCTGGTGAGTTGGGTGGCCATCACATCAATTGGAGCTCACCACTGTGTTCCTCAAACCATTCTATCACACTCATGGCGTTGTGAAATGGTGCATTATTTTGATGAAAAATGACACTGCCATTGGGAAATACGATCGTCATGAAGGGTGGACCTAACACAAACCATTGACCTTGACACTGGTAGGGAGGCTTGCATGCCTCAGCGATACAGATAGCCATTCTGTAGGTGCAACCCCAATTGAGGGGTATCTGTTGAGGGGCCAGACAAAAGTGTGGTATCTGAAGGGGGCAGCAGTCTTTTCAGTAGTTGCAGGGGCAACAGTCAGGGTTAATGACTGATCTGGCCTTGTAACATTAGCCAAAGAGCCTTGCTGTGCTGGTACTGCAAATAGATGAAAGCAAGGGGAAACTACAGCTGTCATTTTTCCCGCGGGCATGGATCTTTACTGTGTGGCTAAATGATGATGGCGTCCTCTTGGGTAAAATATTCCAGAAGTAAAATAATCCCCCATTCAGATCTCTGGGCGGTGTAACTCAGGATGACGACATTATCAGGAGAAAGAAAACTGGCGTTCTACGGAGCATGGAATGTCAGATCCCTTAATCGGGTTGAGAGGTTAGAAAATTTAAAAATGTATATGGATAGATTAAAGCAAGATATAGTGGGAATTAGTGAAGTTCAATGGCAACAAGAACAAGACATAATTATACAGGATTATAAATACTAAATCAAATAGGGGTAATGGAGGAGTAGGTTTAATAATGAATAAAAAATAGGAATGGAGATGAACTACTACAAACAGCATAGTGAATGCATTATTGTAGCCAAGACAGACATGAAGACCCACGCCTACCACAGTAGTAGAAGTTTATATGCCAACCAGCTCCGCAGATTATAAAGAGATTGAAGAAATGTATGATGAGATAAAAGAAATTATTCAGATAGTGAAGGGAGACGAAAATTTAATAGTCATAGGGGAGCGGAATTCCATATTAGGAAAAGCAAGAGAAGGAAAAGTGGTAAATGAATACAGAATGTGGGAAAGGAACGAAAGAGGAAGCCATCTGATAGAATTTTGCACAGATCATCATACACTGTGTGTTCAAAAGTATCCGGACCCCCCAAACACACGTTTTTTTATACTGGGTGCATTGTGCTGCCACCTACTGTTGGGTACTCCATATCAGCGACATCAGTGGTCATTAGACATCTTGAGAGAGCAGAATGGGACACACTGTGGAACTCATGGACTTCGAATGTGGTCACTTGTATCATACGTCTGTACAAAGATTTCCACACTCCTAAACACCCCTAGGTACACTGTTTCCAATACGATAATGAAGTGGAAACGTGAAGGGACACATACAGCACAAAAGCATACAGCCTCATCTCGTCTCTTAACTGGCAGATACTGCCGACAGTTGAAGAGGGTCATAATGTGTAATAGGCGTCTATCCAGACCATCGAACAGGAATTCCAAACCGCATCAGGATCCACTCCAAGTACTATAACAGTTAGGTGAGAGGTGAGAAAACTTTGATTCCATGGTTGAGCAGCTGCTCACATGCCACACATCACGCCGGTAAATGCCAAATGACACCTTGCTTGGTGTAAGGAGCATAAACATTGGATAATTGAACAGTGGAAAACATTGTGTGGAGTGACAAATAATGGTACACAATGTGGCAATCTGACGGCAGGATGTGGGCATAGCGAATGCCTGGTGAATGTTATCTGCCAGCATGTGTAGTGCCAATAGCAAAATTCAGAGGTGGCGCTGTTATGTTGAGGTCGTGTTTTTCATGGAGAGGGGTTGCACCACTTGTTGTTTTGTGTGGCACTATCACAGCATCTTCTTGCTTCCCATTGTGGAAGAGCAATTCGGGGATGGTGATTGCACCTTTCAACACGACCTGTTCATGATACAGGTCATGTGGTGGAGTGATTACATGACAGTAACATCCCTGCAATGGACTGGCCTGCACAGAGTCCTGAACTGAAGCCTGTAAAACACCTTTGGGATGTTTTGGAATGCCGATTTCATGCCTCTCCTCAGTGCAGCACTCACTTGAAAAATGTGCTGCCATTCCCCAAGGAACCTTGCAGCACCTGACTGAACATATGACTGTGAGAGTGGAAGCTGTCATCAAAGCTACGGGTGGGACAACACCCTATTGAATTCCAGCATCACCAATGGAGGGCGTCATGAATTTTTAAGTCATTTTCAGCCAGGTGTCCAGTTACTTTTGATCTCTCAGTGTAGCTAACACTTGGTTTAAAAATAATGACAGAAGGTTGTACATGTGGAAGAGGCCTGTAGACACTGGAAGGATTCAGATAGGTTATATAATGGGAAGAAAGAGATTTAGGAACCAGGTTTTAAACTGCTAGACATTTCCAGGGGCAGATGTGGACTGGCCACAATTTATTGGTTGTGAACTGTATATTGAAACCGAAGGAACTGCAAAAAGCTAGAAATTTTAAGAGACGGGCTCTGGATCAACTAAAAGAATCATAGGCTGTAGAGTGTTTCAGAGAGCATTAGGGAAACACTGACAAGAACATGGGAAGTAGAAGAGAAAAGGGTAGCTTTGAGAGATGAAATAGTGAAGGCAGTAGAGTATCAAGTAGGTAAAATGAAGAGAGCTAGTAGAAATCCTTGGGTAACAGAAGAGATATTGCATTTAATTGATGAAAGGAGAAAATATAAAAATGCAGTAAATGAAGCAGGCAAAAAGGAATACAAACATCTCATGAACGAGATCGATAGGAAGTGTTAAATGGCTAAGTAGGGATGGCTACAGGACAAATTTGAGGATGTAGAGGCATATATGGCTAGGGGCAAGACAGATACTGCCTACAGGAAAACTGAAGGGATATTTGGAGGAAAGAGAACCACATGTAATAATATAAAGTGCTCAGATGCAAAACCAGTTCCAAGCAAAGAAGGCAAAAAAGTGAAAGTATATAGAGGGTCTATACAAGGACGATGTACTTGCGGGCAATATTATGGAAATGGAAGAGGGTGTAAATGAGGATGAAATGGGAGATATGATAATGCATGAAGAGTTTGACAGAGCACTGAAAGACCTTAGTTGAAACAAGGCCCTGGGAGTAGACAACATCCATTTGAACTAGCGATAGCCTTGGCAGAGCCAGCCTTGACAATACTCTACCATCTGGCAGGCAAGATGTACGAGACAGGCAAAATACCCTCAGACTTCAAGAAGAATATAATAACTGCCATCCCAAAGAAACCAAGTCTTGACAGGTGTGAAAATTACCAAACTATCAGTTTAATAAGTCACAGCTGCTAAATACCAACATGAATTCTTTGCAAACAAATGGAAAAACTGGTAGAAGCTGACCTCGGGGAAGATTAATTTGGATTCCGTAGAAATGTCGGAACACGTGAGGCAATACTGACCCTACGACTTATCTTAGAAACTAGATTAAGGAAAGGCAAACCTATGCTTCTAGCATTTGTAGACTTAGAGAAAGCATTTGACAATGTTGACTGGAATACTCTCTTTCAAATTATAAGGGTGGCAGTTGTCAAATACAGGAGTGAAAAGCTATTCACAATTTGTACAGAAACCAGATGGTAGTTATAAAAGTCGAGGAGTATGAAAGGGAAGCAGTGATTGAGGAGGTAGCGAGACAGGGTTTTAGCCTATCCCTGGTGTTGCTCAATCTGTATATTGATCAATAAATAAAGGAAACAAAAGAAAAATTATGAGAAGGAATTAAAATCCAGGGAGAAGAAATAAAAACTTTGAGGTTTGCTGATGACATTGTAATTCTGTCAGACAACAAAGGAGCTGGAAGAGCAGTTGGACAGAATGGACAGTGGCTTCAAAGGGGGTTGTAAGATGAACATCGCCGAAAGCCAAACAAGGATAATAGAATGTAGTCAAATTAAACCAGGTGATGCTGACGGAATTAGATTAGCAGGACATGTTTGGAGGCATCAAGAGAACATCAGTTTAGTATTGGAGGGAAGCACAGATACACTGAACAGATTCTGGAGGACAGTCAGAGTTGAAGAAGCTAGCACAGGATAGAGTAGCATGGAGAACTGCATCAAACCAGTCTCAGAACTGAAGATCACAACAACACCAGGGGTAGAAGAGGTTTACCACCAGTTTGCAATACTCCATTTCTGAGATAGCACCTCGCACAAGCTCCACTAGACCCGTGGGTAACCACATGGACATTTCCTGGAGTATAATGGAGGCCCCGCCAGTACAGCAGTCAAGGAGCTGTTCCCCTTGTGGACAATGGAAATGCACCCTCTCAAAGGCATGATGAAGGTATCGTGATTCATCAGACCATGCAGTGCTCTACCATTGCACCAAAATCCAGTGCCAATAGTTATATGCCTATTGCAGTTGTAGTTGACGATGTCATGGCGTTAACACTGGCACAATAGTGGGTCATCAGCTGCACAGACTTATTACGAGTGTATGGAGCTTTGTGCATTCAGACACACTTGTTCTCTGCCCAGCATTAATGTCTGATGTTTGCTGCCTGTCTTGTTTTACCATTCTGCCCAGCCTATGATGTCTGCAATCTGTCATGAGGGATGCTTGGACACCCCCATAATATCTGGACATGGTTTTAGCTTTGTATGGCCAAGTGTTGAAGACAACTGCCACAGCACTCCTCGACCACCCAACAAGCTGTGCAGCTTCGAAAATGCTCATGCCAAGCCTTCAGGCCATCAAAATCTGTTCTCGGCTACACTCAGTAGATTGTGTGCATTCCCCATTCTATACATGGACAGCATGCTCACTGATAATCCATGCACTGTACGTGTGTCTGACCAGCAGACAAGGCAAGGTGCTATTGCCTGGATGAGTTTATATTGATAGCAGATTGTTTGTCATAATGTTTTGGCTGATGTGTATATGGATTTAGTATTATGACTTCCAAATGGCTGCTGGTCAATGCCAAGGGAACCATTCTGCAACATTCAATGCATCAATTTATTACAAGGGTGTACCAGAAAATAATGCCTCCAAAATTTTTATTCTGCTGTATCAGCTGAAGTATTACTTGTCATGCATATTATTCTGTCGGTGTTCCCACTTTGCTGACAATATGCAGCACCTCCTGCTGTAGAGTTCTGAATTACTGTGTGTAACATGGGTGTGTGTTATTTAACGATGTCAGCAAGTGAGAAAACCCTCAGGAAACATAGCACAAATTCAAATAGTTCATCCACACATGGACCACCCTCTCTTTCAGCATGACAATGCCAGACCATACACAACTTTTTTTGCACCTGCAACAGTGACACCTTTGATTCATTATTATTGTTGATCTTCCATACTGACCTGCTTTGAGCCAATGAATTTTCAACTGTTCCCAAAACCTAAAGAACACCTTCAGGGACTTCACTTTGATAGCAATGAATTGGTGTGAGCAGGGGTGAGGCTGTGGGTTTGCCAACAATGTCAAACATTCTACAGTGACAGCACCAGCAGTCTGGTGTCTCACTGAGAGAAAGGTGTTCAGTACCAGTGTGACTGTCTGAAATAAATATATGAACATGAAGAATGAAGATGTAAAATGTTAATTATGTTTGTTTTAATTAAAATGCTTCAATAATTTTCAAATAAAATTTTTAGCCATTACTTTCCAGCAAGTCCTCGTGCCCAAAATGTACAACAAAAATTGAGTTTTAATTAATGTGGCAAAGAAGGTGTCTTTCAATTGATATAACATCTACAACATCAATTGATATAACATCTTAAGGTCATATGGAATTTCAGTCCATCAACTAACACAGCACACACTGTAAGGGAAGACTTCTTGTGGATGAAAGTTCCATTCTGGGCATCATTTGGATTTTTCGGTAAACATTAGGCTGTGCTACTGGTCAATTTGTTAACACATCCTTATTTGGCTTTCACATTTCTAGGCTTTGTCATCTCACACCCACACTGCCACCTTTCAACCTAGGCTAGGCCTTGAGCTGCACTATGTAGCAGTCTCTCACCGCAACCAATATTTAAAGGGGGCTAGCACCACATTTTAACCTTGTAGCCTTTGAATAGTTCTCAGCTTCAGGTCCAAGGTCAATGACTGTTCAAACTGCTTTTCATTCACACACAATGTGTTGTGCAAACTTATTCTACATGCCAAACCATAATTACATCAAGGGTCTAATCCAAAGCATGAACCACGTTGGGTCTACCCACTCTTTTACTGTATTTACTAGTATTTAGTATATTTACTCTCCTATCATTTTCTCACAATGATGGTATAGTATTACTGTTCAGATACTGTTCATCAATTGAATTGCAAGATGTTCACAAAGTTTATATAAACTATACTGAAGCTCTCACATATATTCAAATGCTAATGCTGCATTAATGCTATCACAGTACTTCTGCACTTGCACCCAAGATGGAAGTTGAAGCAGACTTTTTCAGCACAGACAGTACACAAGTAGTTTGCGTGATTGTGTCAGAACCCTCAATTCTGGTTTGCAGATTAAAAATACTAGTGGCACCTAGTGATTTTTGTTTGCCTGCTGACAACTGAATACCCCAAAAACAGTGACATGTATATGTAACATTATTTACACCACTAACTGCAACATTCTGGTAGTTTCACAAACAATGTGCGTAACTATGTGCAGCAAACACAGAAAGTGATTATGAACTAACCTGTGAATAATGTTTAACCCCATGGCTTCATCAAAACTTTGCTGCCGACATACAAATTCATTCTGCACCTACAGGCTGTGTAACAATTTATGCTTCCATGTGATATTTGTCTGAAATTTAAGTTTACTGCTGACAGTTCTACTTACACTTTGTTCACATATTCAGTCAACAATGTTAATAGTACTACAAAACGTACTTCACAGATTAGTGACCATGCTAATGTCACTACAAAATTATTTACAAATAATTTATTTTACATCATTAATAACTAAATTACAATTCTCACTCCATTCCATGATAAACTGCAATAGGGTCATTCCATGTCAGTCCAACCAGGGGCTCCAGCTCATAGTCTCAGATTTGACTGAAATTCAGTACACTAATTCTACCATGTGTGGAACACTTGTGTACAAAGTATTAGTTTCTCCTGTTAATTAGTTCCAGAATTATGACTTGTGAAAGAAGGTGGCATGACCCGGAAATTGCAACCCGCATCTGGTAATCTATCTTCAGGCCCAACTTCAGGTCTTAATAACTTTGGAACTATTCTCCACAGTCCAGTGAAATTTTTACAACCTAGTAACATCCACTTAGAGAACACACTATGAATCAAAACAACAACATATTTCTGAGGAAAAATAAAAAATTCCAAAATGTGATTAAAAAATGTAATACGTTAAAAGGTACATATTGTTGGTGCCCTCTATGCCAAATATAATGCACTCAAAAAGGGTAGAAATTTTTTTTGTGGTAAGCTTAATGTGGCAGAAACACACACAGTTCTCATCATGCCCATATCAGTCACAAAAACTGAGTTACATGCCCACAAAAATACAAAAATTTGAAAAATTACCTGAAGAACATGGATTTTTTTAAGTGTGGTAGCACAAAAGGGACAAGTTATATCCAAGCCAAATTTCACACACTGCATAAGTAGACCGTAATATAATATGTGGCAAAATTTCAATTTCTTATTGCAAGACACTTGTGTACAATGGAAGTTGACAGATGTATTTGGTGATGCGGCCATTGTTCCACAAATTAATTTTGTAAAGACATATCATAAACTGTTCTGCCTCTTCTTATCCTGTCCCACAACTGTTTAATCACTAAGCAACAACATATAGACAGATTAACACAACCTATCATTAATGTTTACTGCACCTTAACTGCTAAAAACCAGTCGATTGTGCTTTGAACAGAAGTTCTCCCTCACTTTAGCTACTGTACTCTGTACATTGAGTGGCAAATTGTACTGTCTTGCTGACACTGGTAGGAACTGGAACTGTCATAAGAATATGTTCAAAAGGAATCCAACACCTGTCTGCCAAACGTGGCCAATGAAATGATCTTGCTGGTCCTATGAAGTTCACAAATACATCACCTTCTGCTTCACAGTGCTGCAACACATCCTAAGCACCATTTGTCATCATAAACAGCAACAAAATAGCGACCTGGTTGTATGTTACTGCTTTTGCTTCTGAATCCTGAGTCAGACACACTGTGAAGACATGTTGTGCATGAACCTATAGTTATAACTGGACAGTATGCTCGTCTGCACATTGTCAGAGTCCGCTGGAGAGAAGTGATGATGGCTCCTCGTGCCTGCAACAGTTTTTAACATGTTCTAGTCTGCTTTTTAGCAACTCTGACTGATTTCACCTCATCTTTTGTAACATAGAATGACTGTATGCTAGAGATATTTTTCTGTACCCAGGTAAATAACTGAAGAGGTGTTAGAATGTGACCTCCTGTAGGGTGCTCAAGACTAGCTCGTGATGCCATGTGCTTAATGGTAGCACCAATACCATCACATATATTTTTACCATGACTTGTTGCAAAAAAAAATCCATTCTGCATGAATCTGAAAATCATGGTAATGCATGCATACATTTTTGAGATTTTTACAATTTTTGTACTGACTTGCTGTCCCACCTTTGAAGTATTTCACAAAATGTATGTGAGGCAGCTTGTTTTTCACATATGCCATGACAGTGGAATGTGGGCATGAACTGCAATGGCATCATGAATTAAACAGTCACTAAAAACACGCAGGTTCATGGCAGACACATCACCTGATTCACCTGTACAGTAAATTGCAAATGGCTGGAGAGTTGCTTGGCTGTTGTCCCAATGATATCCTTGGATGGCATCTGGAACTATAAATGCATAATTTTCAGAAAAGTCTAGTATTACTATAATTTCATCTTGTTTCAAATTATCCTTACAAAACTGGAGATAAGCCGATTGTGCTGTTGCTGTGAAGCTGTGTGGGGTCAGTTTGTCCATTTTTTGACAACACATTTCAACAAAATCTTCCACTGTACTTTGCTACGTTTCAAGACGTGTGATCAACGTGTGTCCATCATTTATAAGAAACAAGTTCATCGTCATCCATAAGGAGTTCACCATACAGTTTGTTATTCATGTGTTCTGCAAGATTTGCCTTACCAGGACAGTTTTCTCACCTGTCTATCATGCACTGGTAGGAACTGATGTCACACACTAGCAGCTTCATTGCACCTTTGAAATCCAGACCAGAATCCTTTATAGCAGCAAACATCAGCTTAGCAAAAAAATGGTTCAAATGGCTCTGAGCACTATGGGACTTAACTTCTGTGGTCATCAGTCCCCTAGAACTTAGAACTACTTAAACCTAACTAACCTAAGGACATCATACACATCCATGCCCGAGGCAGGATTCGAACCTGCGACCGTAGCGGTCACGCGGTTCCTGACTGAAGATCAGCTTAGCATTTTGGTGGGTATCACATACAAAAACATTGTGTGTGCCCCTTGCACTTACAAGCTCAATCCATTTTGGCCGAAAACTGAAAGAAGATGATAAACCTACTTCAGTATTGGGATACTTTTCCTTGAATTCTACACATAGTTCTGATATGTTGCACAGCAACAGTCTTTTTTGCATCTGTACACATACATTTCCCATTTTCGCTGTTACATAGTGTTTTTTTTTTTTTTCCCCCAGGCATTATTTGGCTATAGTCATAAAACTCCGACACTAGAACCTTTATTTCTGAACTCAACTGCTTACCCTGAGCCTGCTGAAGCTGTGGAAGCACTCCTTGGGTTGCTTTTATTTTCCTAGCTTGCTTTACCATATCTGTAGAAATGAATTCCTTTGCAGTGTAGTCAATAGACCAGCTGGAAGGTGCAAGGGTAAGAACAGCTACTTTTTTCTGGCGTGTGGATATGGCACATTTTTCTTTCAAATCATGCACAATTTTGTCCAAATCAGAGCACTTATGGCATGATTTCTGTTTGGTGCAGATAGTTCTTCCTCTTCCACCATTAGTGTGTCAGCTATTTTGTGTTTTAATTCCATTTGAGTTTTTTGTAGTTTTCTTCTACCTGTCTTTTCCAAACTTTGTGTGTCTTCATCAGAGACAAACCAAGAGCAGTCACTGAAGTATTTAATTGCTCATCCGCTGTGGTTGTAGGTGGCTGATACTCTGTCACTGTCATGTAAATTATCAGTATATTCTTCATTTTTTAGCAGTGTAACACACCTGGAACATAACTTTTGTTCTGGTTTCATGTTAAGTCCCATGCACTGATTCACTTTCAATACTGATTTTATATCAATTTCTCTGAGGCTACACTTCACTGTCTTCTTAAGAATCCAAAATGGATCACAACTTCTTTGTAGGAAAGAATACTAATCCAGAAACACTTTCATATTATGTTAACAAACACAAAAGTTTCCTGGAACTGCACTTCTTGTGCCCACAGGGTGTATCCTGGATCTCCATAGCAACAAATCTTGGTCCTACTCATCCAGATCATACAGTACAAAGTGAATGCCACATTTTGTTCGATATGTTGTTTTATGACATTCAGATGCTTGTGCTCTAACAATACCGCAACTTGTTTTAACAAAAGCACCATTAGTACACTCTTCTGCCTCCATACTGACTTTCCACAACAGTACTGACCAGTCTGAACTAGAATCTTAAAAATATGAGTAACCAGTAATTGTTGCATGTTTCCTTTGTTGTTCCTGCCTAACAATGACTCATTCTGTGCCTGAAAACTACCACTGTTTAACTTTGTTGCCTAATGGTTCCCAACAATTGCTGCAGCTTTATCTGAAACAAGCTGTCTGCATCATCACTATTACTCGCTAAATCATGTTAACAGAAACATAACCAAATACATCTCTCTCAACTTCTATTGTACACAAATGCCTTGCTATAACAAGTTGAAATTCTGCCACATACTATATTATGGTCTACTTATGCAGTGTTTGAAATTTGGCTTGGATATCACTTGTCCCTTTTGTGCTACCACACTTAAAAAAAAATCCATGTTTTTCAGGTAATTTTTCAAATTTTTGTATTTTCGTGGGCATGTAACACTGTTTGTATGACTGATATGGGCAAGATGAGTTCTGTGCATGTTCAGGCCACATTAAGCTTACCACAAAAAAATTTATACCCTTTTTAAGAGAATTATATTTGGCGTAGAGGGCACCTACAATATGTACCTTTTAAAGTACTACATTTTTTTTATCACATTTTAGAATTTTTTATTTTCCCTCAGAAATATGTTGTTGGTGTTTTGATTCATAGAGTGTGTTCTCTAAGTGGATGTTACTGGGTTGTAAAAATTTCACTGGGCTGTGGAGAATAGTTCCAAAGTTATTAAGACCTGAAGCTGGGTCTGAAGATAGATTGCCAGACGCGGGTTGCAATTTCCGGGTCATGCCACCTTCTTTCACAAGCCATAATTCTGGAACTAATTGGCAGGCGAATTTAAAATTTTGTACGAGTATTCCACACTTGGTAGCAATGGTGTGCTAAATTTCAGCCCAATCTGAGACTATCAGTTGGAACATTTTCTCAAATTGGTTGAACTGTCATGGAATGACCAAATAATAAAAACTAAGCCAGGTGGCGCAGTGGTTAGCACACTGGACTCTCATTCGGAAGGACGACGGTTCAATCCTGTGTCCGGCCATCCTGAATTAGGTTTTCTGTGACTCCTCTAAATCATTCCACGCAAATGCCACAATGGTTCCTTTGAAAGGGCACAGCCAATTTCCTTCCCTAATCCGATAACCTCACTGTTTGGTCTCCTCCCCCAAATAACCCCAACCCTACACTACAATAATGCATTAACTTCACCCACACCATTTATAAAGTTAATGGCACTGCTAACACTCAGTACAGTCATAGTTATTCTTAAGTTGTCATTTAAAAGAAGGATATCAGAGCAGAATATACCCACCCTATGGCAACACCTTTGTCAATATAATTGGGTTGTGCATTAAAAAAGTTTTCAATGTTTACTGAATATTAAATCAAAACTCCTCCTCAGTTCTATGTGAGGTTTAATACAAGGCTTATTTCAATGTACTGTGCAAAATGCTATATTTAAGACTGAAAGTTTATCAGTTTTTTAGTAAACAGAATTACTCATGTTTCCAGCAGTATGACATCAATTGTATGTATTCACGCACCATACTGCACACAGAAATTAATGAAACACTTAAGAAATACAAGTAAGCCACTTACCATGAAGCATAACTCAGTTTGTACTTCATCTGTTTCCTCTTTTTTAATCCACATAGTTGGCTCCTGGTCCATCGCTTCAGTTCTACAGTCTGAAAAAGAAAAGCAATCACATAACATCTGCTGTACTCAGTTTCCATTGTTACCATGAGGTATAGCTCAAAGGCAGTATTTTCACCCAGGAAACAGATTCAAAGTGGCTGAGGAAAAGAGTGTTCAGTGATATAAACTCACATTTCTCATGTCATGAAGAGTGAGAACAATCATACAATAACATGCACTGGAACCAGAATATTTACAGTTGCTACTGCTTCTTTGTAACACTGGCTTATGGATGCTGCCCTGAAGTGACAATTATGGAAGATGTGTATTTTTTTTGTGCATGCACTAACTTCAGTATTACTAACAATCAAAGCAGTCAATAGACTGCAGTGAAATTACTGAATAACTCCAAATATTTCATTCTACACTTCGTTCATTGTGTTACTTAATAACAGTCTGATAGGGGGATGATGAAAATCCAGACGTACAGATTGTTTGCTTATCATTGAATATGCATTTTCAACATAGGTATTTCCTTGAAACATTCTTCCTCTGTATTCATTCACGGATGTATACTCAATTTACAGTAAGCACCATTATTTTGGAATCTTCACATGCTATTAAAGAAAACCACATACCTGCACCGTAGATTGCACACTGCAATGTGGAATTCCTCATTTTTTATTACTATCAAGATTAAACATGGGTTAATTTTTTCTTACAAAACTGATCTACTGAAATGACTTTCTTCTACCTGTAAATATGACGAATGACCTAAGTTCTGGAGACATGTAATGCTTTATGTTAGACAAATTACAGTTAAGTTCATTTGTACCTCTTATTTCGCCAGTTCTTAAACATGGTTACAGAATTCTTACACAGAACTCCATTAAAACCCACACACTAGTATTTACACATGATTAGACGAATACTACCGACGAGTCATTCCATGTCAAATCAACACACTTTAAATAAAAATTTTACCTCGCCGTCTTAGATTTTGCTGAAAGTTGGTATACTTATAGTGGGTGCTGAAACTAAGAAAAATATCAAATTTCAATTTTTTATCTCAAACCATTCCTGAAATATGGTCATGTAAACTTTTCAAAAACTGGCCAAAAATGTGTGAATGGACTTTTTTTAAATTGCCCTAGGAGCTGCCCTAATTGAGCTAGAGAACTGGGGAAGGTGTCATTTTGCAGCATTTTTCATGCTCTTTCCAGTGATTAATTAGTATCTTGAAAAAGGTTATTAATTAGAAGCTATGTTTTGTTGTATATCCCTGGAAAGAGCATGCAAAATGACACCTTTCCCAGTTCTCTAGCTCAATTAGGGCAGCTCCTAGGAAAATTTTAAAGTCCGTTCACACATTTTTGGCTGGTTTTTGAAAAGTTTACATAGCCATATTTCAGGAATGGTTTGAGATAAAAAATTGAAATTTGGTACTTTTCTTAGTCTCAGTGCCCACTATAAGTATATCAACTTCAGCAAAATCTAAGAGGGTGAGGTAAAATAGGTGTGTTCATTTGACATGTAATGACTCACGTACGAATAATCAAAGCACAGTGTAAACTAACAAAATGCTACAGAATTACAGCATTTCCTTTCATGCGAACATACTCAAACCATCAAATGAGGAAGTAACTGTGGTCATCTGAAAAAATGCTTACGTTAGCCCTAAAATCTGGAGCCGCTTTATGACTACATCAGATCACAGCAAATTATCACAAACGTTATTACAGCTAATTAAGTCAACATAACTGTACTAACATAGTGATTGTTCGAACTTCACTGTCCGCCTTTCCTCGTCCGTCACGAAATGCATGGCAATCATTGCATAGACAAACTGCTCCTGACAACACGTCACAATCTCAGACGATTCTTTTATGAAGATACACGTAACGATTTTACCGGGCAGACCAAAACAGCAAGCACTAGTAACTCAGGTGTTTGATTGTTATGAACATAACCTGAAAAAATTACAACATTCACACACCCTCACCAAGCATACTATAGGTGATGTGATCACAATTAAATACAGGATAAAATAAAAAAAGAAGAAGACAGCAGCATCAAACATAGCTACCACAGCGTCTGCAACAGATATCAGCGAACTATTACACTCATCACACTGAACTATTATGGTAATAGAAATGAAGTACCGTGTGAATTTACTTCGGAAACAATTTCTTTTTCACTTATTCTTGTTTGCAGTTTATAAACGCTTGTAAATTACCTGGAGAATGTCACACACAAATTTCCGCAAAACCACGAGAGTGCAGCTGATTGCATGCACGAACGAGCAAATCCAAATATCTTGCAGCAAGATAAAGCACTGTGCCGTGGGCTGTGAGAGAAGCAGTACCGACGAACTACAAAGATAAAGTGCGAAAATTAAATTCCATAGGATATTCAATCCCTTTGGTAAATACGTATCGCTATTTTGGTACAACAACTATATAACATAAAACAGCTGTTATTGAAGGAATCCGTTTGAAAATTTCTTAGAATTTTAGATCTTCACTATACTGTATGGGAACACTGATCTGAACAGGGACATCACATGATTGTAATTTTCCTTTGCTACAGGGAGCACGCGAATCTACAGGGTGCTTGACAGTGAATCTTGTTGATTTTTCTTGTTTTCTGGTTAGAGTTATGAGCTCTAAACACTTCGTCAAGGTTTTCATTAAATCACATAACAAACGGACGCTGTTTTATGACATTCCCATCCGAAGAAGGAAGGAAAATCGTATTTAACGCCACATCGACATCAAGGTCATTAGAGACAGTGCACAAGCTCGGACTGTGTTAAGGATGGGGAAGGAAATCGGCTGTGCAATTTCAAATAAAAGATCCTGGCTTTTGCTTGGAGCCATTTAGGGAAGTCACGTGAAACCTAAATCTCTGTGGTCAGATACTGGTTTGAACCATCGTTCTTCCAATTACGAGTCCAGTGCGCTAACTACTGCACCACTTCACTCGGCCTTAGTAATCTGAATGGTTTCCTGTTCAAATCTTCTTTCGTAACAGCAACGTAACGAATCAGATGATACAGCCAACTGATAATCTTCTCACGGCTTGTTTGATGAACAATATAAGGTTAGTCACTCCCTTCTTGTCGCATATTCAGCAACAATATTCCAGTCAGTAGTCCAGTTCACTTTTACCAGCTTTTTTACAATTCTGTAGTGACTGCCAAAGGCAATGAGATACATTCCATTTCACTATGACGAATAAACATGAATTTTAAATCAATGAATTCTAGATCAGATTTTCCAGGTTGGATATTGTTAGATATTTCCTGAATAGCGGACGAGCTTGTTGCAGCAACAAATTTGTTTCGATTCTGCCCTGCACAGCAATTGCTAAAATGAGATGTACCATTGTTGGTAGAGACTTCAGCATCCATAGAAACAACTTGCTATCTCACATCTTCCTCGTTTTCCCTGTATTTCAGAGAACATGAAACAGTCTTCTTATTTTGACTTTATGGCATTGTCTGTAAAATTTAAAAAATTCAGTCGTTGCTTATAATACAAAGTATTGTTCATGGGAACAGTTGTTGTCAACAAAACTTGCTGGAAACAGAAGTTGCAGCTTACAATTCTTTCATATAAGGTTTGGGTCCACTCCATCTCTTGTACCTTCTCCTCTCGAGCCCTGTCTTTTTCTAAAAGCTGAGCATTATAATTAGGTGTAAATGCATCTATATTGACCCCAGGCCATGTATAGATGTCACTGATCTTTCTTGGGATGATGTAAACACAGACTATAATCCTCTGAAACTTTCTTCCTGTAAATACGGTCTGTATGATCAGATTTGTACAGGGATTACACGAGTGTGATATTAAGTGACAATCTTTGGATTTTTTTTTTTTCACAGTGAAAGTAGTAAGCCTGAGCCACTGAAAAACTTTCAGCTTGATTCCTCACACCATCCCAAAGTTCTGTTGAACTAAATTTTCTTAGATGATGGCCCCTCTGCCTTCTTCACTTGCGTTTTTGAATGCTCTTTTCTTCATTGTGTGTGTGTGTGTGTGTGTGTGTGTGTGTGTGTGTGTGTGTGTGTGTGTGTGTGTGTGCTTTTCTTAATTCATCGTCGCATGTTACACTATGGACAATGTTGAACGGACTCGTGGTGTGGCAGGCTTGTGTGACGTGTGTGGAACAAATTTTAATACAAGAAAAAGCTTGTACCGACATATGAGGGTGAAGCATCACAAGAATATTTATGTACATCCTAGGAAAGAAATATGCAATATTTGCGACAAGTTGGTAACAGATGTAAACAAACACATGAAGAGACTCAATTTCGCGTCTGGAAAGGTAGGAGGCAAGTTGGTTACCTCTCTGTCACCATATGAATGAATGCTGCGTGAATCTTAATGTAACACAATTGCAAGCAGATGGCTGGTTCATAGTCGAGCGTGCTATATTGGCGGAAATATGGAGATATCACCAGTGTGATATCGGGGGTGCGGTCTTTCCTCTAAATTTCTAAAGTAGTTTCATGAAGCACAAATAACTTATTTTAGATATTTAAGTAATGCAGGCCCTAGTTTCTCACCGCGGCTTCACTGTGTTATTCCACATCACTGAAGATTCTCCTTCATAATTGGCAGTATGAAACATGATGGATGAATAAGTGCATTAATTGTGCGTACACATTCTTTTCCCGTTGCAGTATGCTATTGAGATATTAAGCAAAAACCTGTGTTTTTTTTTAGATGGCATGTACCGAGTGCAATACATTTAGATGCCCTCGGAGGCAAGAACTGATACACCACACCATTTGGAGTGTGTTCACCAACAGAGAATGGAGTGCAAAGAAATGACATTTAATTCTGTGGAAGGTGAGGAAACAAAAGCATAGTTTATTATTTCTATTTGCCAGATAACTGATGATGTACATTGTTTGTATATGCAGTACTTTCCAGTGAGTTAATGATATGATTTAGTAATTATTAGTGTTCATGTTGGGTATCATTTATGTAAATATAGGTAAGAAAGTATCATAGGGTAATCAATGATTGGCATATATCTTCAGTGTATAACTTAAACAACTGTAAACTGTCGGACTTATTAAGGTGTTAATCTGGATTTGCCTCAGCATGCTACATGTTTCTAAATCTTAGTGGTGGTGGCAGGCTGATCTGTAGTGTAGCCCTAGGCTTAGTTTGGAATGTTGGTATAAAGCATTCTTACATTGATTGTATGTACATACCTCAACCATTTTCAGATTCTATGACACATGAGTAGGAGAGACTGTCTCCATTACCATTATTTCTCAGGCACCTTGCTTATAATAATTATTGGAGAGCTGCTAATATGTTTTGACCTTATTCAGTGTTATCTTGTGTATTTCAACTAAATTATTTCCTCAGAATAACACACAAATGCTGTACTTAAGTTTGTGTTTCTTATGCATTGTAATTTTATTTTCAGAGTTCTTTCTGTGGAAGGAACAGATGGAAGCTGAAGAGAAGGTTTCCTTCATAAGACCAAGGGGAAAACAGAAATGTGATTATTTTGTTTGCCACCGTTCTGGATATGCTGACAAAACAGCTTCAGGCGGAAGGTTAAGGGAACCTTCAATCAAAATTGGTGACACCTGCCCTGCCTGTTTGGTAGTCGAAAATGTGTCATCTAACATGGTTAATGTCAAGTTCTACAGGACACAGTCTCTCTGTGGGTAGCCTACATCTGACCACAGCTGACAGGGCAATGGTTGCTGAATTAATTGCACAAGGTGTTCCTGATACTACAATTTTGAAGAAAGTGAGAGAGAGCATTCAAGTTGGACTCTTCAGAAGAGTTCATCTTTTAAGCAAACAAGATATTAGAAATATTAGGAAAGAATACAAGCTGGACGATAGTAGTGCACACCAAGATGATGCAACTAGTGTTGATCTTTGGGTGAGACAACAAGAGTGCCTAGGGAAAGATTCCCCGGTGATTTATTACAAAGCCCAAGGCACTGAGGATAATGGAAACAAATTATCAGAAAGTGACTTTATGATAGCCCTTATGACTGAGTATCAGCAGAAAATGGCAAAAAAAGTTTTGATAGACAGCACACATGGCACTAATAGGTATAAATTTTATCTGAACACACTGTTGACCGTGGATGAATTTGGTGCTGGATGTCCAGTTTCTTATTGCCTCAGTACACATACTGACACAAGGTCCATGCGAGTTTTCTTTGAGCAGATTAAAAAATGTATTGGAAACATCAAAACAAAGGTAAGAAGACAGTTTCATTAGAGAATGTTTGATCCACTGCTTGCTGAAAATAACTATAGCATTAACATGTGTGTTTAATTTTTATTTTTATAGGTATTCATGTCTGATGACTGTGACAGCTACTGCAGTGCCTGGAGTGTAGTTATGGGCCATAGTGAACATAGGTTGTTATGTACCTGGTATGTTGATCGGGCATGGAGACGGAATATATGTGCAAAAGTAAATGGGAATGCAATGCTGAAGAGTACTGTATACAAAGCTCTGAAAACTTTGCACTTACAGACATATAGAGAGAAATTCTCAGAGCTGCTGATGGCTTTCTTACTTGGAGTGCAGAGGAGGAAGGAACTGAGGAGTTTGGCAAGTACTTTAAAGATAGATATTCATGGAATGCACATATGTGGGCATACAGCTACAGAATTGGACTTGGCCTTAATACAAATATGTTCTTAGAAGCAAACCATAAAACTCTTAAATACTCATACTTACTGAAGAAAATAAATAACAGAGTAGATAAATGTATCCAAGCCCTGTTGCACAGAACGAGGGACTCACTTTTTCAAAGATTAATAAGGCTTTGTAAGGGGACTCAGAGAACTACACGCAGTGCTGAAATAAGTAAAAGTCACAGAAGAGGTTGTGGTATCAATAAGGAACCTAACCCCTTGCCCATTGTCCTGTCCTGAGTGCAAGGTATGTACACTTATTTTCAACAGTTAAATTCCTAGGTGTAACAACCATTTGTGCCAATTTAAGAGATATTGATCCACATGTGCGTATAATGTATTAGTTTTCATTTCATTTCAGATCTGTGTACACAGTTATGTGTGTTCTTGCACAGACAATTTGATCAAGGGTAACCTCTGTGAACACATTCATGCAGTGAAAATCAGCAAAGGAACTGTAAAGCTCCCTACGCAAGACAGGTTCTGCAGAGAGTCATCTGTGCAGGAGTTAACACAAATAATTGCTCAGCAGACTTCAGCTGCTGGCAGCACTGTTGACTACCGAGCTGCTTTGGAAGACAGGCTGACTATTGTGCAACAATTAGCAAGAAGTGCTAACAGCGAAACTGTTGGCTCTCTCCTTGCATCATTTGATAAATTAATTAAAGAAATGAGGGCAGGCATTGCATTGCAAAAAGAACTTGTTGGTCCGCATTTTCCAGTAACTTCAGCTCCACCAAATGAGACATGCAGGATTCAGAGACAGTTCCAATCAGTAAGGAAGACATGTGAAAAGAAGGAACATTCATTTGCAACACCATCCTGTGCAGAAATTGAGGCCATTATACACGACCTCTTGGTGAGTGGAAACAGTAGCTGAGACCATGTATATGCAAAAGACAAGTAAGGAAACCATCCAATAGCTCTGAGAATTTTTCTTTTTGTGCTTGTAAATGCAAGGTTTTCAGCACAGTGTACACAGTACTCTTCAGCACTGAATTGCCATTTATGTTTTGCGCATGTCCTCTGTCTCCACTTCTGGCCAGCATGCGAGGCACACAACCTGTGGTCAGTATAACCCATAACTACATTCTCCTGGCATTGTAGTAGCTGTCACAATCACCAAACTGTATTAATAAAAGCTTTGTTGATGAGACTAACTGTCGTCTTGTGTTTCTAGTAAACTTTTGTATCTGATCTAAGAAAAACCTGCATAGGCCAAGCTTAGTGTGTGTAGTGAGGCAGTAAATAACAGGGGATCTTGCACCAGATTCATCCACAGTCAACAGTGGTGTTACACAGCACACTTGCACTAATAGGTATAATTTATTCTCAAGATTGTAGCATTAGAACACCATATGCAACTAACTCGGGAACATTTGCTCCTTCAGCTGTAGGCTACCAACAGAGAGATTGTGCTTTGTACATGCTATATAGAACTTTACACTAACCATGCCATATTACATCCTGTGAGACTATGAAAGAGGCACCACAGCTGCGACCATATTCTAAATGGGATTGCCGTTTACCTTTTGACTGAGCTGCTCATTACATTACATTAAATTAATACTTATTCCATAGTTCATGAATACTACATTTCATAGTGGAATGTTTTTGTTACACAGGTTTTTTTTACAGTTGCTACTTCATATGCAAAATCATATCTAAAAATTCAAATGTTGTTTGGCTATCTATCAGACTTTTAATGCTATTAGGTAAATGAATAAAGATTTTTGTGGCAGTATAATTCACCCCTTTTCATCCCAAAGTCAGATATAACCCAGAATAGTGAAGATCATACTTTCTTTTACTATTATAGCTATGCACTTTGCTGTTATTTTTGAATTGGGATGAATTATTAACAACAAAAAAGTTCATAAGTGAATATTTGTTTTGTGAAGGTTCTGTGAATATCCTGAGTTCCTTAAATAAAGGTCTGCAAGGTGATCTTAGATGGGCTGCGGGCATTATTCTGATTTGCACTTATGTGCAATGAATACTCTCTCTCTTAATGATGAATTACCCCAAAATGTGACAGCATATAAAAGCAGTGAATGAAAATAGGCATAGTAAGCTAATTTACTGGTACACTTACCACCAAAATTTGCAATAAACCTAATAGCATAAGTTCGTAGCTTAAAAACGAGTTACTTCTGCAAGTTTGTGCCTGCTGCCCCCCCCCCCCCCCCCTAAAAGATTTTGCTTTTCACCCCTTTCCTATTCATATGCTGGCCATGCCTTGTAAAGTCCCACCTACCAATGCATCAACAGGAACCAAACCTATGCCTGACAAAGTAGTTGCCTGAAGCAGCTGATCTAGCTGCATATCGACCCTCCTGACGGAGCTGTTCAGTTGGGCCATCATACAGCATAAAAGCAGAAACCAAGTCAACATTAGTATGGTTCATTGCAGATGGTATTGGTACCTGTCATCTAATTTTTCCACAAGATCTGGCCCATGCCTCTTCCATGGCTGCTAGTTAACAGGACTTTCCTCCTACATTCTACTATTTTTATTTATTTATTTATTTATTTTTTGAAACAGTTGGTTTCCTGGTGAAAGTCTGTTGATATCTCCTCTGTCCAGATTTAATGTAAGGATTTCTGTTAACTATGTAATTTTATTATGAAATATAAAAAAAGTTTCTTGACTGATCATTCTTGTTGTATTGGGATTAGCTGACAGTAAAGCTTTTGTTTTTCATAATGAGTTACAGAGAAAGAATGATGATGTGTAGCATCTCATAAGATAAATCACTAATTAATTCTGTCACATAAGTAGAATTGTGTTTAACTTAAGGAATATAAATGTCACCTAAAAGCATTGTCATATCCTTTCTTTCCAGTTGAGATTCTCTCTCTTGTTGTATGTACAAAGATAAATTACCCACTATTTCCAAATGTTACACATCTTTTTATTGAATTGTACATATGTCCTTGTCTTGTTGTATATGTCTGTTCAAGGTTTTTCCTTTTGCTGGTGTCTGTCTATAATAATGTGGGTTCATGTGCAATGATGGTTGTCATATATTTATACTCTTTTTGATTTGTGGGAATGACTGGTGTAATGTTTCCCTCTGTTTCTTAAGAAATGTTTTCTTATGTTTATGAATGATTTCAAGCATTTTTGTTAATTCTGTATGTAATGGAAATGTATCCTGAAGAGACTTAATAATTAAATAAAATATTTTTTTATATCATTTAATGTGTTTTATTGATCCTTGGATGATAAGATTGTTACCTTAGTAATAGCAGCATAGTTGCAGATCGGTGATGTGAACCAAGTAGACTATAATCTCAATGTTGGTATGAACTATCTTGGGTGCCAGTAAGTGAATTCTTTCAGAATTTAATTTAATACAGGTGCTAAGTGTTCAACTTCTACTCCTGTGTTTCAAACCTTAACTAACTGTGTCAATGTTTATTTCATTCATCTGCCACATGAACACAAAATGGAAGATAAACTGTTAAGAACTGAGCAACTGAAATGTAACGGAGTTTTGTTAAGTGTTGATTTACAGCTATTAAGAACTTTCTGGACAACATTTCTTGCACACAGCTGTATCGATTTTGGTCGCTACAGAACACCTTCAAGATTATGTACATCTGATCATGTTATTCAGAATGTATTCAAATGCAACTATAACATTCACTGACAGGAAATGGAATCAGTTATAATTAGTTATACATGGAGATTAATTGGACATTGCAGTTGCTTTTGAATACATTCTGAATAACATGATGTACATCTCATGTGTTATAACCTTAACAATCGTCTGTAGCAAGCAAAATTGGTTGTAATGAAAAAACTGATATAGCTGTGGGCAAGAAATGTTTTCAATGTAATGTATCAGTCAATGTCTGTCATGAACACAGACTACTGCAATTGTAAATGTCAAATGCATGTAGTAATTAAAATTTGATTTAGTTACATGGTTCAATTCTTGAGGGTGGTGGTCCGTAGTAATTTGCTGACACTGCAATTCTACTACAGAATGTTCAGAACAATGTCGGGAAGATAATTTTTCCTCGCAGAGCATTTGACAAATCTTGTCTTAAGTTGTTCTTACCTTCCTTCTTATAATTGACTTATTGAATGAAAAATTTATTGTATCTTGAAAATAACTGCAATTATAAAGGTCTGCAATGTCTGAGGCATAAAGGACAATGAAAGGTAACAACGTAGGTTGAAAGATCATATTGTAAGAGAAGTTCACCAAAATAGAGGATACGTTAGCTCGAAAAATGTCTTGATCATTACGTACTCTTTGAAAGAATCTACGACCTACTTCTCTGAACATGTGGCCTCTTGCAGCTACAGCATGCACAATTCATTTCAACAAGTGATTATCCAAAGAAGCTAATTGCTTTGAAAAGTACTTTTTGTACAACCAACACCAACTTGCGTGCCTGACTTTACAAATATTTGACCAAAATGTGACATGAGCGTTACTTAAAAAAATTCCTGTACCTGTTTCATTACAGGTAAAAGCATTTTGTGAACTTCAAGGTTGTATGTAACTCTGCCTGTCACTACCAATTCATCTTCACTCGCCCAAAGTTAGAATGGTTACAGAAAAAATGGAAAATTTATTTTTTGTAGAAGCTCTACTGTTTCCTTCATGAATATCGAAGCTGTGCAGTTTCAACAAACCAATAACTGTATGTATCATAACTACAATCAAATTTCAAAAGCAATGCATTGTATGTGTGCACTATAATGAGATGTCCCACAGGTTATAACAAACACTTGACCTGCAGCCTTCCTTTCATTTTGTAATATGAGTGATGCCTATAAAACTGTATTAACTATGAATTTCCAGACTACTAATTGTAAGATCATAGTGAGCAGCAGGTAATTCTTTGGTGTTGCCTGTTTCCACGTTGTTTCCAAAAATTGTACAAGTATGCTGCAATACTGATCTCACTGTTACTATATAGGGCATCCAACTTTGCTTTTAACAGCTTACTTTGTGCAGTAAGACAAGCAGTTGGGTGCACTGTATACAGGTCTGTCTTGTACAGACTGAAAACAATGTAAGTCACATTCGCCTTCCTTGTTCAGACCCAAAAATTACTGTTTTTTGCGACAAGAGAAAAGTGATACAGTGATTAATTCAAGGAGGAGAGCCTCTCAAAATATTTCTGCTGTCACATCCTAACTTACTTGGTATGACAAGCACGAGTACATACTTTCGCACTGTGCACATAATGAATATCAGACCATCCTGCTTCCACAATTGGTTACTTTGTTCTCAGATGCTGACATGTTGATTAGATTGAAAATTGTCACATCTCTAGTATATATTGTTAAGACTTAAGCACGCAGTGGAAAATTTTAATACTGTCAAGAAATGTCCTACCACTTACTGCACCGCTCTTTCCAATTACTTCCAGGGATCAGGTTGGCAGATGTAATGTATCCAAACTAGTTTGTTATGTATGCAGCATTCTTAAAAATTTTCATTGAAATCAGCTTTTATCTTTTTTCCACATGGCAAAATGTATTTGAGGGCATTGCTGTTAACACTTTTTTTTCACTATCAATTGGAAGGGAATAGAAAGTGTCCACCTCTCGCACAAATTTTCATGCCTCTATAGACTAATGTGCTCATCATGAAACAGAGCTCTTGTTTCATAACAGAGACTGAGCAAATGGTCTATCACTCTAAATGTACAGTTTTGGTACAAAGTGGCAAAACCCATTAGCAGCCATAGTAAGAGAAAATACATGTTTACAGATGTAATAAGTGAAGTGAGCAGCATATAAATATTATTTTCTAAACATCCACAATTATCATCTTAGCAGAAAGCAAACCTTTTCAGTTAATTTGAAAACTGTAGACACCAGCTGTGGCTCTGTCAGTGATGACAAAGTTATCACATCACTAATTTTTAGAGCCTTTAGATATTGGGAATACACAGTCCTGGAAAGGTGAGTACTCTCAATACAAAATTTTCAACAAATTTCAGTTTGTTGACGCACTGCTTGGAAAGTTAGAGGCTTCTAATATGTAACACTGGCAAGCAGGTGAGATAACATGGTATCCTGAGACACTACTATGGCGGAGTATATCACCTTTGTGTTTTGTGGGATTCACCTCAGAAGTGCAGTTTTTTGGCTAAAGTTTACAGTGGGCCTTCCATGTGCAGATGTTGGCGCAACACTTATGCATGTATGAATAAGAGCAAATGTGTTCTTATTTTTGACAATAAAATCTGATCACTTATCTTCTCCCACTCATAATTTGAAAAAAAAAAAAATTATATGAAACATTGATTCACAAATCAGCTGTTCCGCAGTCTTAAATTTCCCCGGCAGCCCTTTGTAAAGTTTTACCATCCCTCTGCACACCATTAATATCTCTAACTTTCAAATGACAGTCTCTCAGTAAAAAAACACATTGCTTTTCAATTTTGCACTTCTGGAGGAAGAGTGTCGCCAGTTTCATGTGAAGGCCTAATTTATAAAGCATATATGGATCTGAATTTCATGGAGTATGAGGAACCCCTATGCAGAAAAATGTCAAATTCCTGTATGGATTTAAACTTGTGGAGAAGTAAATGTGCTAAATTACTGCTGGCAGTTTCAATGTAAAGCTTTCTGTATGGCAACACACATAATTTGTGTTCGCAAACAAATAGCAGATGATTGTGTGCCACTGAAGGAAGCAGTCTAAAACTCATTAACAGCCTGCAAATTAACCTGATTAACTCTCAACGAACTGAAATTCCAAATTGCATCACCTACTTGACAAGCACGCAATACGTGCTAGCCTATATACTTTTCCACCCTTCACTGTTCAGGATAACAGCCTACTTTGCAGTTGGACAATAACACAAGACAACCACTTTCGATTGACCAATGCTGGCAGTATCACCTACAGCAACTACTGTTCTAGGAACTTCTGTCTTATTATTATTCTACGAAACCAATCACTGATCTTTTAAAACAATGCTTATCTGTGATTCGAGCATGTAGCGCTGCTCTTGAAGCGGTAAAACAGGTTGAGAGGGGCAGCTGCTTAGGGAAGAAAATGCTTAACGCTACCTATAAGTCTTCCGAACCAGCAACTGATAGTTCCCTGAACGTTTTGTCAAGAATGTTGCCCCAGGGAAATATAAACCACAAAATTGACCTAATCTTTCCCCAGGTGCTAAAAAATATTCTTTAGCATTTCAAAATGAATGAATTCTTCTAAGGTCATTATCCATGTAAAGCATTCACAAAAACTGCACATCGGAAACAACTGCTATAAACTTAAAAGGCTATGACATGACGCATAGATCAGTTAGGAAATGACACGACGCTGAAATCAGATGATCCAAATTTTGTATACACAACATTTTATTTCATTCCACCTGGGGTGTAAAGCTAGTTCGCGTCCATAGTAGAATACTACACGTGCACCCTGGGTAACGCTAAATGAACTAGCAAAGTACAGGCGACCAGATAATCCTTAGTTGATCTCCTGGTCACGGCAAATCACGATGAATTCTAGCAAAACGAACCCTTTGACTAGAGAACTCGGATCGCTGATTCGAGTCTGCCACCTGAATATCGAAGGCATAAGTAGAGCCAAATGCATGTACTTGCATAAAGTTTTAACAAAGAACGACATTGACGTAGTCGCAATTCAGGAGACCCATACTGAAGATGATGAGCAGCTAAGATCAAGGGCCATAATATCTGGCTATGACCTAATAGGCGCCACACACCACAGACATTATGGCACGGCAAAATACGTCAGGAGAAATATCGAAGAAGTGGCTCTCGTATCAACATCTACCGCAAACGAGATTCACGAAGCCATTATAAAAGTGGGTGAAGTCACAATAAATAATATATACAAGCCTCCAGGGCAATCGTGGCCCCCACTAGCCCTTCAAATCCTGCCTCACCCAGCAATATACGTGGGTGACTTTAATAGCCACCATGAACTGTGGAAATATCGAATATTTGACCAAAACGGCGAAGACCTGGTGAAATGGACAGAAGATCATAATACTCAACTAATCTTTGACGCCAAAGACTGAGGTACATTTAAATCAGCCGCTTGGCTAACTGAGACCTGCCCTGACCTCAGTTTTGTTACAACTGACAAGAACAATAAACCCCTGCCGGTCTCTCGCAGGGTACTTGAGGATTTCCCCCACTCTCAGCATCGTCCAGTGCTCTTAGAAATAGGTCTTACTATTCCCCTGATATCCTCTTATCCTCGTCCTAGATGGAACTTTGGGAGGGCAGATTGGGCTGCTTCCTTGGAGAAACTTGATAAATGCCTTGGATGGATACCCCCAATGTATAAGAACTACGAAAGATTTGTTGGAGCCATCATCAGCTCAGCTAAAGTTAGTATGCCCAGAGGATTCAGAAACGAATATGTGCCAGGATGGAGCGAGGAAAGTGAACGGCTTTATAGACAGTTTCTGGACAATGGGGATAAAGAAATTGCAGACGATCTATTACATAGCCTAGACGCGGCCAGGCGTGCTAAGTGGATGGAGACCGTGGAACAAATGGATTTTACAAGATCAAGCAGAAGGGTGCTTTGCTTCGGAGACTTGGAGGTGGAGGAAAAAATCTGCGAATGACCAGCGCTATGTCCCCAAATACAGTTGCGGTTCACATCAGCAAGACGTCCAGGGCCCCAAAGGAACGAGCCCATACTATAAAAATTAAAAAGGAGCTTAAAGAGCTAAAATCGACAGCAGAGAACAATACATCTTATTCCCAACCCTTTTCAGTCGAAGAGTTAAATATGGCCCTGAACGATATAAAACCAGGAAAGGCCCCAGGGTTTGATGGGATTCACCCAGAATTTCTGCTCCACTGTGGTAAATATGCAAGATTATGGCTTGCGCGATTCTTCTCTAACGTGTTGCAAACTGGAAAAATTCCGCACACTCTCAAAAAGGCTAAAATTGTTGCCATATTAAAACCGGGCAAACTGAGTGACCAACCTCAGAGCTACCGCCCAATCGCCTTACGCAGCATGATTTATAAATTACTGGAGAGACTTATGTACAACAGAATGAGAGAAGTCATCCTGGAGGCTGTACCGGTAGAACAGGCGGGCTTCCGGCCGAAAAGAAGCTGCACGGATCAGGTCCTCGCTCTAACAACCTACATCGAGGCGGGCTTCCAAAGACAGCAAAAAACATCAGTGGTATTTGTTGACCTGATGGCGGCGTTTGACACTGTCTGGAGACAGGGCCTGTTTATAAGCTCCTCCGCATCATGCCATGTCTAAAAATGGCTAACCTTATCAACGAAATGCTCTGCAATAGACCATTCCAGGTTGTCATCGGTAACAACAGAAGTAAATTCATGAAACTTAATAATGACCTGCCCCAAGTTTCAGTACTGGCTCCACTGCTTTTCAGCACGTATATAGCCGATATGCCTAGGACGAGATCCAAAATGTTCGGATATGCGGATGACTGGACCTTGGCCACACAACACCGAGTGATGGAGGAAACTGAGACCACACTATCCAGCGATTTGACCACTCGAGGAAAATACTTCCGTGACTGGAGGCTCCAACCCAGCCCATCCAAAACAGAGGCCACTTGTTTCCACCTGAATAACAAATTAGCAAACAAAGAGCTCAAGATCCGCTTTGATGGCGGCATTCTTCCATATAATAGAACACCAAAGTATCTGGGCGTGACACTCGATATAACATTGAGCTATAAACAACACCTTGTAAACACTGCTGAAAAAGTCAGAACTGGAAACAACATTGTCCAAAAGCTTTGTGGCAGTAGTTGGGGGTCCACTGCCTCCGTTCTGCGTAGCTCTGCACTAGGACTTGTCTATTCTGCAGCAGAGTACTGTTCCCCAATATGGTTAAATAGTGCTCACATCAAGAAGGTGGATGCAGTCTTGAACCAAACGATGAGGATTATCTCTGGAACGATCAGGTCAACTCCTGTCCAATGGCTGCCTGTATTGAGCCATATCCCGCCGCCACATTTGCGCAGAGAACACGCACTTGTCAGGGAGTGTCGAAAAATCCAAAATAGCCCAGATCTTCCTATCCACACCCTGAGTAATGGAATTCAGCAAATTAGATTGAAATCCAGACACCCCCCTCTCGCAAGTGCCCAAGATCTGGTAAAGAACGCTTTTATTCTTGAGGACCGCTGGAGAGAAGAATGGGAGGAAAAGACACCGCCTCAGGTTAACACCTTATTGGGAACATCTAACAGACCTCGGGGCTTTGATTTGCCCCGCAAAATCTGGTCTACCCTTAACAGGATCAGGACGAGCCACGGCCGTTGTGTAGACTCCTTGTACAAATGGAGCATAGTGCCATCACCACAGTGCAACTGTGGCGCTGACAGGCAGACAGTTCACCATATCGTGGTAGAATGCCCTCTGAGGGCCTACCCTGGGCCAACAAGGGACTTCATGGATGCGACTAACAGTGCAATCGATTATATTTCTAACCTAGATGTTTGTTTGTGATATTGTAACTGTTTTGTGTGTTATGTACTTTTAGATTTTTCATACATGATTTATACTTGCCATATGCTAAATAAAAATAAATTTCATTCCACATGCTAATATCGTAAAAAATGCAAAACACAAGATGTGACATTTTCCAACAGTAAAGATGGGAGGGATATTAACTGACCCATGATTTCAAATCATATGTCGCTTCACTTCGTAAATTTTCGATATACGTCCATTTAATGCTCTCAATTATGAAAGGCACAACAAATACACACTTCAAGATGGCTGCCCCCTCCCCTCAGAAAACATAAATAAAGTAGATGTTCAAACTAGCTACGTCTCATTGGCTCTTACCGCCAACCAATGAGATATTGGTGCCAGTTGCAACAGCTACGTATAATGCCTCGTAGATGCTAGTATCCGACGTCCAGGTCGATAGCAGATAGGAGTCGATTGTCGAGCGCTGCAGGAGGCAGTGAGACGAGACGACTGTTTAGTGAGCAGTGGCATTAGAGAGATGGGCAAGAATGTTAGTCGAGTGATTAGTAACCGTAAATTCACCGGAGTATGACAAATGAGCGCGTCCCCCTGATCGTCGTGGGGTGGACCCTCATCGATACCGATTCACGAGTGATATGAAACCTAAAGTGACAAGTGCCGAATTACGTGTTTCGCGTCAACTGCCTCGGCCAGCAACAACCATGGATTGCAGTGAGGATTGTTGTGAATGTTAACCATCATCAATTTGTGTGACGAAGTACTTAAAATCAGCCACCAATAAAAAGATATAACCGTAATTTGACGTGTAAGGCGAAGGTAGAAACTGCCTCAGAATTTGTGTGCTAATAGAATATACATATCAGTTTGTACATCACAACCTTTATAGTCTTTAATAACAGACAAACTTTCAATCATTAACTATTCCGTCTCAGAACAGCCGCACTCGGTTGAAATACCCCCGAAACCACAGCAGAAAATCCAATGGTCTTTCATCCATTAAGCATACAGTCATATAATAATAATAATTAACTGTTTGGCAGCTTGGGTAATTCACCCAAAACCCAATTAAGGACAATAATGGGAGTGTTTCAAGCTCCAAAAATCTTTGTGCATTGAGATTTGCAATCCTGTGCACATACAATGTTGAGCAGAGGTGGGGTGAAACCTGCACTGATGCCTCTGTATACTGGTCTGCATTGTATCCTGAGCGTAACTGGAGGAATATTAGACATTCTCATCAATGGCAAGTCTAACACTGTCTTAATCGATAGAGTGAAACTAGCTTTCGTTTAGCAAGGAACATCACAACTAAATGCTCAAGGCAACCAGCTGCAGCCTACACCTGAAATTCAGTAACTTCCACCAGAACTACCACTAGTTCAACCACAATTTGTTATGTACAGGATGTGTGTGATTGTTCTATATAAAACACTGTCTCGAGATACAGCATTATATTTCACATCTATCCTCGATGTACAAGAACTCAGCATATGTATTAAGTTCATAAGTCTTGAAACAGACTGTGACATATTTGTCATTTGTTAGTTTTTTGGCCTTCTGATAATTTTATTTAAGAGCTGCTTGTATCTTTTAAAATAAACATCAGATTCTGGAGTTGTTTTGGTTTGCTTGACTATGTAATTGAGAGCTCCCATATCCATTTAATTACATTTTAAATAAAAGTATTTGTGTTATATTTACATTTAAGTATAATAATATAATTTTTAGTGATCTTATTTATGCAACATGATTTCCAAATCCTGTTATGAACCCTTTTGTGCTATTTTAGTGTAGTAAAGTGCTGAGAAGTGAAGCAACATATCAAAACATAGATATTTATTTGTTAATGCAAACATACACATACAAAAACATCAATCAGTGTTTATAATGGAATAAATAATCTCTTTATTTCATCCACAGTTTTTCTTTTAGATAATTATTAACGTCATAAGGAACCGAATTTTCTCCATCACTAGAGCTGTATATTTCATTTCAAATTTTATTTAATGAAAATTGCTTCATCAACTTATTTCGATGTCAGCTTTGTTCTGTTATTATAAGACCTAAATAATTTTTCGCTTTCAGATGTCTCTTCCCACTGTGGAAGAAAACTCGATGGAAAAAATACCCAAATCGCCATAGAACATTTACAGTTTGTATGTTGGTAGAGCTATAGACTGTGTCATATCGCTAACAGCACACTGCGGCCTCATCAAGAGAATCTGTGGTTGGACACACTAGCAGTTAGTGAGTGGACAGAGAAGTGTATGGACATGTTTTTCTTAGTGGAGACTGTGTTGTTACGACATGCATTGTAAAATGAGGATGGATGTTGGTAATGTTTGGGTAGTGGAATTATTGACAACTATATAATTTTTGGAACTGCATGTCACATAAATAAGGTAAAATTTTCTAAATACATTGTTTGGTCTACAACAAAATATTTCTTTTGCTAACCATAGGCCTCCTAGTAGTTAGAGTGTGTAGTAGTTAGAATCTTTTTATTTAGCTGACTTTAGTTGCTGCTTACTGTAATTGCTGTAGTTCACGTTATGAGGATTTTCCGTGAGTTAAGTGACTTGCATAAAAAAAAGGGGTTTGTGATTGAAACGAGTTTAGGCTACTAACAGAGTTGGAGGTAATTTCATATTTTTTAATTTCATACTTTTTGTAATTTTATTATTTTAGGGTTTCTTGCAATTCAGGGCCCTTCTTTTGTGTTAATTATTGGAAGTCATGTTGTCACTGTAAAGTAGTCAGATTGCGTTGGGCTTCTATATATTGAGGGTGATAAACGAGTAGGTTAAGCTGGAGTTGTCTTTGTCAGGGAAAATTCTGTTGGTCAATGTTTAAATGATAAATGTAATTAAAGACATTGTTTCAAGTCTACCAAGATAACAAAGCACAATAATAAAATTAAGTTGAAGATGAGACAAAAGCACAAAATCCATGAATGTTGAATAACCGAGTGTTGTGAAAATAGGTTACCTTCCAATGTTAGCACCCATGCCGCTGTCAAAACTTTATCCTCAGGAAATCACGATGTGACGTGAAATGATGTGACAGTTCGTTAATGGCCTGTGTGAATGCTGCTGTCTTAGATGCATTGGAGACATGGCATGATGGCCAGTATGAATAACAAGACTGTTCCAACAGCCAAACATGGAAAGTGATGTATTCCACAGAAGTTAGCACATCCATTGTGTATTAACTTGAAACAGATTTTTGGCGCTTTGCAACATTTGTTTGTTATTGCTTTCATCAAGACTTCAGCATGCTGCACTGAACTGCAGTAGCAACTCTGGAAAAAGACTTCAGGCTATTCTCATTTCCAAGAGACAATAAACCAGTAAGCAAAATGACTGCAAGATTGTTTGAGAGAGAAATGGAAATCTACTACTGTGAGGGTAAATAAGTTGTTTGGTTAAGATGATTTTAGCTAGAATATGGTATTCTTCTATAGAATATAAATGTATATGATTTATTTATGCTTCATTTTGAGGAGTCTGCCGGCTGGGGTGGCCGAGCAGTTCTAGGCACTACAGTCTGGAACCATGCGACTGCTAGGGTCACAGGTTCGAATCCTGCCTCGGGCATGGATGTGTGTGATGTGCTTAGGTTAGTTAGGTTCACGTAGTTCTAAGTTCTAGGGGACTGATGACCCCAGAAGTTAAGTCCCATAGAGCTCAGAGCCATTTGAACCATTTTTTTTAGGAGTCTTCATGAGTAATGGATAGAGATGACAGATGTTGGGCCATTGGAATGTCCAATACCACTCATCTACTTTGACCTGTGACATAATGATTTTATTTTATGTGACCTCTTGTTACAACCACACCCATAGTATAAGGAATTGTTAATTTGTGGTGATACCTAATTAATATTTTGTACAAGGCTGTAGGTAAAATATAAAAAGTACAATCATTCCAACAACTATGTGACATGAAAGGGTACACAGCTGTGCTGCATGCAAATTCATAATATCATAATGAATGTTGGAAGGTTTCTTCAAATCTATCAGTTTAAAACTTTGAGTTGTTAAGTAATGGAGTTCTCCAACTTTATTTTCGGCCACTGAAGAGTTTAATTATGGAACTTACAAAATATAAGAACAGACATGCTACAGAATTGGAGACACTATTGTAAATTTGCAACTGCAAAACAAGAAGCTGAAATAAAAGGTAAGGATGTATGTGAATGTCACTGTTGACCTTAAGAAAAGTAATAGATCAAACCTGTTTCTACTAAATCGCTCTTTATTATTAACTATAAATACCATTAGGGCTTAAATGTATTGGAAAATAAGTATAAGAATCT
This sequence comes from Schistocerca nitens, assembly GCF_023898315.1. Taxonomy (NCBI): domain Eukaryota; kingdom Metazoa; phylum Arthropoda; class Insecta; order Orthoptera; family Acrididae; genus Schistocerca; species Schistocerca nitens. The sequence goes on along the minus strand of NC_064624.1, from coordinate 24,114,464 downwards.
GTAACCTGAAAAGGCTTTTGTAAGGTGTTCATTTATCAAATTTATACAATATTATTAAATAATACTTTTGCAGAATGTTTTAGACCAGACCTTAGCTGCATTGCTTAAAAGATTATGCTGTAGGCAAGATTGGATGAAAGTATAGTAACAGTCTTGTTTGTGGGTCGATACATTGAGAAATATTTCCAAGTGCAAATCAGTCAGTACTGTCCTCTTTGGCCAACTTATTCACTTGTTGATGCCACCTCAGCTCTATCTGTACACTCCTTGTTTGCACAGACAAGTCACTGCATGTAAATTACTCATCAGCAGAAGTTTTGATCTGTGCTGTTCATCTGTGTCCAGTCTGTGCACAGTCTGGCAGTGTTTGAAATCATGCAGATGGCACACAAACAAGTCATAGCAGGTAAACAGTATCTCAGATCAGTCACTCAGTTCACTATTGCTTTGGCAAGGGTGGTGTCAATTTTGGGCCAGTATTGTAATGAACAGAATTCAATATGAGTGATCGCTCAGAAGAATCTCAATATTTGCAGATTTACTCCCAAGAATCTGTAACAGAGTTTATAGAACCCTACATGTCGTTACCATCTGTTTGGAAAATTGAAAGTTGGGAGCATAGTGAGAGAAACAAAAAACGTGCAGTATATCAGGGATTGGTTACAAAACAAAAGGAAGTGGAGCCAAATGCTACTAGTGATATGGTTATACGGAAAATTAATAATATGCGTAAAAAAGTGCAGCAGGCATGTTGTTCAGTCAACCATCAACGTCAAACATTGACTCATCAGAATATACAGTAAGTGAAATAATGTTGTGGACTTTATAGACATACTCATTTTAATCAATGTGACGTATTTACATACATATAAAACGTTATACAGATAAGTCCAATAAAAATGCACAGCAGTCTGTAAAATAGACCATATTTCAAAGATATTATCAGCATTTGAATCATTATGTAGTGGGTTTGGCTGCAAAATATTCAACGAATTTTTTCAAATGGACTTACGCTCTAACAAATAGTTTCTGTTGTTCCCTATCTGTAATCCTACTAGCCGATTTTTATCCTGGGATATAGACTCTTCCAGATATTCTGGTGGAATTTGAAGAGAAGCACACTCACGCCACAAGAAATTGTGCAGAACACAGCACGTAATCACAGTATCATTCATGTGGTCTGGTTTCAAAACGATTTATATGCGCAATATCCTAAATCTTTCATACAGAGTCCCAAATGCGTTTTACACAACTCCGCGAGCCCTTGATAAATAGTAATTGAAAACACGTCTGTCATCTGGAAAATTCTTCTGGCTGAATGGTTTTATAAAATTCATTTGTGAGGAAAACAAACGGAAGATCATCACTACTTTCAGGTTTTGAAATTTTCAGCATATTATTTTGTAGAATTCTGCGTACTTTTGGGACACATCCGTCAGAAATAGATCATCAGCTCCAAAATCAACCATTATTAACTGGTAGTTAGCATTGACTGCAGCCAACATAACTAAGCTATTATGTCCTTTGCTCTTTTAAAAGAATGATCTGTTGTTTGGTGGTGAAATAATCCACACATACTTTCCACCTATGGTCCCCAGAGCATATAGGAGATTCCATTTTCTTCAAACTTCCTCGGAGTTAGGAAATTAAAAATGAAAACATAAACATATTTCAGTTGACAATCAAAAATCGTAATAGAATTTATTTCCTACTACTGTACTTATTCCTTAAACAGTACATAATTTTAAAATATTAATGCTGAATAAGTTTTGTACTTCACATTGTTTCACTTGTCGCAGGACATGGAAGATGTTCAACAACCAACTAACCAAAAAGTTAACAAACTTGAGGAACCAGATTGCATGTATGGTTCTCGGGCGAGACGTCGGATATTATAATGAAAACTCCACAATATTTCGTCAGCGCAACTGGCCGACATCTTCAGGTGCGACGAACACACTGCTAAGGCATTTTTTTTTTTTTTTTGCGATTTCATTCCCCTGCCCCATATGGGCAGGGAGGGCTGTCAGCAGCACAATCCGCCGCTCTTCAGCCGAGTGACATGACAACTAAAACAAGAAGAAAATAATACATACATAAGGAGGTAAAAAAGGGGAACATAAAACAGAGTAAGGGGAGAAAATGGAGGTAAAAATACACTGACATGTAGACGTTCATTGGGGACAGTTAAAATGAGTCACCAGAAAGTTAAAAAAACACAGTTGGCGATTCGTAAAACACAGAGAAGACACTGGATGTGCAGGCACAGGTTAAAAGTTGGCCACAGTATTAAAAACACTCCGAAACAACACACTTAAAACCCACTTGGAGCACACACGACGAAGAAATAAAACTACCAGGTGGGACCTGCCGAGGGAAAGGGCAGGGAGGATGGAAAAGGAGGGAAGAGCATGGGGCAGCTGGGGAAGCGGCGGGATGAAGAGAGGAGGGGCAACCGTAGATTCATGAAGAGGCAGGAGACACATGGGGCGGGAGAGGAAAAGGGAAGACAGGGCAGGAGGGAGTGCAGAGACACTGAAAGATGGCACAAGAGATGGAGGGGGAGTAGGAGGTGGAATCCGCTCAGAAGGAGGGAGGGGGAGGAGAGGGAGCCCTGAGGAGGAGGCAGGAAGAGGGGGTTAGAGTTGGTAGGAAGGGTAGATGTCAGGGCGAAGCTCATCATCCGGGAGCAGTAGACGGTGGAAGTTGTGTTGGGAAAGGAGATGGAGGGTGTGGAGATGGAGAGAGGGAGGGACACAACGATAAAGGCGCGGCAACTGGTCGGGAGTGGAGAGGAAGGGAGACACCAGGGGGTGAGGGGGATCAAGGCGGCGGACAATATACAGTGTGCGGATTTGTTCAAGGAAAAGGAGAAGGTGGGGGAAGGGGATGAGGTCATAGAGGATGCGCGTGGGGGACGGAAGGCGGACGCGGAAGGCGAGGCGGAGTGCATGGCGTTCGAGGATGTGGAGGGCGTTATAGAACCGGGGAGGGGCGGAAATCCAAGTGATGCTGGCATAACAAAGGATGGGGCGGATCATGGATTTGTAGGTGTGGAGGATGGTGGAAGGATGTAGACCCCATGTCCGGCCAGACAGGAGTTTCAGGAGGCGGAGGCGGTTGTGAGCTTTGGTTTGGATGGTAAGGAGATGGGGAGTCCAGGTGAGGTGGCGGTCGAGGGTGAGGGCTAAGGCAGCACCAGGGCCCCCCTATTTATGCCAGTTTTAGGCAGGAAGTGCGCATGCGTGGAGGCGCCAAATTCGATGGCCAATAGCGACAATATCAACTGATAGCTGGAAGGACAGTAACGCCACCTACAGGATGAAGGACCAAATACTTCGGCGCACGCGTGGAGGCTGCCGCCGCTGCTCTGCACTGCCATCGGCAGCCCCAGCGACCTCCGTCGGAAGCCGCAAGGGCGGAGGCTGCCGCTGTTACTCTGCGCTGCCATCGGCCGCACCAGCGACCTCTGTCGGAAGCCGCAAGCAAAACTGCGCGTCCACGTAGGCGCCTTGATTATCCTCCCGTTGTCAACAGAATATTTATGTTGCTGGCGAATCGTCGTCCGTCTTACGACCAATAGTATTCCTCTCTGCTCGAAGCGACTTCAATATGGCCAGTGCAGGATCCCATGCTGAACTAAGCTGAAAGCCCGTGTCTCTGTTTACAAGATTTGTCGAGCCACGTATTTCCACTGCTTCCTTAATAACACTGTCCCAGTACGAACTCGCCGATGCAAGAATTTTTGTATGTTGATAATTCATAGAGTGTCCTGTACTGAGACAATGCTCAGCCACTGCAGACTTTTCTGGTTGCTCCAGACGAGTGTAGTGTCGGTGTTCAGTTCATCTCTCTTCCACAGTGCGACAAGTTTGTCCAATGTACGACATGCCGCAGCTACAAGGAATCTCGTAAACACCGGGTCTTCTTAGGCCAAGGCTGTCCTTAGATGAGCCCAAGAGAGCTCTGAGTTTTGCTGGCAGACGAAAAACACATTTAACTTTATGCCTCTTCAATAGTCTTCCTATTTTTGAAGCAACACATGAGGAACCAGAGTTTTTGTTAAGAGATAGTGTTTTAGATGGGGACAATCTTTAGTGTCAACCACAGACACACCTACATCAAAATGTACATGTAGAAGAGAAAAAAGAAGACCCTCTATCAATAGCGTGCAACAAATTAAATACACTCTAGAATGAAGATGCTACAGGTGCTATGGGGACAGTGTATGCTGATAAGCTTAGACAACTGGATCCTATGCAAAGAATTTTCACTGAGGGCCTATCAGTGAAGTTTTCTATGAGGCACAATTGCAAAATCTTAATGGAAATAGTATACTACTGCTGAGAGGTACAAATCCTGTGCATGGGAGTTCTCTAACATATTTTTTAAGGCCTTCAATCGGAATGAGATATGTAAAACTTTTATCCTTGTTTCTCACATTTTAATAGGTCTACATTCCATATTTATAAATTTGTAAATAAATTTGACTGTGATCCTTTCATTGCACAGCATTAAGACACTTAATCACACCAAAAAATTTAAAAAATAATAAGCCTATGTGATTAACTTCTGTTTTCGTCTTCAAATATTGCTGCATTAATAGTGCATATATAGCATGACATGTTTCTGGAATTATGTGAGTTAATGATGGTGATGACACTGCAGCAGAAAATTTAAGATCAGCATAGCTTCTGGCAGTAGCTGGAAATCTCAGTGTTGCTAAAAGTCTCTCGTAAGCAGTTCTTGATTTTCTGATTACGCTGTAATGTCTATATGTATGGTGTGACATGTTACAAAACATTAAAATGTTTCGTCATCCATTCTTAAATAGTTGGGCCAGTCATCTTTCTAAAATTTAGCTTCTTGAAAAGATTAACCTCCGCGTGTGACATATGGTTCAGAAGCCAGTGCTATGTCCACTTTTTACACTGTGATTTCTGTCTTTTTCAGTTTCCGAAATAATAGCTATAGACAGCAAAATTGCTTTATAAGCAGATTTACTCAATTTGGCTGTAACCTCTGCACTGTTGCCCGATAAATTCAACACTGAGCACAACTGTACCTACAGTCGGAAGGAGTAAAGGCAATGTAAAAGGTGCAGACATTGATTGCGAATCTAGTCTGCACACACAAATCGGTAGGTACAATCCAGCAATGTCACATTTGATGGTTGACCTTTCATTTGCCCAAATTTGTTTCATCCTTTCAGAATGAAGTCTCTTTCTTTCATCAGACCACGATGCTCCAGTCCGTTTCCTAATTTCCCTCTGACCAACTTTCCAATCAAACGTCTTTTGTCTGAATGTTTTCCTATCCACAAGGTCTGCCTGAGTCATACCAGCTGCTTTAAGATCCTTCTTAATAGCAGCAGTCCATTTGATTGGCTCAGTTTTGGGCTTACTTCTGTTTTCATAGAATTCTTCCATTTTTTTCAACCAAGTTGCTTGTTGTTGTTGTCTTCAGTCCTGAGACTGGTTTGATGCAGCTCTCCATGCTACTCCATCCTGTGCAAGCTTCTTCATCTCCCAGTACTTACTGCAACCTACATCCTACTAAAACTGCATAGTGTATTCATCTCTTGGTCTCCCTCTATGATTTTTACCCTCCACGCTGCCCTCCAATGCTAAATTTGTGATCCCTTGATGCCTCAGAACATGTCCTACCAACTGGTCCTTTCTTCTTGACAAGTTGTGCCACAAACTCCTCTTCTCCCCAATTCTATTCAATACCTCCTCATTAGTTATGTGATCTACCCATCTAATCTTCAGCATTATTCTGTAGCACCACATTTCGAAAGCTTCTATTCTCTTCTTGTCCAAACTATTTACCGTCCATGTTTCACTTCCACACATGGCTACACTCCATACAAATACTTTCAGAAACGACTTCCTGACACTTAAATCTATATTCGATGTTAACAAATTTCTCTTCTTCAGAAATGCTTTCGTTGCCATTGCCAGTCTACATTTTATATCCTCTCTACTTCGACAATCATCAGCTATTTTGCTCCCCAAATAGCAAAACTCCTTTACTACTTTAAGCGTCTTATTTCCTAATCTAATACCCTCAGCATCACCCGACTTAATTCGACTACATTCCATTATCCTCGTTTTTCTTTTGTTGATGTTCATCTTATATCCTCCCTTCAAGACACTGTCAATTCCGTTCAACTTGTCTTCCAAGTCCTTTGCTGTCTCTGACAGAATTACAATGTCATTGGCGAACCTCAACGATTTCATTTCTTCTCCATGGACTTTAATACCTTCTCCGAATTTTTCTTTTGCTTCCTTTACTGTTTGCTCAATATACAGACTGAATAACACAGGGGCAGGCTACAACCCTGTCTCACTCACTGTTGTGTCTAGACCATACAGCCTAGACACAATGCTGTAGCCGATAGGGCACGCAAGGCTAACGCAGACGGGCGTGAAGTCTGGAACATGAGAACTTATAAATGAATAAGAAGAAAAGTACGTAGATGCTTGTTACTTAACTTTTAATTAGTCCTTGGAATACATCTCTCTTGAATATTAGTAAGCTATAGGCGCTGATACAAATGGCGCCTTGCTAGGTGGTCGCCATTTAACTTAGCAGAAGGCTATTCTACTGTCTATCTCTCGGCAAATGAGAGCAAGGCTTAGCACGTCCAATCGCTAGCTATGTTGTCCGTACAACTGGGGCTGAGGTCTCCTCAGTCTCTCGAGACCTGCCTTGTGGTGGCGCTAGGTTTGCGATCCCACAGTGGCGACATGCGGGTCCGACATGTACTACAGGACCGCGGCCGATTTAAGTTACCACCTAGCAAGTGTGGTGTCTAGCGGTGACACCACATTCCTCCCCCGCAAATCGGCGAACGGTCGTGAGATAAGGCTTCCGCCCGCCGTGGGGAGGACCGCATGTCGACGTATGCGATGAGGTGGGGAGCCTAACAACAGGCGAGGCTGTGCCACCCGCACCCGGCCATTCGGTCCGAGGGGAGCTAGGAAACGCCTGAAAACCTAGTCCAGGGTGCACGTCAACATGCAGTGTATGCGCACGTAATGAGACAGGAGGGGCCGAAGGGTCGACCTCCATTGCGTCGGGGAATCCGACGCGCGATGACGACATCTGGTCCGAAGCGGGCAAGAGGTCCATGGCGGAGGACGGCTGGTCACGGGAAGCGAGCGGCGGCGCGTGACCCTGGGAGGCGCCGGGCGGTTGCAGCGAAGTGTCCACTGCGGGCGGCGCCGGCGGCGGCTGCGGCTGCGGCGGCGGCGCGACGCCATGAGGCAAAAGGGAAGGCAGCATCGGTAACACCTGGGGATGAGACGAGCCAGTAGATGGGTCCCCAAGGCGCTGACCGGACGGCTCCGTCGCTGAAAGCAGACGGGGAGCGGCAGAACCCAGGCGACGACAGAGGCGCAGCTGATTGAGATGCCGACGCACCTCACCAGAGGCCCCCAAAACCAAATACATCGCACGGCCGAGGCAGCGAAGAATGCGCCCTGCGAGCCAACGCCGTGAACCGCGATAGGTGCGATAATAGACAACGTCGCCAGGAGCAAAAGCAGGAGTCTGCCGCTGCACAGGAACCTGATGTGGCGGATGCAGCAAAGACATCAAGGTGCGATGAGAACGACCATGGAGCAATTCAGCCGGCGAGCGACCATCGCGGGGCTGAGAGCGATACGAAGACAAAAAGAGCAACAAAGCGTCCTCCCGAGAATGCGACTCTTTCAATTTCAACATCTGTGACTTGAAAGTCCGGACCAATCGTTCAGCGGCACCGTTTGACTGAGGCGAAAACGGCGCGGATGTCAGATGTTGAATACCATTGGCCTCGCAGAAGGACTGAAATTCTGCGGACATGAATTGTGGGCCATTGTCGGAAACAATAGTCTGCGGAAGACCTTCAATGCAAAAGATAGCAGACAAGGCTTGGATTGTGGCAGAAGACGTCGTGGAAGACATCCGGACAACAAAAGGAAAATTACTGAAAGCATCGACCACAACCAACCATCGAGCCTTCCAGAATGGACCAGCAAAATCGATGTGCAAGCGTTGCCAAGGGGAAGTGGCTTTCGGCCATGCAAAGAATTTCCGCGGCGGTGCGGATTGTTGTTCGGCACACGCCACGCAAGAAGAGCACATATTCGTAATCGCCGCATCGATTCCGAACCAAGTACAGTGCTGACGAGCAAGTTGTTTCGTACGCACTATACCCCAATGTCCTTGGTGAAGAAGCTTTAAGACAGAGGACTGTAACGAACGTGGGACCACGACTCTGGACTGATCATTATCGGAACGCAACAACAAAACACCACGTCGGACAAAAAGTCTCTCCTTGTGAGCAAAAAAACGACGAACCAAAGGATCCTCGATCCGTGACTTGGACAAGGGCCATTGCGTAGCAACAAAATGCAAAACAGTAGCAAGGACAGGGTCAGCAGCTGTGGCTGTAGCTACACGACGAAAATCAATCGGAAACGATTCGACCACGTCATCGGTTTCCGAATCAATGAACATGCAAGCAAGTTCGGAAGAATCGAATGCTTTATCCTCAGCAACAGGCAAACGGGACAACGCATCAGCGTTTCCGTGCTTAGCAGTGGACCGATACAAGATATCGTAGCGGTACTGTGAGAGAAAAAGTGACCAGCGAATGAATTTCTGCGCTGTACGTGGAGGTACAGGCTTGGTCGGATGAAAAAGCGATGTCAAAGGTTTGTGGTCCGTGATGATGGTAAAGTGACGACCATACAAGAAATCGTGAAACTTTGTAACACCAAACACGAGAGCTAAAGCTTCTTTCTCTATCTGTGAATAATTTCTTTGCGCAGATGAGAGCAATTTGGACGCAAAGGCAATAGGGCGATCATGCGAGCCATCCTTGTGCGCAAGCACAGCACCGATCCCGAAATCCGATGCATCTACCATCAACAAAAGGGGTTTCTGGGGATCGAATGGCGTAAGGCACGTATTTGAAAGTAACGCCGATTTCAACTGGCGAAAGGCGCGTTCGCATTCCGTCGTCCAGACGAACGGAACACCTTTACGGCGTAAGCGATGAAGCGGAGCTGAAATGGAAGAAGCATTGCGCACAAACTTTGCATAATAATTAATTTTACCCAGCACACTCTGTAGTTGTTTAACATCCCGTGGCGAAGGCAACTCCTGTATGGCACGGAGGTGCTCTGGACTCAGATGTATACCTTGGGCATTTATGACATGCCCCAAGTAGGGTAAGTCCCGAGCAAAAAACACACATTTGTCCTTCCTCAAGCGAAGACCATTCTGACGCAAGACCTGAAATAATGTTCGGAGATTTTGCAAAAGTTCGGCTTCTGTCTTTCCTGAGATCACAATATCGTCCAGATAGTTCGCAGCAGTAGGGACCGACGCACAAACAGTTTGTAAATATTGCTGAAACAAAGCAGGGGCGGATGCACACCCGAATGGCAGTCTTTTGAAGCGATACAAGCCAAGATGCGTGTTTACCACCAAGACGCGCTGGGATTCTGCGTCCACAGGTATTTGCAAGTACGCATCTGCTAGGTCCAATTTTGAAAAATATTTTCCCGGGCACAGTTTGTCAAAAAGATCTTCCGGGCGGGGCAAAGGAAAAGTGGCAGTCACAAGTTGTGGATTCACTGTTGCCTTGAAGTCCACACAAAGTCTCAGTTTACCGGAAGGTTTTGGCAAAATTACTAAGGGTGAGGCCCAGAGAGAAGTCTGCACACGTTCAATTACACCTTGAGATTCTAAATCGGCTAATGTTCTGGCGACCTCATCACGCAATGCGTGGGGAACATTGCGCGCTCTGAAAAATTTCGGTTGCGCGTTTTCTTGCAGTTCCAAATGCGCTTCATAGTTCTTAGCGCAACCAAGGCCCGGTGCAAAAATGTCTGCAAATTCTTCACAAAGACTAGAAACACTGGCGGAAGGCACAGTCTGATTCACTGATAGGACCTGATTTACTATAGACATATTAAACAATTGAAATAAATCTAAACCAAACAAGTTCACTGCAGAAGTAGAACGAAGAACGTAAAATGATACAAGTTTTGTCTGTCCCTTGTATGTGGCAAGAAGGCTGCACTGTCCTAACACAGGTATATGCTGTCCAGAGTAACTATGTAACTTAACATTTGCGGCACGCAATGGCGGTTTGCCCAGTTGGGTGTACGTGTCGTGATTGAGCAATGAAACTGCAGCTCCGGTATCGAGCTGGAATGGTATCACTTTGCCTTCAAAGTTTAAGTCCACAAAAAGTTTATTGTCCTGCTGACGACAAGAGCGACTGTCACGTGCAATTTGAACTGATACAGGTACAGAAGCACTTGCGACTTCACGGGATTTTCGGCGACGTCGACGCACACTGTTTGTGGGACGAACACAGTCACCGTTAGCTAAAGTGTCACTGGACGGGTGGGAATGAACTACATGAATGTCCATGGGCGAAGGTCCACGAGCCTGATTGTCCTGGGTTCGATTCCGGCGCGAAGCAAAGGGCCTGGAATTATTGTGATTGTCTGATCTAAGCTTTTTCTGGCAAACACTTTGAACATGTCCTTTCTTTTGACAGTAAAAGCAAATAGCTTGGCGTGACGGGCAATTTTCACGTGAATGTCTAGTTGCACACCGCGGGCATGATTTCACTGCAGTTGCTTGCTTACGCGGCGCACGTGTTGGCAAGGTAGGCTGCCGCTGCTGCGACGGGCGCGAGGGCCGCGTAGCGTCCCGTGCAGCGGGCCCAGCGGGCCGGTTAATGTGACACACTGCTGGCGAAGTTTCAAATGAGTCCTGAGCAGAGTCAAGTGTGTCTTGCCTATCCAATATGTCTATCACTTGTTGAAGGGAGGGATTTACTAGTTTCAAAATCTGTTCCCGTATGCGAACATCAGAAACGTTCTGTGCAATTGCATCACGCACCATAGTATCTGAATAAGGGAGGCCACATTCACATTCAAACGCACACTCCCTAGTAAGTCCTTGCAATGTCGCAACCCACTCCCTATAAGTCTGACCGGCCGTACGTTTTGTACGAAAGAACGTATACCTTTTTGCAACTACATTAACTGTTTCCTTGAAATAGGCATCTAAAGCAGACAAAATTTCTTCGTAGGTCAGAGTTGCTACGTCGCGTCGGGGAAACAATTTCACTATCACACGGTAGGTAGACACACCGACACAAGAAAGCAAAAATGGCTGCCGCTCGTTACCTTGAATTCTGTAGGCTGTTAGATGAAACTGGAACTGGCGGGACCATTCTTGCCATGTTTCTTCGGCCGCCACGTATGGCCTAAAGGGAGGTGCAACAGCGTTTTGTGGCAGCGGTAGCGAAGAAGCGGCGGCTGCCGCATCGGGTTGCAGTGCACGTTGACCCTGGACGAGCTGTCCAAGTGCATCCAATAACGCCTGCGTCTGCTGATTCTGCAAGCGATAAAATTCGGACAGTACATCCGGAGAATGTGGCGAAGCCATGACACAAACGAATTAATACAAACTCTTTTTCTCGTCGCCAATAATGTTGTGTCTAGACCATACAGCCTAGACACAATGCTGTAGCCGATAGGGCACGCAAGGCTAACGCAGACGGGCGTGAAGTCTGGAACTTGAGAACTTATAAATGAATAAGAAGAAAAGTACGTAGATGCTTGTTACTTAACTTTTAATTAGTCCTTGGAATACATCTCTCTTGAATATTAGTAAGCTATAGGCGCTGATACAAATGGCGCCTTGCTAGGTGGTCGCCATTTAACTTAGCAGAGGGCTATTCTACTGTCTATCTCTCGGCAAATGAGAGCAAGGCTTAGCACGTCCAATCGCTAGCTATGTTGTCCGTACAACTGGGGCTGAGGTCTCCTCAGTCTCTCGAGACCTGCCTTGTGGTGGCGCTAGGTTTGCGATCCCACAGTGGCGACACGCGGGTCCGACATGTACTACAGGACCGCGGCCGATTTAAGTTACCACCTAGCAAGTGTGGTGTCTAGCGGTGACACCACACTCACTTCCCAACCGCTGCTTCCCTTTCATGCCCCTCGACCATTATAACTGCCATCTGGTTTCTATACAAATTATAAATAGCCATTCGCTCCCTGTATTATATTTTGAAAGAGAGTATTCCAGTCAACATTGTCAAAAGCTATCTCTAAGTCCACAAATGCTAGAAATGTAGGTTTGCCTTTCCTTAATCTATTTTCTAAGATAAGTCGTAGGGTCAGTATTGCCTCACGTGTTCCAACATTTCTGCGGAATCCAAAGTGATCTTCGCCGAGGTCGGGTTCTACCAGCTATTCCATTTGTCTGTAAAGAATTCGTGTTAGTATTTTGCAGCTGTGACTTATTACACTGATAGTTCGGTAATTTTCACATCTGTCAACACCTGCTTTCTTTGGGATTGGAATTATTATATTCTTCTTGAAGTCTGAGGGTATTTCGCCTGTTTCATACATCTTGCTCACCAGATGGTAGAGTTTTGTCAGGACTGGCTCTCCCAAGGCTGTCAGTAGTTCCAATGGAATGTTGTCTACTCGGGGGGCCTTGTTTCGACTCAGGTCTTTCAGTGCTCTGTCAAACTCTTCACGCAGTATCGTATCTCCCATTTCATCTTCATCTACATTCTCTTCCACTTCCATAATATTGCCCTCACGTACATCGCCCTTGTATAGACCCTCTATATACTCCTTCCACCTTTCTGCTTTCCCTTCTTTGCTAAGAACTGGGTTTTCATCTGAGCTCTTGATATTCATACAAGTGGCTCTCTTTTCGCCAAAGGTCTTATTTTCCTGTGGGCAGTATCTATCTTACCCCTCATGAGATAAGCCTCTACATCCTTACATTTGTCCTCTAGCCATCCCTGCTTAGCCATTTTACACTTCCTGTCGATCTCATTTTTGAGACATTAGTATTCCCTTTTGCCTGCTTCATTTACTGCATTTTTATATTTTCTCCTTTCATCAATTAAATTCAATATTTGTTCTGTTACCCAAGGATTTCTACCAGCCCTCGTCTTTGTACCTACTTGATCCTATGCTGCCTTCACTACTTCATCCCTCAGAGCTACCCATTCTTCTTCTACTGTATTTCTTTCCCCCATTCCTGTCAATTGTTCCCTTATGCTCTCCCTGAAACTCTGTACAACCTCTGGTTTAGTCAGTTTATCCAGGTCCCATCTCCTTAAATTCCCACCTTTTTGCAGTTTCTTCAGTTTTAATCTACAGTTCATAACCAATAGATTGTGGTCAGTGTCCACATCTGCCCCTGGAAATGTCTTACAATTTAAAACCTTGTTCCTAAATCTCTTTCTTACCATTATATAATCTGTCTGATACCTTCTAGTATCTCCAGTGTTTTGTCTCCCTTCACTACCTGAATAATTTCTTTTATCTCATCATTCATTTCATCAGTTTCTTCATCATCTGCAGGGATAGTTAGCATATAAACTTGAACTAATGTAGTAGGCATAGGCTTCATGTCTATCTTGGCGACAATAATGCATTCACTATGCTGTTGGTAGTAGCTTACCCGCACTCCTATTTTTTTATTCATTATTAAACCTACTCCTGCATTACCCCTATTTGATTTTGTATTCACCTGACCAAAAGTCTTGTTACTCCTGCCACCTAACTTCACTAATTCCCACTATATCTAACTTCAACCTATCCATTTCCCTTTCTAAATTTTCTAACCTACCTGCCCGATTAAGGGATCTGACATTCCACACTCCTATCCATAGAACGCCAGTTTTCTTTCTCCTGATAACGATGTCCTCTTGAGTAGTCCCCACCCGGAGATCGAATGGGGGACTATTTTACCTCTGGAGTATTTTACCCGAGAGGACGCTATCATCATTTAACCATACAGTAAAGCTTCATGCCCTCGGGAAAAATTTTCACCTTGTTTTCAGCCGTTCGCAGTACCAGCACAGCAAGGCTGTTTTGGTTAGTGTTGCAAGGCCAGATCAGTCAATCATTCAGACTGTTGCCCCTGCAACTACTGAAAAGGCTGCTGCCCCTCTTCAGGAACCACACATTCGTCTGGCCTCTCAACAGATACCCCTCCATTGTGATTGCACCTACGGTATGGCCATCTGTATCGCTGAGGCACGCAAGCCTCCCCACCAACGGCAAGGTCCATGGTTCATGGGGTTAGTACCTAGTTGGTACTATTCTTTTAATGTGCTCATAAAATTTAAGTCTCCATTTTCTCATGTCACCATGTATGTCTGTGTATTCTTCTATTTCCTTATTACTTCTCAGCATATAAGTTTCTCCATCAGTAATTTTGGGACCTAATATTTTCCTAATATCTTTCCTTCTTTTGAATTTCTTCAATATCCCACTTCCTATTTAAAATAAAAGTTTCTGCTCCATAAAGACATTCAGTTTCCATTACAGTGCTCTAATGTCTAAGTTTACTGAATTTAGAAAGTGATTTTTTATTATAAATGTTTTGTGTTAATCTGAATGCAGTCGCCATCTTTTGACAGTGAACTTCATTTGCAGCTTTTTCCACACCGTTTTCTTGTATGATTTCCCCCCAAGTATTTAAACTGAGATACCCTTTTTATTTTTCCATATTTCATGTTCAAAAACTTTGGTGCTTGTTTGTTGCATGTCATGTATGCGATTTTTTCGAATGATATTTGTAGTCCTACCTTTCCTGAGATTTCTTTAAGAATTTGAATTTGTTTTCGAGCTGCGGTAAAATTCCTAGTTAAAGTTAGCAGATCATCTGCAAAGGCGAGGCAATTTACTCTAGTATCACTTCTGTCTATCTTGGTTGATTGGTTTATATTTTGAATCGACTTTTACTCTCGCCATTCTGTAATCACCTGTTCCAAAACACAGTTAAACAGTAATTGGGAGAGTCCATCTCCCTGTCTAACACCAGTTTTTATTTCAAATGGTTCAGAAATCTCTCCCATGAACTTAACATTAGATTTAGTGTCGGTTACCATTTCCTTAATCAGTGTTGGAGTTTTATTATCTAGCCCTCGTTCTTTTAAAATTTAGAAGAGAGATTCATGTTCAACTGAGTTGTAAGCCTTTTTAAAATCCACAAATTTACATACAATATTGTTACTAGAAATCTTTTGGTGTCTGAGGATTAGTTTTAAAGCAATAATTTGTTCCAGACAGGCTCTGTTTGATCTAAAACCTGCTTGGTATTCACCAATTTTAGATTCTAGCTGTTCTTGGGCGTGATCAAGTAAACACTGCGAGATAATTTTGTATGTGACTCGGAGAAGAGAGATTTCTCAGTAATTACTCGTATTAACATCGGTTCTATCCCCTTTTTTTTGCAGTGTATGAATTGGGGCAGTTTTCCAACTCTCAGGTATTTTCTCAGTTTGCCAGATATGTCATATTAGTTGAGTGATCTTTTGCAATTCTGCGATTATACCATCTTCTCCAGATGCTTTATTGTTTTTAAGTCTCTTGATTTGTTTAGTGATTTCGATTTTGTCAGATGCTTTAGAGTTAGGCTTGATGTTATTAGTTTGCTATGGTTGGAATTTATTCGCTGGTTCTGGACAATTCAATAGTTTTTCAAAATAATTAGCAAGTATCTTACAATTTTCCTGGTTACTAAGAGCCAAACTGCTATTTTCATTTTTGAAGCAGACTCTGAGATTGGTAACCGGTTACTTTTGTTTTGAATGCTTCATGAAAGTTTCTTGAATTGTTCTTTTGGAAATCTTTTTCGATTTCCAAAAGTTGCGCATTTTCGTAGTTTTTCTTAGTCTGTTGGATTAATTTCAGATGTTTCTTTTCTCACAGTTAGAAAGGTGTTGTGTTTTTTCAGTTTTGTTACTATTACAATTTTTGAATGCCTCATGCCTAGACTTAACTGCTGTTTCACAATCCGCATTCCACCAAGGGTGTTTTTGTTTCTTTCGAAGTGGAATTAAATTTTGCGGTGATGGTCAGAATCAATATTAGCCCCTTTCCTAACTTGGACATTTAATATTTCTTTGTAGTTATGGCATGAAATTGCTACATGATCTATTTGAAATTCCCAATAAATGTATTGGGTGCCCACGACGTTTTTGTTTAGAAGGGTTCTTTTTGATATGTGTTGACATGATTTTAAGGTTAAATTTTTTGCGTGTTTCATCAAGTCCTTGTTCATTTTGGTTTGCCCATTTATCCACAGGAACTCCACCCACCATCTTCTCATATTTTTTCTCTTTACCCAACTGAGCATTAAAATCATCCATTAAAATTTTAGCATGGTTTGAGGGAATTTTCAAGATGATGCTTTCTAATGTTTCCCAAACTTCATTAACTTCATCAGTTTTTTTTAGTTATCCTCAATGACTGGCATATGGGCATTAATTAAAGTGATGCTTTATTTGCACATTTAAAAGAACTTGTCATTAGTGTATTATTAATGGGTTTTATCTCCGTTATTGAGTTTAAAATATTTTTGGAGACTGCAAAAGTAACTTCCAGCTGTTGCATTATTAAGCATTCTTTTATCAGTTTTAGTTTTAAAAAGACGATAATTGCCAAAATCCATGGTGTTATTGTGCATCGTGTTTCTTGAAGTGTCAAAAATTGAACCTTCTGTTCTTTTAATGTATCCCCCAACTTATGAAGTCTACCTGGCTGTAAAAGTGTTTGTATGTTAAGTGTTTCAATAAATGTATTTGTTTTCGTTTTAAGTTGGCCAGAAGACTCAGACTTCCTCTGCTGAATCACACTGCATTTTAACCTGGCTGCCCCAGAATCCCAGAGACCATTTGCACCAGTACTACTGGCTGTGGATTGACTACCTGGGCTAATACTGTGATTATCAAAATGCCCCATGATGATTGTACCTGGAATCAGGTGGGATTGAGTAGACTCATTAAGTGAACTCAGAATGTTAAGACTAGAAGGGTTAGTTCCAGAATACGAATTTCTGCTGCACCACTGGTGAAAAGACGCTGACCATTTCACCACTTGCTACAAGACAGATGCAAAGTGGATTTAGTTTAGTTTTGTTTTGCCTTAGTCTGGGACTGCTTATTTTGTATTTGCAGCTGTCCACCATATCTGATGGAACATTCACTTCCACCACCTGTCCAATACCCTAGGCAAGGATGGACTCTTAGACTTTTAGTTACAAATTCTTGAAGTCTGGAAATTAAATTTGGCGATATCACACGAGACTTCGATTTAAGTTCAGCAGCAGTGGTATCAAGTATAGAATGAATGGACATCATCATGAAAATATGGAATCATGTAAACTTTACGCAACCGCAAAATAAAGTTTTAAGTTTGTCTTTAGTGTTTGAAGTGTAGTTTTGTTCTACTCAGATTTTGTGCTGCAAATGGTTAAAGTTCCTGTGAAGTCGGAGCATCGGTTGGGTGATGGCTAATATTTATGAAGCTCTCCAAAGAGTGTAACGAAATTAAATATGTAATTTTTTCCCCATGGTTACTCAACATACCAAATACTTTTTCATGATTTATTTTCAGGTGTGAATTTTGATGGCCAAGCTGTACAGTTTCTCCTTGAGTCTGAAGGTTTATCAAGAAATTTCATGTGTGATGTCATTGTAACACAAAAAGATGCATGCAGAGGCTGTTGCACTCATGGTTGAAAAGGGAATGCACAAATAATGATAAGCAAAGATTAGTAGAGATTCATGTGTTGGTGAAAACGTCTATACATGAGGCTATATAACAGCTATCACCATCATACATTACAAAAAGATGTGGCAGAGAATCTGAGGAAATTCTGGTCGTATGTAAAATCGCTAAGCAGGTGTAAGGCCTCCATTTAGACCCTTGTTGACCAGTCTGGTGCAGCTATTGAAGGTAGCAAAATAAGAGCCAAAGTTTTAAATGTCACATTCAAGAAATCGTTCACACAGAAGTATCATATAAACATTCTGTCATTTGACCAACAGATTGACTCCCGTATGGGCTAACATAATAACAAACATCCCTGGTGTAGAGCAACAGCTGAAAGATTTCAAAGCAAATAAATTGCCGGGTCCAGATGGAATCCCAGTTCGGTTTTACAAAGAGGACTCTACAGCACTGGCCCCTTACCTAGCTGGCATTTATCATGAATCTCTAACCCAGCACGAAGTTCCAGGCAACTGCAAAAACCACAGGTGACTCCCATGTATAAGAAGGGTATACGAACAGACACACAAAATTACAGACCAATATCCCTAATTTTAGTTTGCTGCAGAATCCTTGAACATATTCTGTTTGAATATAATAAATTTTGAAATGATAATTAAATGGACACCCTAGCTGCAAACAGGCATTGATGTACTTCATTGGGGACATGTTGAAAATGCGTGCCCCGACCGGGACTCGAACCCGGGATCTCCTGCTTACATGGCAGACGCTCTATCCATCTGAGCCACCGCGGGCACAGAGGATAGTGGGTCTGCAGGGACTTATCCCTTGCATGCTCCCCGTGAGATCCACATTCCCAACATGTCCACACCACTAATAGATGTTTGCCCATCATATTATTAGGCGCACTACAAATGTAGTGGTGTGGACATGGGAATGTGGATCTCACGGGGAGCGTGCAAGGGATAAGTCCCTGCAGACCCACTATCCTCTGTGCCCGCGGTGGCTCAGATGGATAGAGCGTCTGCCATGTAAGCAGGAGATCCCGGGTATGAGTCCCGGTCGGGGCACACATTTTCAACATGTCCCCAATGAAGTACATCAACGCCTGTTTGCTGCTAGGGTGTCCATTTAATTATCATTTCATTTCTAGCAAAGCTGCATGGTCATCCACGGTAACTGTTCTTTCGGGAACAGATACTACCGTCATACATAATAATAAATTTTCTTAAGACTGAGAAGCTGATGTCCACAAATCGGCAAGGTTTTAGAAAGCACAGCTCGTGAGAACTCCATTGTCCCCTATTCTCACATGATATACTGTGAACTACAGATGAAGGGAACAGGCTGATTCCATATTTCTAGATTTCTAGAAAACATTTGACACAGTGCCCCACTGCAGGCTGTTAATGAAGGTACCGGCATATGGAGTACCCTCTCAGCTATGTGAGGGGTTTGAAGACTTATTAAGTAATAGAACCCAGTATGTTATCCTTGATGGCGAGTGTTCATAGAGACAATGTTATCGTCAAGACTGCCCCAGGGAAGTGTGATCGGACTGTTGTTCCTCTCTATTCATAAATGATTTTTTGGATAGGGTGGGCAGCAAGTTACAGTTGTTTGCTGATGAGATGTGGTGTACGGTAAGATGTCAAAGTTGAGTGACTGTAGGAAGATGCAAGACGACCTACATAAAATTTCTACTTTATGTAATTAATAGCAGCTAGCTCTAAATGTGCAAAAATGTAATTTAATGCAGATCGGTAGGAAGGACAAACCTGTAATGTTCAGATACAGTAATAATAGTGTCCTGCTTGACACAATGAAGTCATTTAAATGCGTGAGCATAATGTTGCAAAGCGATATGAAATGGAACAAACACATGAGAACTGTGAAAGGGAAGGCGAATGGTGGACTTCAGTTTACTGGGAGAGTTTTAGGACAGTGTGGCTCACATGTAAAGGATACTGCATACAGGACACTGATGCGGCCTATTCTTGAACACTGAGTGTTCAGTACCAGGTAGGGTTGAGGGAGGACATCAAGGCAGTTCAGAGGCGAGCTGCTAGATTTGTTACCGGTAGGTTCGAACAACACACAAGTGTTACAGATATGCTTTGAAAACCAGCATTTGAAGGTGACTGCAGAATGGTTCTACTGCCGCCAACATACATTTGTGCATAAGGGCTGCGAAGGTAAGACACGAGAAATTCGAGGTCATACAGACAGCCGTTTTTCGTCACTCTATTTGCGAGTGGAACATGGGAAGAATGACCAGTAGTGGTACTTGATACTTTCCACCATGCACCATATGGTGGCTTGCAGAATATCGATGTAGATGTAGAGAGAGGTGGCAGGTACACGGGCTATGTGATGAGTGATTGGTGGAGCCTGTAGGGTGCAGCACTTACTGGAAGTGACGTGAGTTCATGTATTTGGACGGAGTGGCAAGATGGAGGAGTGGAAAACTGTTGGTTGGAGAGTGTGGGAGATTGAGGTCAGGACGATGATGGGAGCAAACGATGTGTTACAGGGATAACTCCCACCTTCGTAGTTAAGAGACGCTGGTTGCAGAGGGAAGGATGCAAATGGTCTGGGTTCTGAAGTCACCATTGAAATTGAGCATGTTGTGCTCAGATGCATGTTGTGCCACTAGCTGGTCTACTTTGCAATTGGTCAAAGTTTGATGGACAACTGTCAAAGTTTGGTGAACAACTGTTTGGTAATCATACCTACATAAAAAGATATGTAGCATTATGACAGAGTCTATATATGACATGGCTGCTTTCCCCAGTGGTCTGGCCTCTGATATGGCAGGATAAGCCTCTCACAGGACTGGAGTAGGAAGCGATGGATGGATGGATTGGGCATGTCTTGCAGTTTGGTCTCCCACAGGGATATGATCCGTGTCACAAGGGATTGAGAGTGGGAGGGCATAGGGATGGACTAGGGTGTATACATTGGGTGGGCAACGAACATCACTTTCAGGGGGGGGCAAGAATCTTGAGTAGGAAATCCCTCATTTCAGGAATGCTGGGAAATAATCAAAGCCCTGATGAAGAATATGGTTCTGTCATACCAGTACAGGGTCATACTGGGTGAGAAGCACTCCTTTGCAGCTGATTGTTGGAGGTGGTGGGAGGATTTCCTTTTTTTTTTGGGGGGGGGGGGGAGGGGGGGTAGTTCATTGTGGGGATACAGCACAGGAAATTAGTATGTGGACTATGTTTGGGGAGTGGTGCCTGTCTGTGAAGGTGAAGGGTTCATGAGACCTTCAGCAAATTGTGCAAGTGAGTGTGTGTCACTGCAGACATGTCATCCATGGGTGGTTAGGCTGTACAGCAGGAGTTTTTTGATGTGGATACTGTTGGTGGCTAGTGAATTTATTGTGGATAGAGGTGTGGATGAAACCTTCAGAGAGGAGGAGGTCAACATCAAGGAAGGTACCACACTGGGTTGAGGTGGACCAGGTGAAGCAGATGAGGGAGAAGGTGTTGAGGTTGTGAAGGAATGAGGATAGGGTGTCATGGCCTGGAGTCTAGAGCATGAATCTGGGGGAGATTAGGCATTGGGGCTTTTGGCAGGCTAGGAAGGTTTCCACTATATGGCCCATAACAGATTGGCACAGGAGGGTACCATGTAGGTGCCCATGGTTGTGCCATGGGTTGTCCCATCAAGGGACTAGTAGAAGTTGTGAGTCAGGATATAATTGGCAAGGTGTGTAAGAAATGAGGTGGTGGGTTGGGAGTCTAAAGGACAGTGGGATAAGTAGGCAGTGTTCAATAGTGGCAAGGCCATGGGGACGAGGTATATTGGTGTATCTGGAGGTAGCGTCAACAGTGAGGAGTATGGATTCCAGAGGAAAAGGAGTGGGGATGGTGGGGAGTTGGTGAAGGAAGGTTATTACCTTTGATGTTGGAGGCTAGTTTTTATGCAGCTGGTTGGAGATGTTACTTAACAAATAAAATTCTTTCAATGAGAGCAAGATAGCCTGCTCAATGGGGTGTCCAGGAATGTTGGGCTTGTGGGTTTTGGGGAGCATGTAGAAGACGGGTGTAGCTTAATTGCCAAATAATATGTTGAAAGGCACGTATTGAAATATGATAGGTACTAAGCAGAGCAGTTCAACTTTGTCTGCACACACAAATCGGTAGGTACAATCCAGCAATGTTACATTTGATGGTTGACCTTTCATTTGCCCAAATTTGTTTCATCCTTTCAGAATGAAGTCTCTTTCTTTCATCAGACCACGATGCTCCAGTCCGTTTCCTAATTTCCCTCTGACCAACTTTCCAATCAAACGTCTTTTGTCTGAATGTTTTCCTATCCACAAGGTCTGCCTGAGTCATACCAGCTGCTTTAAGATCCTTCTTAATAGCAGCAGTCCATTTGATTGGCTCAGTTTTGGGCTTACTTCTGTTTTCGTAGAATTCTTCCATTTTTTCCAACCAAGTTGCTTGTTGTTGTTGTCTTCAGTCCTGAGACTGGTTTGATGCAGCTCTCCATGCTACTCTATCCTGTGCAAGCTTCTTCATCTCCCAGTACTTACTGCAACCTACATCCTACTGAATCTGCATAGTGTATTCATCTCTTGGTCTCCCTCTATGATTTTTACCCTCCACGCTGCCCTCCAATGCTAAATTTGTGATCCCTTGATGCCTCAGAACATGTCCTACCAACTGGTCCTTTCTTCTTGACAAGTTGTGCCACAAACTCCTCTTCTCCCCAATTCTTTTCAATACCTCCTCATTAGTTATGTGATCTACCCATCTAATCTTCAGCATTATTCTGTAGCACCACATTTCGAAAGCTTCTATTCTCTTCTTGTCCAAACTATTTACCGTCCATGTTTCACTTCCACACATAGCTACACTCCATACAAATACTTTCAGAAACGACTTCCTGACACTTAAATCTATACTCGATGTTAACAAATTTCTCTTCTTCAGAAACGCTTTCGTTGCCATAGCCAGTCTACATTTTATATCCTCTCTACTTCGACTATCATCAGTTATTTTGCTCCCCAAGTAGCAAAACTCCTTTACTACTTTAAGCATCTTATTTCCTAATCTAATACCCTCAGCATCACCCGACTTAATTCGACTACTATCCATTATCCTCGTTTTGCTTTTGTTGATGTTCATCTTATATCCTCCCTTCAAGACACCATCCATTCTGTTCAACTGCTCTTCCAAGTCCTTTGCTGTCTCTGACAGAATTACAATGTCATCGGCGAACCTCAAAGTTTTTATTTCTTCTCCATGGATTTTAATACCTATTCTGAATTTTTCTTTTGTTTCCTTTACTGCTTGCTCAATATACAGATTGAATAACATTGGGGAGAGGCTACAACCCTGTCTTACTCCCTTCCCAACCACTGCTTCCCTTTCATGTCCCTCGACTCTAACTGCCATCTGGTTTCTGTACAAATTATAAATAGCCTTTCGCTCCCTGTATTTTACCCCTGCCACCTTTAGCATTTGAAAGAGAGTATTCCAGTCAACATTGTCAAAAGCTTTCTCTAAGTCTACAAATGCTAGAAACATAGGTTTGCCTTTCCTTAATCTTTCTTCTAAGATAAGTCATAAGGTCAGTATTGCCTCACGTGTTCCAGTATTTCTACGGAATCCAAACTGATCTTCCCCGAGGTCGGCTTCTACTAGTTCTTCCATTTGTCTGTAAAGAATTCGTGTTAGTATTTTGCAGCTGTGGCTTATTAAATTGATTGTTCGGTAATTCTCACATCTGTCAACACCTGCTTTCTTTGGGATTGGAATTATTATATTCTTCTTGAAGTCTGAGGGTATTTCGCCTGTTTCATACATCTTGCTCACCAGATGGTAGAGTTTTGTCAGGACTGGCTCTCCCAAGGCCGTCAGTAGTTCCAATGGAATGTTGTCTACTCGGGGGGCCTTGTTTCGACTCAGGTCTTTCAGTGCTCTGTCAAACTCTTCATGCAGTATCGTATCTCCCATTTCATCTTCATCTACATCCTCTTCCATTTCCATAATATTGTCCTCAAGTACATCGCCCTTGTATAGGCCCTCTATATACTCCTTCCACCTTTCTGCTTTCCCTTCTTTGTTTAGAACTGGGTTTCCATCTGAGCTCTTGATGTTCATACAAGTGGTTCTCTTATCTCCAAAGGTCTCTTTAATTTTCCTGTAGGCAGTATCTATCTTACCCCTAGTGAGATAAGCCTCTACATCCTTACATTTGTCCTCTAGCCATCCCTGCTTAGCCCTTTTGCACTTCCTGTCGATCTCATTTTTGAGACGTTTGTATTCCTTTTTGCCTGCTTCATTTACTGCATTTTTATATTTTCTCCTTTCATCAATTAAATTCAATATTTGTTCTGTTACCCAAGGATTTCTACTAGCCCTCGTCTTTTTACCTACTTGATCCTATGCTGCCTTCACTACTTCATCCCTCAAAGCTACCCATTCTTCTTCTACTTTATTTCTTTCCCCCATTCCTGTCAATTGTTCCCTTATGCTCTCCCTGAAACTCTGTACAACCTCTGGTTCTTTCAGTTTATCCAGGTCCCATCTCCTTAAATTCCCACCTTTTTGCAGTTTCTTCAGTTTTAATCTACAGGTCATAACCAATAGATTGTGGTCAGAGTCCACATCTGCCCCTGGAAATGTCTTACAATTTAAAACCTGGTTCCTAAATCTCTGTCTTACCATTATATAATCTATCTGATACCTTTTAGTATCTCCAGGGTTCTTCCATGTATACAACCTTCTATCATGATTCTTGAACCAAGTGTTAGCTATGATTAAGTTGTGCTCTGTGCAAAATTCTACCAGGCGGCTTCCTCTTTCATTTCTTAGCCCCAATCCATATTCACCTACTACGTTTCCCTCTCTCCCTTTTCCTACACTCGAATTCCAGTCACCCATGACTATTAAATTTTCGTCTCCCTTCACTATCTGAATAATTTATTTTATTTTATCATACATTTCTTCAATTTCTTCGTCATCTGCAGAGCTAGTTGGCATATAAACTTGTACTACTGTAGTAGGTGTGGGCTTCGTATCTATCTTGGCCACAATAATGTGTTCACTAAGCTGTTTGTAGTAGCTTATCCGCATTCCTATTTTGTTATTCATTATTAAACCTACTCGTGCATTACACCTATTTGATTTTGTATTAAAAACCTGTAGTCACCTGACCAGAAGTCTTGTTCCTCCTGCCACCGAACTTCACTAATTCCCATTATATCTAACTTTAACCTATCCATTTCCCTTTTCAAATTTTCTAACCTACCTGCCCGATTAAGGGACCTGACATTCCACGCTCTGATCCATAGAATGCCAGTTTTCTTTCTCCTGATAACGACATCCTCTTGAGTAGTTCCCGCCCGGAGATCCGAATGGGGGACTATTTTACCTCCGGAATATTTTACCCAAGAGGACGCCATCATCATTTAATCACACAGTAAAGGTGCATGCCCTCGGGAAAAATTACGGCCGTAGTTTCCCCTTGCTTTCAGCCGTTCGCAGTACCAGCACAGCAAGGTCGTTTTGGTTATTGTTACAAGGCCAGATCAGTCAATCATCCAGACTGTTGCCCTCGCAACTACTGAAAAGGCTGCTGCCCCTCTTCAGGAACCACATGTTTGTCTGGCCTCTCAACAGATACCCCTCCGTTGTGGTTGTACCTACGGTACGGCTATCTGTATCGCTGAGGCACGCAAGCCTCCCCACCAACGGCAAGGTCCATGTTCATGGGGGGGAGCATGCTTTTGAACAGATTAAAAAACTTGTTGCTAGTACCTACGATAATAAAATGGCTTCTGTGGTATCCAGAGATGAAGTGAACCTTTTAGATACTTGTCATTGTAGACCAGTCCTTTCTTTTTCATAATCATGAAGGCCAGATAAGTTGAATGTAATAAAGAAAATTAATACTTTGTAAGGAAAGATAGATTGCTGCTTACTATAAAGATGGCACATTACGTTATAGGCTGCACAACATATTAGCTTTGCGGGCAGTCTTTATCGGAAAAAGAAGCACACACATGTTCTTTCACACAAGTAAGCACACCTCATGCACACATGATCACCATCTCCGATGGCTCAGACCGTTCTGGGCTGAGCTGCATGAGATGGCAGTCATGTATGAGTGTGCTTGCTTGTATGAATGAATGTATATGTGTGTTTCTCTCTTTTTCTGATGAAGGGTGTGTTCAAAAGCTAATCTTTAAGTGCATTTCAGTTCTGCCTGTTTCCAGTGTAGTGTGTAATATTTATTGTAAGTAGCAAACTATATGTTTCTTACATGTCTGGTATTCCAATCTGGAGTTTCCATTGTTTGATTTGATTTCACACTTTGTAAAGTCAATCTCTCAACTGTCACTGGAAGAATGTATACACTATCAGACAAAGAGCTGCAAAAAGTCTCTTATTATATTGGAAAAGTGTGTGTTGTTGCATGTTATGTCATAAATTGCTTGAAAGGGCTAGGTTACATAATTTAAAAGAATAATTCAATGCATAATTTTAGACTCAGATAAGATTGTTAGATCACCATAGCATCTTCTATTTGAAGATGAGTAAAAAATTTCTCCGTGCAAGGCACTCAGTTAACACATTGTTAAATAATAACACCTACATCATTGTTTGTCTGTAAAATGAAGGTTTACCTAAGTAAGTTATTTGTAGTCTCTTTGAGCATGTGCAACTGTTATGGTGTATGTTAAAAAATCTTCACAGTTATCATGGGAAAGCCAAAAGTGTATTTAAATTTAAAATTCTAATAATGTAATAAATTGACTGTCATTAAATAAAAGCTAATGAGTTGACAGCCTTCTTTAGTTTTTGGCATACTACATCATTGTAATGAGTGCAAAACCCTATAGTCCATACCCTAGGTGCTGCACTTACCAGTAAATTAAAATTTATTTTAATATGTTCCCACTGAAACAACATCATGAAATTTGACACACACATTTACAAATAGTGTTTGAGTAACACACTTTTTTGTAAACAAAAAATATCAAATTTTGTAATTTTCAAAATTAAAAAATAAATTCATCTGGTAAAATTCAGCATTGTTATGAATATTGTCAGTTAGCACACACTCTCAAAACTTATAATAAACTGAATAAAATGGTACAAATTTTAGGTGTGTAAATCAAATAGTTTTTGAGGGATGTTAATTTTAAGGTTTCAAAACATAATAAAAATCACATAATTTTGGAAGTTTTAAAAATTAATAACTAAAAATAAAAGTCCAAAAAAAAAAATTTAATCTGGGATTTTTCATGCAAATAACTATTACTATAAGTATACAAAAATTATAAAAGTCTGAGGTATCAAGAACCAGACCACTGGTTCATTTCATGTGGACTAACCCTTTCCTGATAATATGCCCTGGCATGCATTCCATGAGCAGTTGTGTCAGAAAGTATCTTCAATGCAGTTTGTATTTGGTTCTTCTATTAATATGCTCTAGCATACATTCTGCAATACAGAAGTCAACACAAAATCTTATAAACTGTCTGATGACAATCTGGTGTCTTCCAGTTGTTTTCATTGTTTTCTGATGTTGGTAATTGACCATGTCAAAGAGTGGTGATGCCTACCTGCATTTAAATATGAAAACTGTTCATAGATTGGAATTTTGCTTCATGACAATTACAGTGATTTCTATTAAACATTTTGGCAATCGATAACTCACTTAACTCACATATCGGTCATTGTAGGCATTTCCCACTTGACCTTGGAGTGTACTATTTGGCAGGAGATGAGGATTAACCACAATATGTACGACAAAATGCAAAAAGTGTTAATTTGCAAGAAAATGATATGATAAAGTTACTCCTTTGTCATTTGTATATGGACTATCGTAATGTTTGACCAGTACATAGCACATATTTTCTGAGGACTGGGTGGAGCTATCGTGTGGAAATTTGTCACATACTAAGGTGTCTGGTCCCTCTGTTGTGTTCAAAATACAAGCTTCTAAGTCATTGCAATTTAGAATTCCAGCGATTTCTATTAGACCTTTTGGCAACCGATAACTCACTTAACTCATTTACTGGCCATTATAGGCGCTTCTCACTTGATCTAGGAGCGTAATTTTTGGTAAGAGACGAGGATTACCAGAAATATTTGCAAGAAAATGCTAAAGGTGTTAATTTGTAGTAAAATGTTATGATAAAGTTACTTCTTTGCCATTTGTAAATCGACTATTGTAATGTTCGACTATTACATAGCATGAATTCTCTGAGAACTGGGTGGAGCTATCAACTGGAAATTTATGTCACGTAGTAAGGTGTGTGGTCCCTTCATTGTGTACAAAATAGAAGCTACTAAATCACTGCAGTTGGCAATTACAGCAATTTCTATTAGATATTTTGGTATTCAATAACTCACTTAATGGCCATTGGTCAATGTCATCGTCTCCTCTTTACTACAGGTGGTTGGCATGTAAAAATGTGCCACATGAAACAATTGTGTATCATGTACATGGAATGGAGCAGCACATTTAAGATGCAACAGAGGTTGCATTTTGGAGGCTTTTTGTGGCACTACAAATATAGAAAGGTGTTTTATAATCTTGGATGAAATAAAACGTTTTCTTTTTCTTTTTTAGAGAGAGATATGAAAATCTACTCTCTTCAAAGTTAATGAGAATAGTTTGCACTGACAGATTTATATAAGAAGTGGAAAACAGGAAAGACAGCGGCAATTTCACTGTCACCACTGATGTTAGTTTTTTTCACTGAAAAGGGAATTAGAGAACTGTTGTTTTTTAAAGAAAGAACATTAGCACAATACAATTCATTGCAGATGCAAAAATGAAATCTGTTGCTGAAGTTGTATTGGAACAGAGTTTTGCACTAAAAGTAGTGGCTTATGTGTTAACTGTAGGTGAAGATATGCGTATCATAGGGAGCATGCTAGATGAATAATGTTGCATCCAGGAAAAAGAATCTTAATAGGCACACACAAGGCACAGAAGCAAAGACAAGACTGAAAGGTCCTTAGCAAGAATCACTAGCAGCTAATGCCCACGATATTTGATGACAGTGTAATACCCCTTTTTGTGCCACATCAAAGACTTTTGTCACAGATATATGACAAATATTTGATCAACTTTCTTTGTCAAAGAAATTTGCTAATATAATATTGGCCTTATTGTGAACAATTATGTTGTACCAGCTGTCTTATTGTTATGTTCAAGAAATGCATTTCCTCCAACTTGGCTAATAACGTTAGATTTGCACCCAGGCTTCAGATCCATTCAGAAACTTCTTCAATTTTTTGTGCCATGTTTGCCTCTTTTTACAATTTCTTAGGAATTCCTGTTCACTAGTATAATAACATTATCTACTGTCATTTACCATGTGCTGTCACAAGCTGGCTTCAATTCACTTTTGAGCTATTAGGAGTTTGAGAGTTTAATGCTTCCTTGTCCAAAGGCAGATGTGCTGTAAGTTCCTGGGCTTCCTTTCCTCTTTGCCACTATCAAAAATTCTGCTCCTATCTATTTTCTATCATCCTCCTTATTACTGTCCTCCTCATTATCAACCTTATCTGTACATTCAGCCTTATTTTCTGTTTGTGTGGCTGTAATGGTTATTGTTCTACCCTTCAGATTGGTTGGTTTTTTGCCCTTTCTGCATCTAATTTTCCTTTTTATGGACTTTTCATTTCTTACAAAGATAATGAGTATTTGTATTATCTGTCTGATCAAGGAGATTATGATTTACAATTTCATTCCCAAGTGGTGTTTCATCTTCAACTGTTGATCCAGTATCCATTCCAGTTATCATTATTCTCTGGTTCTATATGAAATTTGGTAACTGATTACTCAGTGGTTTAGAATCCATATTTTGTTCTTCGAATTTCCCCCTCCAAGAATATCTGATGTACCTTTCAGTCTCTACACTGTCAGCTGCACAGTTTCTTTCTGTTTACACACAGTCTGTAGTTTCACTCACTTGCTGTTTTTGCAGTACTCCTTCAGAAGGCCTGTTTCCCCACAGAGAGGCAAACAGCAAACTAGAATGTGTCTCTCATAAAATTTTGCATTGCACACACAGTTCTGACATTCTGTAACTGCAAATCACAGTGATTGATGGAAAACTAACATGCACCCTCTTTTTTGTAACTAACTGTTCTCTGAATTTATCAGGTGATGCACTGTCTGTTTTCCTCTTGGACCTGTTTTAAATCTAGTTTTTCTATCATCCAACCATTTATAATAGATTGACTAATTCATTCCACTTTCTGACAGAATTACTGTAAAGTCTTCTATTATCCCTACAGGCCTCCATTTCCTTGGGTTCTGATTTTTTTTCCTCCCATAGGTTGTGGCAGCTTGTTACTTTCCTCTCTTAATTCTGTTTCAATTAGGCACACATTGTTGGACATCTTCATTTCCTTAGTTCATCCTTTTATTTCTTTCTATGGTTTAGCTCCGTGACACGAGTCTATTAGCCTTTGCATCCATCTTATCCCTAATTAATACCTCACTATCAAGAGTTACATGTGCACTTTCAACTTTTAAGTGGTTACATTACTGGTGAATAGTTGTGCCATCTCCTTTCTGTTATCCTCTCTAACTCTTGCAAGCAATATTACCCAGTGGATATATATGCATTTTAAGTCTAATGTTTTTGTCCTGGTAATCCTTGTGGTAACCTGCAGTTTGTCATCAAAGATTTTAATTAATGATTCAAGTTTTCTAGATGCATGATTAATTCCAAGAGCTCAGAAATTTCTTTTTATTTTTACTGAAAGGTTGCACCTCCTCTCTCTCTCTGTGTCTGTCTCTATCTGGATAACTTTCTTTGTTAGTCATATTTCATATTGTATGAATGAAACAATAAAGATATTGACTGGTTTTGTTTACCTGGTTGTGGAGTTACACTCAGTTTCCATACTTGCATGTATGCATATGCACCTTCACCACAACATGCTTGCTCAGAGAGGAGGTTGGTAGTTTGATGTTTCTTTGAGTCGTGGAGTTGTCTGTAACCAAGAGAATATGGAAGGAGAAGGTTAGAACAGAAAAAAGAAGGAAATGCTGTGTGGGATAAGTAATGAGGGAGGGGCATAGTTTCTCTGACTTGGTTACACAGGGAAACTACTGTTCATATTGAAATGACAAATAAAAAATTAAAAAGCAAATGAGACCTATTATATCTTATAGAACTGCAGCCTGCCTTTGAATGGTTGCCTTTCTCATTAACATCATTCAATGCCACTGTAAAATAAATAAATAAATAAATAATCTGTGATATAAAGTTAATAGATACTACAGTGGATAAATAAAATGAAGGAGTAATTAGGACTTTAAATCTGTCAACATTCTGGGATGGGAATCATGGATCAATAAGACACATACAGTTCAGTAAGAAGAGAGTATTTCATAGTTAATTTTTATTTAAAAAGTTATATTTATCATATGCAAAATACCATTATATTCCCCACAAATGGAAAAAAGCATTAGTAAAATTATTAATAATTATTATTTTATATCTTGGGCCACAGAGAGAAGAAACTAATCATACTGCACAGCACATAAAATACTATGGCCCAGGTCTCTATGCTCATTAAATCATTCAATATATTCAGATGAACTATCATCACTGCCAACATTCATTGCTTTCGATATTATATGTTTTGGGATAGGTTCTCCCTTTAGCAGTGCTGCATATATATCATTTACAGCCTGATTTTCTGTTGAGGTATGAATAACCTTTGCATCTTTCTTTTTGACAGTTTTGTCATCTTTTGTCTTCTGTTGATGAACATATTGCAGAAAGAATAAAGTAGATGTTTTGACAAGTGATTGCTGTTCCAGTTCATGGAATATATTAAAATAAAAATAACTGAACTGTAATGAGAAAAAATTATATGTGATAGAATAAATGTGTGCAGAACTGTGTAATGTATTTTGGTTAAATATTTGTTTAGTGTGAGAAGTGTTTCTAAACAAATTATGGTCAAGTATGTGGATGATATTTTGACTAGAGCAGTGTGCCATGTGACAAAATGTAGGACAGGGACGCAAGCCAGAGATTGAGGTATTTGGTGCATTGGGAGCTGCACAGATAATGTGGGCTAGAATGGCCAGGGGCTACACAAATTTTATTTCCATGGTAGAATCATGCTTATATGATTGTTCAGAAGCTAATCTTCAGTTTATAAGTTTTTGAGCTGTCAACATAGTGCAATTTATGGTGACTGTGATGTAGTGAACTGTTCACTGCCCACAAATAGTATGCTAAAACTATTTTAGACTTGACTGGACCATTGTGTGTAGGACCATCATTCATAGAAAAGAAATTTTCTATGAATAAAGCAACAATATAATTCTAACATGTGCTAAATATGCATATCCCCAATTTCTGATTTCATTGCTTATTTTACTCTTATATATTGGTATTTCACTGACGGACCTCATAGGTCACATTAATAATCATTAATCGCTTATGTAAGGACATAAAGCAACCACGTGCAATGAAACCACTTTGTAGACGAGTCATTTAACAGGTTGTATATTCACCCTCTACTGGACTGCTGGTACCAGTAGTTACTGCTAACCAAAGCAATCATTGCAATTAGGTAGGCTCATCAGGGAATGGACTGTTTCCTTTCCACTTAACAAGTATTTTGGGATTGAGTGTCCCACGAAGTGTATAGGCCTGAGAACAGTTAGTGTGGGGGCCCAGACCTACACACAGTGCACATCAGTAACAGTTTGGCACTGCAATCATTGAGCATATGTGAGCATTAATACACCAGCATGCAGCAGCATAAGAGACTCTGCACTGTGTGCCTACTTCGTGCCACAACTTTTTGTGGGACAGTCTGTTTCACCCTTTTGAGATACTGCTGGTCCATGTGAATTTCGCAGAGCTGCTGTGTTCGTGCTACCACCAGTCCACATGGCAGTTGTGGCGAGACACCGCTGACCATACCAGCACTGCTAAGTGCTTCTGTTCTCGCTTGCTGTGGCACACACAGATGTGCTGTGACTGTCTCCACACCGTTGCCCTGCCATCCCTATGACGCTTGATTTCACATGTCACAGTAATAGTCAATGTTGTAGCAGCCACACTTTAAGTATAAGCATCAGTAGCATTATACATCTTGTGTTGTTAGTCGTCAGCTGTGACTGATGAGATGCAGAAACTTTCAAGTGATTGTGGACCAGAGGATATTAGGAGTGATAGTAGTAGCCTTAGTTTTCCAAAGGAGAGTGCTTGGGTGCGAGGACAAGAACTCAGTTACTGAATGCAGTGAGTGAGAAATTAGATGAAAGTTTAGATTCAGAATTGGAAAATATAAAATCTGAACAAGATGCAAGTATAAAATCTGAAATTCGAGGTTTAAAAACTGAACTTGGAGACACCGTAAGTAATATACCAGCTGGGCAGGCAGTTATGATGATAGGGTGTCCCATGGAGGTTGGTAGTATTATAGAGCCACTCAGGGGTGAAAACAGTACCACGCAATAGATTTCTTGCCTACGTGCAAAGATAGCTTTATAACAGTGATGAATGAGGAGGTAAAAGTGCAGTTTGTAAAGGGACAGCTGGAGGGACCAGCTCAGACTTGGGCTAACCAACAAGCTGAGGAATTTGTAGACTTTAAGGAATTTGAAGCAATGTTCTTGCATAAATGTTGGGGGTAGGCCAAGCAATTAAGGCTGGACAATTACTTCTTAAATGGCCCAAATTACAGAAATGGTAGAGATACTATGAGAGAACTCTATGTGAAGGAACCAATGGTGGATACATAAAAACCTAAGGAGGGGGCGCTTAAGGTATCTTGATCTACCTTTACCTTTACTGTAGTAAACAAATAATCAAGTCACATGCAAAGTTCAAGAAAGTTTTATTTAAACTTATTATACACATATACAAGATGATGCCATCTTATGCTATAAAAAAGTTACAATTGTGGTTCTCTTCCTTAAATGATGATGAAATCTATGCGCCTACTCTTCGTGGAAAATTGGTTAATTCCATTGCCAATGGGACAATCAAAGTCAGAGTGAATGTTCAACAGAGCTACGCTATTAAGCTGATCGTCCTTCACTATCAACTTCAGCCATGTCTGTACACCGTTAAGTTGAAAAACTTCTTTCCACTGTAGCAACAGATGCAGGTAGCCAAGCAAATATTTTGCACAGCGTGTGCAAAGTAGGATAGTCAGAGTTCGGACAGACAGACAACGCTTGCATAACAGAGGCATGATCATTAAGGGAATTTATGCTCATTTGCTTGTACTGAAGAACCTCTCTCATTATTCTCTTTTTAATCACAAAGAGTGACTCTTCTTCAAAGAATGGTAGTTCAGTTAAGCACTGATTCAGTTTACGTGCCAGATCATTACCATTATGTTTCAGTAGTCGTGAGGGAAAAGGTATACTGAATTTTAAATGATAATTATTTTCTTCAGCAAAACGTTCTCTCATGTCAGACATAACATGGTTCAATGTTGGCATAAAAACAGCTCTCTTCCAATATGTCATAGCATCATTATGATTGCAGTTTTCCCAGTGTCTTTGCCTGTAAGATGAGGAACACTCATCTCTACATCTAACTCTTCCGTAACTGCCTTCACCTCTTCAACAATACAAGCAAAGTGGCTATTAGCATTAGCTCTCATGCCCCCCCCCCCCCCCCCCCCGGCTCTCCCCACCCTACTCCCTCCCTGTATGTATCCATCACTGGAGGGAACTCTGCAAACTAAACATTTAGATAGAGTGTTAGGGGTACTAACAGAAATATCAACACTAAAAAGAAGGCTGCCAGAAAACTTGCAATGAGATCTAACACACAGCCCTACTGATTCAGTGCAATAGTTTTTGAATTTTGAGAGAACATGGTCATGCCACTGTGTTCTAAACCAAAACTGGCAGAACACAAGGAAGGTAGAAATCAGAATAAGGGTAACAATTATGGAAATAATTTCAATGGCAATGTGAACAGATGGTCAAGTACTAGGAATGAGCATAGTGACAATGACAAGTAATGGAGAAACAGGCAGGAGGGAGCAGAAAGAACCTATTTGTTCTCTGGAATGTGAATGAGTTGAGGCTGTATGCTGACAGATGATATAGTAGTGATAAATGGAGACACTAGTGTTCCAGTATATTAGTTGTATATGTGAAACTGGTTAAGTATATTGAAGATTGTGTAAACTAACCTATTGTTGCGTGTATACTTGTAAGAGATTTTGTAGGATTTAAGGTCTATGTTGAGTAAATATAACTGTTGTTTTGGGGGTTAGTTAGTGAGCAATAATACTGGGATGTAGGAAGAAAGCTCATGGGGACAATAGGTTGTGTCTGAATATGGCAAGAAAAGTTGCATCTGGATCTTGCAGCAGGTGCATGGGAGTGATGCCAGTTGTGAGCTGGCAAAAACAGGTCTCGGCAATGGAAAATATCTGTAATTTGAAAAAATATTAGTGATATAATTGTAATTATATATCATATGCAATGAACTGTTACTTCATTCCTGCTGGGTGGAATAGTATATAACGTACCTGTTTAAGAAAAATGTTTATGAATTATAAAGTCTATGATTGTGATCAGGTTCTGAGATTGATCCATAAGGAATCTGCATTCATTTGATATTTGTATGTGCAACAAGTTCTTTCACTTCTGATCTGATACAGTAAACACATGGTGAACCAGGGAGGGTTTCAATAACATGATCACTGGGAAGCCATAGGGTTAAGTTACGGGCAACTTTTGATTTTGGTCATTTGTTTGATGCTTGTCAGCACAATGGCTTCACTGAAGAGGAGTACATTGCATTGGTGGCTGTACTTTAATGTGAGAGAGGTGGTCTGCTGATGCGAGATGGAGCTGGGACTCAAGGAGGAGGTCCTTGCTGTGGCAGCAACTGGAGACTGCAATGAGGGCATAACCAGCGAAGTGGTGTGTAATGACATGAAGAACTGAAGATAGACAATTCCATTTAAACTGATTTGATTGATATCCATAGAGACTAATTAAATGTTTTTCAAAAATAAAGATCTCTTACAGTTTAGATGTATATTGCTTACACATCTCTTACTTCAATGCCAAATTTTTCCCCACATGAAGTTCCTAGTCAGGTTTTGGATCAGTTTTATTTGTACTCACATTTGTTTCTTATTTATATATACAGTAGCAGTACAGGGTGGAAGTCTTGGTGCTACTTCATGTAGCCATCACTGAGGTAATGAATTTGTGAAGTGGGAGTATGTAAAGTAGCAGGTGAAACTGTCCACCTCAGGCAGTCATCCTCAAACACACAAAGTTATTAGCCTTTGCGTGGGTAATTTGTACTGACATTTCATTTTCTATGTTTATTTAACAATACATTTATGTATTAATAATTGTAGAAGGATTTGAATAACATGATGCAAAATGGGCAAGAAAGAATGAAGTAGTCATTTTGACAACTGACTGCCGTTCTGGTTAATGAAATATATTAAAATAAAAATAACTGCAATGAGAAAATATAACGGTATGTGGTAGAATAAGTGTGAACAAAACTGTGTAATGTATTTCATTTAAGTATTTGCATAGTGTGAAAAATGTTTCTAAATGAATTATGGTAAAATATATGGATGTTAATTTGAATAGAGCAGTGGGCCATGTGAAAAAATGCAGGACAGAGATGCAAGGAGAGATCATGGTATTTGGTGTGCCGAGAAGCACACAGTTAATGTGGGCTAGAATGGCTAAAGGCCATACACATTTTAATTCCACAGTACGCATGCACAGAAGAGATATAAATCATTATTGGATCACAGTGGTTCCTTATGGTCTTGTATCTCCAATACATATGTGGCCAACTATGCTGGTAAAGTTTGAGAATTTGTGCACAGCTTTCCAGAAGAACATATTTTGTTGGGCAAAACAGTGATGGAAAAATTCATTGTACTTTTGCAGTTCAACAAAATTAATAAAATGTAATTTTCTTTTACACAAGAGTAAGGATTTTCATCTGGCTCAGGCATCTGAAATGGAAGGCTAAATGGGAGACAATCAAGAAAAAATGCCTGTGTTTCAGTTAGTATCTACAGATTAAACATTCTGCCTTAATGTTGTTTAATGTAAGATCAATGTTATTTGTTAACCTGCATCATGTACCTTATATGAAACATTAACATGGTAAAAGTGGTATTTGTGTTGACTGGCAATTACCCTGCAGTTCCAAAGAAACTGGTACGCCTGCCTAATGTCATGTAGGGCCCCGTGAGCATGCAGAAGTGATGCAAAATGACATGGCATGAACTCAACTATTATCTGAAGTGATGCTGGAGGGTGCTGACACCATGAATCCTGCAGGGCTGTCCATAAATCCGTAAGAGTACGAGCAGGTGGAGATCTCTTCCGAACAGCATGTTTCAAGGCATCCAAGATATGCTCAATTATATTCATATCTGGGGAGTTTGATGGCTAGCAGAAGTGTTTAAACTCAGAAGAGTGTTCCTGAATCCACTCTGTAGCAATTCTGCATATGTGGGGTGTCGTACTTTCCTGCTGAAATTGCCTAAGTCTGTTGGACTGCACAATGAACATGAATGGATGCAGATGATCAGACAGAATTCTTACATATGTGTCACCTGTCAGAGTTGTATTTAGACATATAAGTGGTCCCACATCACTCTTAATGCACATGCCCCACATCATTACAGAGCCACCAGCTTGAAGAGTCCCCTGCTGACATGCAGGGTCCATGGGTTGATTCATGAGGTTATCTCCATATCTGTAAACATCCTTCCATTTGATACTATTCGAAAAGAGACTTGTGGAACCAGGTAACATGTTTCCAGTCATCAATGGTCCAATGCCTGTGTTGACAGGCCCAGGTGAAGCATTAAGCTTTGTGTCGTGCAATCATCAAGGAGTACATAAGTGGGCATTTGGCTCCGAACACCCATACTGATGAGGATTCATTGAAATGTTCACACGCTGACACTTACTGATGCCCCAGCATTGAAATCTGGAGCAATTTGCAGAAAAGTTGCACTTCTGTCATGCTGAACAATTCTCTTCGGTCTACATTGGTCCCGTTCTTGCTGGATCTTTTTCCAGCCACAGTGATGTTGGAGATTTGATGTTTTACCAGATTCCTGACATTCACGGTACACTCATGAAATGGTCATGTGGGGAAAATCCCCACTTCATCACTACTTTGGACATGCTGTGTCCCATCGTTTGTGTGCCAACTATAACACCATGCTCAAATTCACTTACATCTTAATAACCTGCCATTGTAGCTGCAATAAATTATTTAACAACTGCCCCAGACACTTGCTGTCTTATATAGGCATTGCCAACTGCAGTGCTGTATTCTGCCTGTTTACATCTCTCTATATTTGAATATGCATGTCTATACCAGTTTCTTTGGAGCTGCAGTGTATTTTAAATGGTAAAAATCCATAACTTATAGACAATAAAATCAACTGTGCAACATTCTGCTAATCTAGCCTGTCTCATCCTGTCTGTAGCTCTATTGTTATACCTCACTTTTAGCTTGGCCAGTTCCAACAATGATTGAGAGAAACACAGTATATGGCCAGAAAAAACACTATGGTTATCGCTTAGCAAACTCCAATCTATGGTACTGCTGTGACACCAGTGACATCAAGTGGCACTGATCAACAACAGCTTATTAGCCATGGCTGCTTGTTTGTTAAATGTCTAAGTATATTGGATTTCATATATCTTGTAGGCCTCTTTCCTTCCATGTGACAGCAGAATGTTTTGGAAAACATATGAACATCCAAATTATTACAGATGTTCTACAATGTTTCACAATGGAAAGAAGTCTGGATTTTAAACTTCTGGGGCTTGAAATGTCAACAGGATCTACTGCAGAGAACAATGAAAATGTATACTTATGGAGCACATGTTTTCATTTCCTGGGAGCCCAGCACTGCTGAAGCTGCTTCTTTGGAGTCATCTATTTTGGTAACAGTAGAGCTATCATGAAGGTACAGTTTATACAGTTGCTATCATACTGTTTTCATTCAAACTATTTTTCTAGATGACTGTTATGCTCAGGAGTCACTTTCACAGCAGTGATTGCCATATGAGAGGTGAAAAACCACTGCTTCAGTTAGGAAATTTAGTAAGTGTTCCACAACTAGGTCGCCTGCCTCCGTAGCAGGGTGACCAGCATGGCTGACTGTTGACAAACTGCCTATTGGCTTCTGTCTTGGGTTCTTCGGCCGATTTTCAACCTAATGATTTTACAGATGTTTCGCCAGCATGAGTGGCTGGCATTGTCAAAGCTTCACCCTCCATTGCTGGTGGAGTCCACCACTGGCAATGGAGGGTGAAGCTTTGACAATGCCAGCCACTCATGCTGGCGAGATGTCAGTAAAATCATTAGATGAACATTGGCCGAAGAGCCTGAGACAGAAGCCAATAGGCAGTTTGTCAACAAGTGGTCACAAAAGCCTTAACAATTTTGTATGGCTGACCGTGATTCAGCGGAACCTCAGTTCAATTCCTTGTACTGCCAGGGATTTTCCTTGGTGGGAGGACTGGTATGGGGTGCACTCAGCCTCCTGAGACCAACTGAGGAGCTACTCAACTGATTAGTAGTGGTCCCAAGCTCAAGACACCCATCAATGACCAAGTTAGCAGTGTGCTGACCACATGTTTCTCTGTACCGCATCAAATGCCATTGGCAGAGGATGACATGGCAGTTGGTTGGGCCCAGTTGTCTCATCAAGGCCAGGAGGAGGAACTTTACATTTACCACTGCCAGGTTCAGCAGGCAAAATTCTCTCATGAGCTGTGCATATATACACAACATTTGATATAGTAGCTCTATATGTTTCTGTGATCTTTAGTCTGAAGTCCTGTTTGATGCAACTTTCCATGCTAGTCTATCCTGTGCAGGCCTTTTCTTCACTAACTTAACTGCAGCACCCTGAATCAACTTGAAGCAGCTTACTGTATTCAACCCTTAGTCTCCTTGTTCTATTGTTAACTCCCCCCCCCAGGAAGACCAAAATTGAAAAATTAATTATTCCTTGATGCATCAGGGGGTGTCCTATAAACCCAACCCTTCTGTTAGCCAAGTTGTAGCAAAAATGTTTCTCATCATCCTGTTCACCAGCTTTTCATTAGTTATCTGATCCATCTATCTAATCTTCTGTAGCAACTCATATCAAAAGCACTTATTTCCTTCTTACCTCAACTGTTTATTGTTAATGTGTCACTTCTGTACAATGTTGAACTTGACACATTTACTCCAGAAATGGCTTCTTAACACTTAAATGTAATTCAATAGTAACAAGTTCGTCTTTTTTTGAAAGAACTTTCATGCTACTGCCAAAATGCATTTATTTTCTCTACTCTAGCTATTGTCAGTTATTTTGCTTCCCAAATAGCAAAACTCATCTATTACTGTCTCACTTCCTAAACTAATACCATCACCATCATCTGATTTAATTTGTCTATGTAGCATTACCCTTGTTTTGCTTTTGATGGTACTCATCCTGGTAGTCCTTTCCAAGACACTGTTCATTCCCTTCCACAGCTCCTCAGAGCCCTTTGTTGTCTCTGGCTGAATTACAAAGTCATAAAGTGAACTTCAAAGTTCTTATTTCCTCTCGACATTCTTTACTGCTTGTCACTCTACCAAATGAATAAAGTTAAGGAAGGGTTCAACTCTGTGTCACTCATTCTCAACTACTGTTTGTAAGTGAACTCTGGTTTCTGTAAAGTCTATAAGTAAGGTTTCTCATCCCTGTATTTTGTTCCTGCTACTTGCAGAATTTCAAAGGTTTTATTCCAGTATAGACTGCCAAAAGCTGCTTCTAAATCTACAAATACTGTAAATGTAGGTTTGCTTTTCTTTAGTGTGTCTTCGATGATAAGTTTTGGGTTCACCATAGTCTTGCTTGTTTCTGCATTTCAAAACTCAAACTAATCTTTCATAATATGATTTCTATTACTCTTTCAATGTTTCTGTCAATAAATCATAACATATTAAACTAAATATTCACTTCTGTCAGCAACCACCTCTTTGGAAATGGTATATTCTTCTTGCATACTGATGGTTATTTCACCTGCCTCTTTATGTCTTGCATATCAGGCAAAATAGTTTTGTCATGGTATGGCTTTGCCATTTTGAAGTCTCTGTCAATTTCATGTCCATATACCGGGTTGCCTGATTCACTTGGTGAATTTTCATATTGCCACATCTTGCACATTAAATTCCATGCCCCATGTGTTTTCTAAAGGCCTTATCTTTTTGGATATTTGGTACTCTGCTGCCTTCAGCATACCACCTCTCCATCACATTTGAAACTCTCAACAACTACTAATTATTTCAATTTATCCTAGTCCTATCTCCTTGGTTTCCTGTCTTTCTGTAGTTTTTTCAGTTTTAATATACAGTTCATAGACAATACAGTATGATCAGATTGTACAGCTGTCCCTGGAAATGTTTTGCAAAATTATATATATATATATATATATATATATATATATATATATATATATATATATAACAGAGGGAAACATTCCACGTGGAAAAAATATATCTAAAAAGAAAGATGATGAGACTTACCAAACAAAAGCGCTGGCAGGTCGATAGACACACAAACAAACACAAATATATACACAAAATTCAAGCTTTCGCAACAAACTGTTGCCTCATCAGGAAAGAGGGAAGGAGAGGGAAAGACGAAAGGATGTGGGTTTTAAGGGAGAGGGTAAGGAGTCATTCCAATCCCGGGAGCGGAAAGACTTACCTTAGGGGGAAAAAAGGACAGGTATACACTCGCACACACACACATACCCATCCACACATACAGACACAAGCAGACATTTGTAAAGGCAAAGAGTATGGGCAGAGATGTCAGTCAAGGTGGAAGAGTAGAGGCAAAGAAGTTGTTGAAAGACAGGTGAGGTATGGGTGGCGGCAACTTGAAATTAGCGGAGATTGAGGCAATGTATGTATGTTAATTTCATGATTTAAACAAATAATTTGGCCTAACTCTTGCAGTAGAAGAAACTGTTAAAAAGATGGAATTTTTCAATGTATTCAGTTAATTTAATGAGTTAAGTTTTAATTATAATTTCTGTAAATGTAACTTAAAACAATGTGTAGTTTCAGCACTTATTATTGTGATGATATATAAGGGCCCAATTTTTGGTCACGAGACAGTCAGTCCACGGCTGAGTTTCAGATGAGGAACCTGTGTTGGTTAGAATGACAACAATGCCTCAACTTAAGGGTGAAATAAGTTTTACACCAATAGCCCGTGTGTTAAACCAATGACAGTTTCTGCTCCATATGTACCTTTCTCCTCTTCAAGAACTATGAACTTTGTAGTTAGGTTTTTACTGCTCGTAGATGTTCAACAGTAAACTATTGTAGCAGTATGTGGAGGTTTTCCTGCTAACTGTTAATGAGGCTTATCAAAAGTTATAACTATAGTGCACTGGAAATATAACTATGTGTTATTAGGGGATTGTGAAAAGTGAAATTAAAGTATTATGAAATGAAACTGTGCACCTGTTGGCTACATTATTTACAGTAGTCAGTGTCCAGCTTACAAACCCTAGTTTTCAGCCAGTGTAGCAATGTAGTATGTTGACACCGAGGACAGCAAACAAAGAAATAAAAAACAGGTGGAACCGCTACAAAGCGTGAGGGGGCTAGGTCAGATGTGTCAGGTGTAACAGCTGTGGATGGTCTCCCCTACTGCTGAAAATTGTGGAGCTCCACTGAATCACCTACTGATGACCTCACCATCCATGCCCAGCAACTAATTGTACTTTCGTCAACAGAAGATGCTCCGTAGGCTTTGTACAAGCATTTGGGAAAATTCCCCACAGTTTCTTTCTCTGCAGTGAGAAATTCAATGACGGTATGCTGTCTGTAGTGTACATTACCTACAGACTCCATTTTGAAACTGTCCTGCAGCTACACTATCTGTAAAAAGTGACGGAAATTGGCACATTCACTCAGAAGACTTCAAATAATACATACATAATGTTTTGCATTTGTAGCATTGTTTTCGGCTCTGAAAAAAGAAAAAAAATATGTGCATTACTTTCTGGGCAACCACTGTAATTACTATGACATACACACTGACACATAGAATACCAAATTTGTTTTTTTCTGGTGAAAACATCCTCCTAAGTACAGTATTTACCACTCAGAGATTCAAATGGGAACTGCTTTATCTGTGGAGTACTTTACACTTGAAGATGCAATCATCATCAGAGCTGCATCTCCTTAGGAAGTATAACAGTTATATTTTTATGTTGTTGCAGCCATTAGCAGTACCATCATGGCAAGGTCATACACCAAAAAACTAAAAAATCCAGACTGTGGCCATTTTAATTACTGAGAATGGTCTTTGTCAATAAAATGGTTTTCAGTGGATGGGTGCAAGATTTTACATATTTTTAGGTATTTGCTAATACGGGAATACATGTTTCCTGCTGAATTTCCAGTATC
Organism: Schistocerca nitens; assembly: GCF_023898315.1. Classification (NCBI taxonomy): domain Eukaryota; kingdom Metazoa; phylum Arthropoda; class Insecta; order Orthoptera; family Acrididae; genus Schistocerca; species Schistocerca nitens. Next base: position 24,071,426 of record NC_064624.1, on the reverse strand, counting down.
GTTAGGTGATGATTGTTTTAGTAACATTATGCAATGCTTTAATGCTGCCTGGACTTATGGAAATTGTGGGATGGTACAGAGGCTGACATTTTTTTTATGATCACCATCTTTACGTCACAGAGTTGGCTTTACAACCTGTTCCAGAAATTATCCTATCCTTGGGAATCTACATCCAAGGCTGGTTCCTACCAGTTATGCATTTTTCCCCTGGCTTTGTTTCCAGTGCTGTGCAGGGACAGTTTAGTGACACCACTGCCACCTCAGTGCCTCGGAGTTCCCACGATTTTCATTCTAGGTTTACTCCCCAAGGCTCTTTCACTTTCTCCACAGTGGGGGCTATTACCTGCCACCGTTGAGACATTTTTTCATAGTATCTAATACTTCAGGAAATTCTTCGTTAAAAAAAATAAATAAAAAAAAATAAAAAACCTTGAAACTTCAATGGCACTGATTCTGGATGTCTGAGCAATGTCCGCAATTTTTTTATTATGCTAAATACTTCTGTTATCAATAAATATTGCACCTGCATGCTGCACAACTGTGATTCACATTCCCTCCTCATTTCTACTGGAAGTTATAGACCAAATACAGCCTTGCATTCATGCTCTCATGGAGGTGAACCTCCCAGTTTGTTCTACCAAAATTACAAGTCCCACTCTCACTGTAAACTACTACCCTTAAGAGAATAATTAGATAGGTTTATTTTTAATCCACCTTTGCACATAATCAGCTATACATTATATAGTAGTTGTGATCACATTATACCTGCTAACATAACTATCAGTCTGCAGTAAAGAAATCTTACCTATTACATGGTGTTATCTGGAATATGGAGTGCGATGGGGAAGTCTCAGGTGTCTTGAAACAACTCCCAGGAAGTAACTTTGAATGTGGTGTTTCATCTCCAATGTTAAAGCTTCCACCACCACTCGAACCTATAAAAACAGCTCACAGCTGGAAATGAAAAAAACAATAATATTATAATGATAGTTATACTAACTGGAAGCTAGTTATTTTATAAAGTGTGTCTTTCACTCTTACAGTAAAAAGTAAATGACTGAAAACAACAGATTGGAAAAATAGAGGTTTTTGACATGAACTTACATTTCTCAGACAGTAATACCTCAACAAAATTTTATTGTGTCGATCTTTTGAATAGAGGAAATCATTTTTGGAGGTTCTTGTAAATTGACACACTGTTTTAAATTAATTTTATGAGAACAAATTAAGCAAATATTGTAAGCAATGACATTAAAATGCGCTGAAGAAGAAAAGTCTGAGAAATTTGAATGAGAATACTGTGAAAGAACTGTTGAACTGTGAGTGTACCTAATGTATTTAATAAACTCTGCTTCAATTTAGAAATTGCCCAATACATTATAAACATGTGAATAAATTACTTCTGCTTTTATCTTCTGTGCTAGAATCTTCACAAATCCAATTGTTGCAATGCGATTATACAAAAGCTAAATGCAAGGCATTAATATACATAGCAAAGAGTTTGCCTTTACCTATGTCTGCTTGTGTGTGCATATGTGCGGACGGATATATATATATATATATATATATATATATATATATATGTGTGTGTGTGTGTGTGTGTGTGTGTGTGTGTGTGTGTGTGTGCGCGCGCGCGCGCATGCGCCAGTGTATACCTGCCCCTTTTTCCCCCTAAGGTAAGTCTTTCCACTCTCCGCTCCTGGGACTGGAATGACTCCTTACCCTCTCCCTTAGAACCCACATCCTTTCGTCTTTCCGTCTCCTTCCCTCTTTCCTGATGAAGCAGCCGTGGGTTGCGAAAGCTTGAAATTTGTGTGTGTGTGTGTGTGTGTGTGTGTGTGTGTGTGTGTGTGTGTGTGTGTGTGTGTGTTTTTGTATTTGTTATTGTCTCTATCAACATACCAACACTTCTGTTCAGTAAGTTACAGTTGTTTTTAGATATATTTTTCCCATGTGGAATGTTTCCCTCTATATGTATCTGTTGGCATTTGGGCATACTCATTACCATACTGCATTGTACTTGCCATCCTAGCAACAACAGAAGCACTGAGATCAAAATGAACATTAGGCGAGTTTGTACACTGAAGAAACAATGAAGGAAGTAAAAGAAATGTACAGAAATGGGAATAAAATTCAAGGAAAATTGATTTCAATAACAAAATTCGATGATAGCATCCCTATCTTCTGTGAAACTGAAGAAGAATTAAAGAGCCTGTCGAATGGGGTGAATAGTAGACTGAGTAGGAAGGAATTCTGCCACCCTGGAAGCATAGAGCATGTAAGAAGAACATTAACGCAGACAACATAGTCTTCCTTGCTAAAAGAAGTTTCCTAGTATCAAATATATATGTTAATTTGAGAAAAAAATTATGAGAATTTGTATCTTGAAAACTGCATTGTACAGAAGTGAATTATGGACTGTGGGACAAATGGAGATGAAACGAATTGAAGTGTTTGAGAAGTGGTCTTAGAGCTGGATGCTCAAAATGAAGTGGACTGATTGGACATTCAAGAATTGAGGGTACTGGGTGTAAGTAGTATGCCGATACAAACATTTATCACAAACAAGAAAATAGTGGTAGACCATATCAAACATCATAAAGAAAGAGAAAGGGGGTGGGGGCATACAGAGAGAGAGAGAGAGAGAGAGAGAGAGAGAGAGAGATGCTGATGGAACAGTTGGCTAGGTCTGCATATACGGAGGCCATACAAAGGACTGGATCAATTTGCTTTAAAAAATCACACAATAACCAAGACCACTTTGAAAATTTATTTTGTAGCTCACACCAACTCATGCCTGGCAGTGCCATCATCAGCACATTGCAGGACCATTTTTAACATCCGAGTTGTTAGTGGCTGTATAAACAATTTTAATTTTTCATAAATCAATATGCAGTCTACCACTACAGATGAGCTCTTACTAAGATTCTTACAACTGAAGTCTCCCATAGATGACTACAATGGACACAGGGCCATAGTTTAAATTAAATATAGTTCTTTGCTAAAAATGAGACTGACATGCAAGGGTTGTAATGCCCCACATTTTTTAAAAAAATTCATTAATATACATTGGTGCTTCACATTTGATGTTTGTTCTGTGCACCTGTGAAGTTTCGAACCATTCTGGCAGATGGAAGAGCCATATTACAGTGTCAAAATGGCGTCTACAAATGACTCACATTATAAGCAGCATGCTGTTATTGAATTCTTGTATGCAGAAAAAGAAACCATGGTGAACATTCATAAATGTTTTTGTGGAGTGTATGGCGATGCTGCAGTTGATAAGAGTATAGTTGGGTGTTGTGTGTACGAAAGTTACACCCTCAAAAAATGGAGAAAAAGAGGTCCATGATCAGATACACTTGGGACATCCTGTCACAGCCACTGATCCAGATATGCTGAATTGTGTAGACACCATTATTCGTGATGGCCGGCACAACACAACTTAACAATTGGCTCTACGTTTGTTGGTCAGCCCTGGAAGCATGTCTGCAATGATATTGTATATTCAAAGAGGTGCTCACGGTAGGTACCACAAATTCTCACAGTAGACCACAAGGGTCAAAGAAAAGCCATTTCATCTGAATTGTTGGAGAGTTTTGAGGCTGACGGAAAGGCCTTTCTGTCACGGATCATTACAAGGGGCAAAAGCTGGGTGCACCACTTTGCGCTGGAAACAAAAAGGCCATTCCATAGAGTGGCATGATCCTCATCCACCACAAAAGAAGAAATTTAAGACAACCCCCACTGCTGGAAAAGTCACAGAGACAGTTGTTTGTATTTAAGCATAACACATAAGTCAGCAGTTAGCATATATGAATAAATAAAGTCTTCAGAGAATTTGCAAACTTAAAAAAATTGTGGCTCAGTTGTGTACATGGTGTGGTATCAAATATTCCAATATGTGGCTCACATTCTGTTACATTACTACGAGGGTCATTCAATAAGTAATACCACACTTTTTTTTCTCAGAGCTTATTTATTGTCAATAGTCAGAAGTTGGTGACAATGTACTTCAACATGTCTTGTCCATGTCCTATTTTTCTATGTAGTCTCCATCATTGTTGAGGAGCTTATATCTTGTGCTGGTAAAAGCTCTTGTCCTGTAGGCTCAGCCATGTTTTCATTGCACGACTGACACTCTTGTCATCTTCAAAGAGTGTTCCCCACAGAGAACCATAAGCAGCCCAAAGAGATGGAAGTCTGAGGGTACCAGGTCTGGACCATAGGGTGGGTGAGGCAGTGCTGTCCAACCCAATTTGGTGATGTGTTCCCACAGTCTCAGACTTGTGTGGGGCATGCATTATCACACTGGAGCAAGAGTTGTGCAGGATTCTTGTCTGACGGTTCTTGAGTTTATTCAGTCTTCACTTATGCCTCTGAATTACGTAAAAAGCACATCTTTTCGCTATATGCACATTATCACATTAGCAGTTTATATGAAATTTCAAGAATGAGATTTTCACTCTGCAGTGGAGTGTGTGCTGATATGAAACATCGTGGCAGATTAAAACTGTGTGCCGGACCCGGACTCGAACTCAGGACCTATGCTTTTGTGGGTAAGTTCTCTACCATCTGTGTTACCCAAGCATGACTCACGCCCTGTCCTCACAGCTTCAGTTCTGCCAGTACGTGAGTTGTGCTCGGGTAGCTCAGATGGTGGAGCACTTGCCAGCGAAGGGCAAAGGTCCCGAGTTCAAGTCTCGGTCTGGCACATAGTTTTAATCTGGCAGAAAGTTTCATATGAAATTTCATTCAAGAACAAGCATGCTACATTAAAATATCCAACCTTGTATTGGGCATAAATGTCAATGAAGAATATAAAGCAGCAATTATACGTTAAGGATTTAATATTTCTAGACTATTCAAAATATTTATATTGCAAATTTTGAAATGAAAATTGAGTAATCAGTACGTAAATCATTATGAGTCCTATTTGTTTCATAATTAGTTTTAGTAATTGTAACTTTATTAAAATTGTAGTATCAACAATAAGTGAACTGGTTTTTAGTGTTAGAAATATACTTAAAGATGGGCGGCTGAGTCCGCAAAACCAGTTCACAAAAATATACAGTTTTCTGTAGGACATGAGTCAGTTACAGTGTAATTGCAGTTCAAGTTTTTTCATTAAACTTCAATCAAAATTAAAAGTCATGTGTTTGACAGTTATTTAGAATATCACAGTTATGTTCCACATTATCAAAACCTGGATACATGGAGGCTGCAGTGAAAAGATTATATCCCCCCCATACCAATGTGACAACAAACGTGCAAGGTGACTACTATTATTTATTTTTAGTATCAACCATTTTATCAAATTTGTGATATGCTTCAGTCCCACGTATTTCAGAGAAGCAACACACAACATAATAAACTATAATTTTTACTATGGCATTGGCAGGTGGCGGCATTAAAACATGTAACTTCACCATCAGTCCATCAACAGAGTAATGGATAATCAGAGGGTATTGTGTTATGTTTCAAGTGGAAGAAGAAAAAGCTTAAATGGTCATGAACCTATTACTTAGTCCATAACAAACAAAACCAATAAGCACAAAATGCCCAGCAGAAAATACTTCAGAAGAAACAGTGAAGAACATTATTACATTAAACTTCATGGCAGATTAAAACTGTGTGCCCGACGGAGACTCGAACTCGCGACCTTTGCCTTTCACGGGCAAGTGCTCTACCATCTGAGCTACCGAAGCACAACTCACGCCCGGTACTCACAGCTTTACTTCTGCCAGTATCTCGTCTCCTACCTTCCAAACTTTACAGAAGCTCTCCTGTGAACCTTGCAGAACTAGCACTCCTGAAAGAAAGGATATAGCTAGTTCTGCAAGGTTCGCAGGAGAGCTTCTGTAAAGTTTGGAAGGTAGGAGATGAGATACCGGCAGAAGTAAAGCTGTGTGTATTGGGTGTGAGTCATGCTTTGGTAGCTCAGATGGTAGAGCACTTGCCCGCGAAAGGTAAAGGTCGCGAGTTCGAGTCTCAGTCGGGCACACAGTTTTAATCTGCCAGGAAGTTTCATATCAGCACACACTCCGCTGCAGAGTGAAAATCTCATTCTGGAAACATCCCCCAGGCTGTGGCTAAGCCATGTCTCCGCTATATCCTTTCTTCCAGAAGTGCTAGTCCTGCAAGGTTCGCAGGACAGCTTCTGTAAAGTTTGGAAGGTAGGAGATGAGATACTGGCAGAAGTAAAGCTGTGAGTACCGGGCGTGAGTTGTGCTTCGGTAGCTCAGATGGTAGAGCACTTGCCCGCGAAAGACAAAGGTCGCGAGTTCGAGTCTCGGTCGGGCACACAGTTTTAATCTGCCAGGAAGTTTCATATCAGCACACACTCCGCTGCAGAGTGAAAATCTCATTCTGGATTATTACATTACCTCTATACCCATCCCAATTCATCCCATAGCCTAACACTTCTCATTTTGAGCTAGGAACTCCAGTAAGTGTATGCACTGGTGGAAGATATCCACAGAACCTCATTGTGGTGCTACCAGAACCAGCTCCAGTCACAATTATCTCATTAGCCACAATTGCAGCTGTAATTTTTTACTATAAAATCTGATAGTGTAGCAGATTAATTATCTGTGCTTTGGAAATGCAACACAACTTAGGAATTTCATGACATGTTCAGCTGAGGAATTCATAAAGGTGTACAAATTTGTATAGCCCTATCTTCTATCTGCAATATTTTAGATTACATTAAGTATTGATCATGCTCTGTTGGGAGGTGAAGGGCCTTAATTCAGAACCTATTACCTTTTATATCAGAAAGATTTATTGAAACACAGGGACGGTACTTACGCATCTTTACAGCGATATTACTCTGTATGACAATTAAAATACCTACACTCCTAAACGAAGGGCAGTTTTATTTATTTATTTATTTATTTATTTATTATTATTATTATTATTATTATTTTTTTTTTTTTTTTTTTTTTTGCCACATGCATTTTGTCTCTGTTATTTATGAAGCCTCTCCACTGGCCATAATATATGTTTCTTTTTAAACATAAAATAAATGTACTATGTAGTAGTTACAAATGATACTACTTTTTCCTCTTATTTTTCAGATTAGTAACACCTTTTGTAGCACCAAATTTTATAATATTAAATTATCGTTTGATGTTAAGATTTCCAGCATTGTTAGTCCACATATGTAGTTCATAAATAAAAGAAGGAAACCGTGTATGACACAAAGACACTCATTTACTATAGTTGCATAGATAGACCATACCATGAATTTTGAAGCAACTAAGGGACTATAGAAATTGGAGAAAACGGCGATAAAATCCACTGCTTTAGTCTTATCCAAATTGAGAAAGTTCTAAGATATTACATGAAGAACTAGACAGATATTATTGCCACTAGTCAAATTGTTGATGGGCTTCTGACTGGTGTTGCTTATGCCACCTGATCGGCGGTACATGATTAGAAACACTGTGAGAAGACATACAGTCTCCACTATACAGGCAAAACAGACTATCTGAGGGAGAACCAACACATGTTCGATAACTCAGTTAGTAAAAATTCATGTTATAAATAAACTTAAAAATTTTCTGGAGAATAAACCAAGCTGTATGATGGTAAGTACTGTTGTCTTGTGTTCCAAAGATTGCCTTAATATACACTTTGTATGTTACAATCAGGAAGCAGCAAGATAATTACAAATAGTTGCTTCTTGGTTATCAGGAATTTTGCATGTTTTTACTATGTGCTACCTGTATTACACACTGTGCAGTATGTGGGAAGTGAAATGACAAATGACAAAACGTGGCTTCCAAAAACTTCTGACTAGATCTGCTGTGCTATGGAACTATCATAAACTTTCAATTCAATGAGGTTCAGATTTATAGCCAATTCTCCATGTAAAACATACATCACTACTAATTACTGAACAATGGAAAACAATATTTATGAAAAGGATATGTTGCTACTCACCACAAAGACAAGAAGCTGACTTGCAGACAGGCACAATGAAGTTAAGCTTTCAGACAAGTGCTTCTTCTGAAACAGAACACACACACACACACAACACATTCACACATGCTTTCATGCAAGCACATCTCACACACACATGGCACTGTCTCTCACTGCTGGGGTCCAGCTCCAAACTCTTCCTGCATCTGACAAATGCAGCAGTCTTGGGAGGATGGTGGGGGAAAGGAGGAGACATGGGGTGGGGAGTGGGAGGGATATCAGGATAGCAGTGGGAGGAAGATGATGATGTGCTTGTGAGAACATGCAGGGTCATGGTGGGGACAGGATGGGCTGCTAGGTGAAGAGTCAAGAGGCTGTGTTGGAGGGGAGGGGGAAACGGAGAGGATAGAGGAGACAGAAAAGGAAAAGACTATATATGCACTGGTGGTATGTGTAGTGCTGGAATAGGAGCAGCAAAGGGAATAGGCAAGGGCAGGACAATGACAAGCAAAGGTTGAGGACAGTGAGGTTACAAGAATAATGAATATGATGTAGAGAGATTTCCTACTAACCCAGTTCAGAAAAGCTGGTGTTGGTGGGAAGGATCCAGATGGCACAGGCTGTGAAGCTGTCACTGATGGGAAGTACACTATGCTGGGCAGCATGTTCAGCAACCATGGATATTAGGTTGGAGATTCCTCATTTCAAGGTGAGAGGTAGTCAAACCCTGGCATAGAACATAGTTCAGTTACTCCAGTCCTGGGTGGTGCTGAGTCATGAAGAGAGTGCTCCTGTGTGGCCGGGCAATGGATATGTGAGAAATGGTAAGTGTATGGAGAGACAAGGCAAGGGTAATCTGTTTCTGAACAAGGTTATAAGGGTAATTTCGTTCTGTGTAGAGCCTTCGCATTTTTGGAGAGAGACTGCTCATCACTACAGATGCGACAACTGCATGTTGCTTGGCTATATGGAAGGGGCTTCTTGATATGGAATGGGTGTATGCTGTCAAAGAGGAGGTATTATTGCTGGTTGGTAGGTCTGATGTGAACAGAGGTACTGATGTAACCAGTCTTAAGCTGGAGGTCAACATTGAGGAAGGCGGTTAGTTGGGATGAGGGTGACCACCTGAAGTGAATGGGGAAGAAAGTGTTGATCTTCTTGAGGAACATGAATGAAGTGTACTCATCCCCCATCCAGATTACAAAGATGTCATCAGTCAATTAGAACTACATGAGGGGTCAGGGATTCTGGGTGATTATGAAGGATTTCTCTACATGGCCCATGAACATTTTCGTACAGGATGGTGTTATGTAGGTGCCACTGCTGTACCATAGATTTAATTGTATATGATGCCTTCAAATAAGAAGTAATTGTGGGTGAGGATATAGTTGGTCATGGTGACCATGAAGGAGGCTGCAGAACTTTTATCTATTACAGATGAGTAACATTGTGTCTGTAATGAATAAAGGTTTCTTGAAATTACTGCAACAGTCACCTTTTGTTTTGTTCTTCAGTTTCTTTATTACTCCATTACTGGTTTAGAACTGCCTAGCGAGTCATCAACAGATGGTAGATATATTAATTTTCTGCAGCAGGATGGACATTATATAGGGCAATTAGTATCTATTGGTTGGATGTAGGTGTTTTGTAAAGCATGTGGAATGTGTTACTTATGCTGAATGTGTAAAGTGCAGTACAATTATTGTCGCTGTAAAACATTCTGTATGTTTTCAAGAATACTGTGTACATCAACATCCAACCAATTGATGATAATCATTTTACATGACTCCCACACTGCTGCAGACAATTAATACATGTGCTACCTGATGATAATCACTAGGCAGTTCAAAACTGGTAATGGCATAATTTAAAAAAATTAAAGAACAAAATGAAAGGCAACTGGCTGCAGTAATTTCAAGATTCCTTTAAGGAGGTTGTAGGTTGGGAGTCACTCTGGCATTGGGAAAGGTAGTATTCAAAAGCAGTAAGGCCTCCCCTCTGCCGATCCCCAGTTTCCCCAGCACAGCCTTTCGAGTCTGCACCCAGCAGCCCATCCTGTTCCCACCACATACCTGCATGCTCTCACGAGCAGCACAACACCTTCCCCCCACTCCTGCTCCGTTATCTCTCCCACCACCAGCTGCATGCCTCCTTTTACCCTCACCACACACCCCAGACTGCTGCATACAAGACACAGGGTCATTTCACAGTCAGGTCCCAGAAGATGGAAACAGTAGCCAAGTGTGAGCGAGTTGTGTAGCGACATGCCTGTGCCATCAGCTATTCCACACACTTTGAATTCCAAACTGAATATTATCTCATCTTTTACTTCCTCAATGCTTTCATCTGTGGTTGTAGTCTCAGAGGTCCTGTGTCTGTATCATCTCTGAGGAAAGAGTAATCGTGCTGATTTCATGTATGATGATACTGGGTATCATAACCCTATCTGATAGACAAAGGAATAATGCATTGCACTTTTTATGTCCAAGTACTCACATGTTTGAAAAAGAATTTTGAAACAACATTCTCCTTATGCCCTTTTTTTAATTCTCGATTGTATTACACAATGTGGACAAAAACTCGGCAATAAAACTAGAGGAACCATAATTTTCACAAAGAGCATATGTTTGTAACTCAACCTGTATCATCTGGTGAATTATCAAGGAGCAATAACCTGGAGTGGGGTAGAGAAGGAGTAGAAGAGTATGGCTGCAAGAATAGGAATTTGTGCTGCTCGATGGAGTGTGCAGGGACTAAAGGTGGAAGGCAGGGCTGACAGATGCAGCATTGGGAGGCTGTGGAGAGAGAGAAAGGAGGGAGTGATGGGGAGTGGAAAAGAGTGAAGCAGAGAAGGGGAAAAGATTGAGGGATGCACCAGCACAGAACAGTGCAGAGTGAGGGTGAGGGGGTCGAATTCTGAAGTGGTGACAGGACAGAGGGGATGGAGCAGTTGGGTGGAGGGTGTGGCCACAGTAGTTTTCTGTAGGCTGAGGTCAGGATGTCTTCGGGAATGGGGAATGTGCTGTAAGGGTAACTTCCATCAGGGCAGTTCAGAAAAGCCTGTGGTGGAGGGGTGGATTCAGGTGTCCATGGTTGTGAAGCAGTCATTGAAATGTACTATGCTAGGCACAGCTACATGTTGTGATAAGAGGATGGTCTACTTTGCTTTTGGCCACAGTTTTGCAGTGCCGATCATCCTGGTGTACGGATGGTTGGTAGTCATACCAATGTAAAAAGCCGTTGCGATGATAGAAGCAGACCTGGTAGATGACATGCCTGCTTTCACAGTTGGCTCAGCCTCTGATGGAGTGGGACTGGAATAGGAATTGCTGTGTTGAAGGACCATGCAGGTCTTGCACCTGGACCATCCACAGGGATATGATCCCAGTGGCAAGGGGTTGGGATTGGGCATAGCATAGATAAACTAGGACATTGTGAGGGTTGGATGAGTGATGGATCACCACTTAGGAGGGGCTGGAAGCATATTGAGTAGGATGTCCCTCATTTAGGAGCACAATGATAGATAATCAAAGCCTTTACAAAGGATGTGGTTCACTTGTTTCCGTCTGGGGTAGTATTGGGTGACAAAGAGCACCACTTTGTAGCTGGTTCTTGTGGATGGTGGGAGGACTGGGGATATGGCACTGGGAAATCTGTTTGCAGACTACGTCTGGAGGAAAGTGGTTGTCTGTGATGGACTTTGAGAGACCTTCAACATACTGGGCATGAGAGCTCCCATCACTGCAGGTACACCATCCCTCAAGTGGCCAGGCTGTAAGGGAGGGATTTTTTGGTGTGGAAGTAATGACAGCTATCAAAATGCAGGTACTGCTGGTGGTTGGGGCGATTAATGTGGATAGAGGTGTGGATGTCGCCATCAGTGAGGAGGGGATCAATGTCCAGAAAGGTAGCACACTCGGTTGAGTAGGACCAAGTGAAGTGGATAGGAGAGGTGTTGAGGTTGTAGGGCAATAAGGATATGGTGTCTTGTCCCTGACTCCAGATTGTGAAGACATCATCCATTAACCTCTAACAGACCAGGGGTTTGGGGTTTCATATTCTCTATTCTCGAAATCATCCCAGCCTAAACCTACGGTAAGCTATTGCCCTCACACACTCTCCCAAACTCCCCTCACCTTCACTATGGGCTGCTCTCTGAGGTGAACCCATTGGTCTTTTCTGCTTCTATGCTCATCTTTTCTCCTTCCTGCTTAACAATACTGCCCCCCCCCACCCTCCCCCACAGACTACTAATGCTGTGCCTGGCAACCCTGTTCTGCACCTGTTGTTTCTAGATGCTCCACCAAGCAGTGCTGATTCCTCTTCCTCATGAGTACCCTCCTATTTGTTCCCCGACCAGCTTCAGATTGTTGCTCCCATTCAATGTGTTTCAGTTCCATTCTGGCTGAAGTGGTTAGAGAAACCAGTCAAGTGTGTGAGAGGTAGATTTGCTTGTGTGAATGTGTGTAAATTTTTGTTTTTCTTTTCTGAAGATAACTTTGGCCGAAAGCTTATTTGCAGCAATCTTTCATTGTGCTTGTTTGCAACTCATCATGTCATCCTTATGGTACTAATCTATCTTTTTTACAACATTGTTGACATTCCAACCTGGACCTTCTAATGTTTAGTTATGCAACATCGTTTGAAGTACATCATGAGAGGCAGGTCAGTTCGTATTTGTTTAAATCAAAAGAACTCTCACTCATTGTACAGTTAATTTGTTTCTTATGTTCATGTTTAAAATACTGCACCAACAACCATTTCTGCAAGGCAACTAATCAGTATGGTTAGTGAAATGTAATTTCATGTATTACCTGTTGCAAAATCAAACCAGTGTCACAAGCAACAGAGCAGAATGAAATTACTTATTACTCCCATTCTGAGTGCCTCTACAGGAAGTTTATGGAAGTTATTCAGACTGTACAAACAGCAGTGCCATCAGCCTCATTGCTTTTGAATAAAATCTTCAAATACAGGGGTTGCACACAAATATGGAAACACTACATGAAATGCAAGCCTGAACATAAATTTTGATGGTAGCCAAGCCTGCAGTTTGACCACAAACTGCTCTGTGCAAAGCTCCACTCTTGGTCAGAACAGTGTTCTGTGTAGTTGTACTTGCATTATGCATGAGCTCAGTGCATTCGAACATGGCAAATTAGTGGTGCTAATATGGTGGGTGCTTCTGTAACCAAGATAGCCAAAGACTTTGGTGTTTCAGGATGCACTGTATTGAAGATTCACACCACAAACCAGGAAAGTAGGAAAACATCATCTGCTGTCACAATGCTGATGAAAAGTGTGTGTTGAGGGATCACGATGGACCATCATCAAAGGGGGTTGTGATGAAAAATAGGATAATGACAGCTGCAAAATGCCATTCCTGAGCTGAATGTCACACTTGGAACAACATAAAGGAAGCTCCATAGGCTGGGAACCGAAGGGCGAGCTGGTAATCCAAAACCAGAAATCAGTGATACAGATCTGTTTACAATCCAAGAGTGAAACATGGCAGAAGTTCCATGATAATCTGGCAGCCATATTGTGGTTTCCACAGGCCCCACAGTTACTCTGCAAGGTCACATTAATTCCAAGGATTGTGAGATCATACCGGCTGATCAGGTCCGTGCCATGATTCTGGGATTTGCTCCCTAATGGTGGTGATGTGTTCCAAGACAATAGGGCCTTCTGTTCACAAAGCTAGTGTCAGCTAGGACTGATTTTGTGAGCATGAGGAGAAATTGCAGCTTCTCAGCTACCCGCCACAATCACCAGATCTCAATATGAGCCTTTCTAGTGTACTTCAGTGAAAAGGGTGTGTGATCACTACCAACCTCAATCATTGTTACCTCAACTTGCCACTATTTTGCTGGTAGAATGATATAAAATTCCCTTGAAAGCCATACGGGACCTGCATTTATCCATACTGAGACAATTGGAAGCTATTTTGAATGCCAATGATTTTTCTACACTGTACTAGGCATGGTAGTATTTTGTGTTTTTGGTGTTCCTGTATGCCTGAAAGAGACTGACAATCATTTCTTTCCTGATTTAATGGATGATTCCAGTTCAAGTTAAACACTTTACATAACTCACTCAGCTCGAACGAAAGTCTTTTATAAATCTTTACAAGTTAGGGGGCAGCACCAGCATAAGACACTCTGGAGATTGCTCATGTATTTCCACTGTCCCACCCAAAGCCCAGCTTGAGCACTGAATGGGTCATACATTAAATTTTGTGTCATTGGTCATGTGCCACACAATGGAAATAACTGTTGGTTCCATATAATAAACCAGAACTACAACTACATATAAACATCAAAAAACAACTGCACTAAAAGAGTATGTCACACTGTGCAAAATATATGTGCTAGTGTTTAAGAAACAAAGCCTGAAAGGGAATCTGTAGAACATATGTGATATACCAACTGATATAAAAACATTTTAGTACCCAATACACAGTTTTCTTTTGACTAAAATTAGCCTCAGTCTTCAGGCATCTCAGAGTTCCTGTCTGGGTGATTTAAGGTAAACCACCAGACAAATCTTGTCACACAGAAGGCAGAGAGCAGAATTTATGTGTATTATAAGAATGCTAAAGAAGTTTAATTCACCTATGAATGAGATCACTTGCAAAATCCTTGCCAATCAATTCATGAATACTGTTTGTCAAATACAGCACTTTACAAAATTGTTTTAGTGGTACACATAGAAAAGATTCGAAACAGAGCTGCACACTTCATCACACATTTGCTTAGCTGGTGTGAGTCCATTGCAAAAATGCTGCTAAAACTGGAGTGGGAGATGCTACAAGACAGACTATGTGCAGCAGAGAGTATTTTTTCTTACAAAATTCTGAGAGGTCCTATTTCTGGAGGAGTCAAGATAAATACTATTTCCTCCAACATACATCTCACATAATGACTACAATGCAACAACTACAGAAATCTTTCTTCCATGTACAATGGAGGGATAAAGTGGTGGAGGGGATGAGGTAGGGTATGGTACTGGTACACTAGAAACTCTCTGCCAAACTTAATACAGAGGAAGAACAGATGTAGACGTACATATGGAGGTAGATGTAGATGGTTAAACTAACACATTGAGGGACAGGAGTTGCTGCAGTACATTCAACAGGTTTAACTGAAAGAGCATAACATTGGAGTTTGCTAGTCAGGAAAACAGAAAGACAGAAAACAGGAAATTGTACAGAAAAGTTGTACAATCTAGGACACACACTTCCATCTTCTGTCCTGTATCATTAAAGTTTCAAAATTGTCAAAAGTAGTCTGAAAGTGCATCAAAATCAATATTTAAAAGGCATTTCACAGTCAATTTGTCCTCCATCAGTAGAGGCTACCTTGCAAAAAGGTAACTGATGATCAATTCTATGACAAGTGCAGGTGGTTGTTTTGTAAGTATGAGGCCCTCAGAGCTTTCTGGGTGATGGCCAATAAGCATAAATACATCATCATCATGAACATCTTCTAACAAGACATCAAATTGTTTATCTTAGATTATACAACTGATCCAAATTAGAGCCTTAAGATCAAATTATACATGAAAAGTTTATATACATCTCCAAATGGTTCATACACAAAAATTTACTAAGACCATCACATATTTTTACTGTAACCAATATGATCACTCCCCCTTGCCAGATCCAAATGGGGAATTACTCCAGAAACTTTTATCGATGGAGAGACCACGACTGTTTTATTACAAGCCACATGTCTTGTGGATACGCAACGACAGCCAGTCAAAATAATAGCAAAAATTACCTTAATTTAAATTGACTTTATAGCATAGAAAGGAGTGAATAATTCAACTAAAAAAATCTTTCATTGCCGAATGATATTAAATGCGTGACATACAACAAAGTTAAATCTGAAAGTAAGCTGAAGAAGTTCCTTTCTGGAAATTCCTTCCATTATTTAGAAGACTTTTCGTTTACAGGGGTACAATTATTGAACTACATGAAATGAGATTGTCATAACTTCTGAACAGTTTGCTTTAGGATGTTCAGACTGTATGATTGGCCAAGGAGCACAAATTGACTATTATGCACTGTATGGTGTGGTTTAGTAATAAAGCACACTTTCATTTGGATAGGTTTGTCAATAAACAAAATTGGAACATTTGGGAGACAGAGTATCTGCATTTCATGGTCAAGAAGACTCTTCATCCTCAATGGGTGACTGTGTGGTGTGCAGTGTCCTGTCACGGAATAATCAGTGCAATATTCCTTGATGGCACATTTACTACTGAACACTTCATTAAGGTTTTGGAAGATGATGTCATCCCCAATATTCAAAGTGACAGTGGTTTCCATGAGATGTGGGTCATGCAAGACGTAGTTCGACCCCACTGAAGCAGGAGAGTGTTTGATGTCCTCGAGGACCACTCAGGGAACCACATATGCTCTGGATCTGAACATATGCAACTCCTTTTTCTGGGGTTATATTGAAGACAAGATGTATAACAATAACCCAAAAACCATTGCTGAGCTGAGAACAGCTGTTCAGGTCATCAACAGCCTTGTTCTGACACTTCAGTGGGGCATGCGGAATTTCGCTATTCGTATGCACCACATCATTGCCAATGATGGCAGGCATATCGAACATGTCATAACATAAATCTGAATATATGAATTGATGTTTACATGTTCAATGATGTGTGTGCATGCCATAGTTTGTACCCCCA